>NC_091756.1:39943006-40257173 GCF_043380555.1 Nothobranchius furzeri | reverse complement strand
ACTTCTGTAATCACACCTGGAAGCAATGCCTTTTCTTCATAAACGCGCACTTTTAGCTGCCCAAAAGAGCTAAAGCACATAGTTTTGCACATAGTTTTACATTTTTATTCTCACATTATGCTGTTTATTCATATATACAGTATATACATATTAAAGATGATAACTTGATTAAAAATGTTGCTAACTCTGCATCAGTCAAGGTACTTCCTCAAACATGTGCACCCGCTCTGTGACTGACATCTGTTCGTAAGCAGATGTTTAACGCTACTGGCTAATGTGCGGCACTTAATTCAAATTCTCTATGGGACAGGTTTAGCATAAAACACTTATATCAAAGTACGGACTAAAACTATCAGTTTAATTGAATTTCTAAAAAGTCATACATAATTCAGAAAAAGTAAACTCTGGATTGTTGCTTTAACAAAACACCCCAAGTTATGTCATTTTCTAATTTTGCAACCAGCCCCTCACCCTTTTCTAAAACCATTGTTTTGCAGTCATGTTGTCAGGCTAATTCAGTTACTATTGAGCACATATGCTTCTCCTAGAATGACAGTTTTAGTGCCAAATATTATTGCTTGAACGTGCAGGAGGAAATTAGCCATGGACATGACTTGGGAAGCTTTTTTTCCCTGGCGGAAAAAACAGTATTTACCATTGGAGTGACAATGATGGAAAATGGAAAGCAGAAATTTCCTCCCACAGCGTTGCATATGAAAAATGCCAAGTGGACCCAAAGTGGTGCAAAATGCATAGTGCCAGCTGGCAGACCATTACAGGTGATGGACATTTCACTTACCTAAGTCAAATATAACAGACTGCTGTTCATTAATATACAGAGAGGGCCTGCAGAATCCAGCCTGCCATCTGGTAAAATCGACAGAATAATCTACAGCTCGTAATTATGGCTGAGGAGCAGAGTTTCTCTTTAATCTTTTCCAGCTTTCACAAAAAAAATCCATCTGCACTGTGTAGCACATCATTTTTCTTCAAGACAAATGGCTTGTTTTTGTATGATCCAAAATTAGATCAGCAGAAAACAATCAATCTTGTAAAGGGCCTGGGAAAGGTATAAATATTTTTTTCTTCCTCTTGTCTTCAGAATTTCACCCCTCACATATATTTTTTGCATGACTGCAGCCATCAACATTCCTCTGATGATGCTCTCTGCCATCACTCAACATACACTGAGCTAATGATGAATATGACAACGTGCCTAATATAGTGATCACCCGTTAGCCTTTTTCCCCAACAGATGGTGACCTGTAAACATCTGTGACATCACAACCAATATCCAGATAGAAATAAAAATTTTAAAAAAGGACTAAATACTTGTGTCTTCTTGTCTGCAAATTAGAAAAATGATACAACTGTCAGGTGCCAGCCTCCCATGGCAGTTAACCCCCACCATACCCCACCCCCCGCCACATTACAGGAGCAGTGATGCTTTCATCGCACGACAAAAGGGAAATGGTTGCATGTTTTTTTTTTATAGAAGACCTGTCTGTCAGCTGGCTCTAAAGTCATAACAAATCACCAGCACTCAGCTGAGGCTGAACATTCAGGGCGTCAGGAGGAAGACGGATGACCCGGGGCTTTTGAAGTGCTCTGGCAGTTCAGATGGCTCAGCGGCGCTGACAGAGAAATATACACAACAGAGCGACCAATAATGAGAACATTAAACATTCCAGCCACCTGACGGGCTGACAAAAACCGCCTGGCCTCATATCAATCATCCACAGAGTCATAACCTTGACAATTAGTCCTCTCTGATTCTGCCTGGTGTACCTCTGAGCGTGCATGGCAGTGTGACTTCACTTACAGAGGAGAAAAGCCAAAGTTTTCATTTAATTCCTTCATTCTGATTGATAAAGATGAAACTATGAGATATTACCATACTGTAAAAAAAAAGGTTAGCATTAGTTGGTACTTTTTAACATGGAAAAATGCACACATTGCAGTTAAAGTATTTTTTCCTATGATTTCATAAAAAAAATTTCAAGCAGATGTGTATGGTTCTGACTGGCTAAATGTGTCTTATTTACACCCTACAAGCTTTTGGAAGCCATAGAAATACTTGTGGCAGAGCCAGAGACATTTAGATTGCAGCTCAGAACAGATATCAGCAAAACCACGGGTTCTTCTCTTTGCTCACAGCAAGGATGCATCCTACATCTGTGTAGACAGATGTCAAATATCATGTCTCGAGATGAAATGTTCTATAAATACTTCGCTTAATGTTATTAATGTTCAAAAAAAAAGATTATCCCCTTAGTTTAGAAATGTAAGGAGCATTTGTAGTTTTCAAAAGGCCTCAAAATGTTCAAGTCTCTTTTTTTATGTGACTCGTGCATCCCAGACCAGCTGTGGCTACGTTGTAGCTCATCACCACCAGGGTGTGAATGTGTGTGTGAATGGACGAACGATACACTGTAGTGTAAAGTGCTTTGGAGTCCTCCGACTCAGAAAAGTGCTATACAAGTAAGTGCAGGTCACATTTATCATACTCATAAGGTTTCAACTAATTAAAAAACTCCCTCTTGGAAGCACTTTGCTGCCCGTCTAGTGAAATGTTTAGCTTAGTGTAGCTTAGCTTAGCTTCATGTGACAATGTGCATTTACCTGGCGATAGGGGCCAGTACTTACCAAAATTATTGCAAGCATTACTTTTGTGTTCAAATAGGACCTTACCAACAGATGGCCATTAGGGTCAAAAATCCCTGAGAGCACAACCTCCAGCAAAATAACATCAGATTCCCTTTCATCACATAAATGTGTAAAACAACAACGTTTATGTTTATGTTTATGTGCTTAGCAGATGCTTTTACCCAAAGCGACTTACAATTTATTTTTGTTTGACGGTGTTTATTAATGAACGTTTTGTAACCACTTGTTACAAATCAGTAAATGCATTTTGTCTTCACTGGCTTCCCGTACTAGAAAACATGGCATCCAATATGGCGTCGCCCGGAGATGTAGACCTGCTCCCAAGTATTTTAGAACAGATATTTATGGTTAGTTTTATGAAACTGCCAACATTTTCCAACAACTAGACATTTTTTTTTTTCATTTACAACAACATTTCGATGGATATTTCTAGAGATTAATGGTAAAAACTACACAATGTCATTTAAGAATCTGATATTCTGAGTTTGAGAAAATTGCAAATTTCATGGAGATTAAAAAATTGCAAAAAGTAAAGAGCTTTTGTAGATCAATTGCAACAGGATGCAAATGCATCCAAACGCAAGTATTCGGTGCAATCAGTTCCAAAAGCTGCTAAAAACAGCAAGGAGCCATGTTCTTATGATTCTATTCACTCTGTAGATAACATGTGACAAACAAGCGTCATTGAAGGACATTTCCCTCTTGCTGTCACACCTGTAGAGACAAAGATAAACATGATGCAGAATAATTGATGGCAGAACACCAAACTACTGCATCGCTTTCTTGTTTAGAGAAACAGAAAGAGCCGGGCCAACGACTGTTTACAAAGTCTACCTGAGACGGAGCTGCAGAGTTCCAAGATCTGAGGATGATAAATGGCTTTGCTAACCTTGTGGGACTGCAGACCCAAACGAGGACGGAACTAATTACCGTGTGAAAACACTTTGGCATGAAAGGAAATAAAATCCAGGCGCACCACTGCCAAAAAAAAGGGGGCACAGTTGCTGCTCTTAACTCTAAACTGGCTTTTGCTTACAAAGTTAATTTGGTGTCCATAAATCCAGGACTGCTTACAGCTGAAACTGGCCTTAGTCATCAACATGCAATAGACCGAATGATTTTATCCTGACTACATTAGTCCCAGAGCTATTAATAAAAAATAAAATAAAAAATAATAAAGCTTCTAGAATCATCAACGTGCAGGAAATGAAAACCAGCTGGTTGAAGATTTAAATTAAGGCTGAGGTTGTGACAGAAAGATACAAGACAGTGAAGCTTATATTTCCTCCCAGTTTTGATTTAGAGAAAGCTTCATCCAGCGGCCGGCAGGAAACTTGGTGTGAGTTTAAATTCTGCAGATATTTTTATATTTATGACATCTAAAAATGGCATCCAAAATATTATTTAAACTGCTGGCATGGACTATCATGGAATATTGCACAACTTCTTATTTATAATATACATAAAATAAAAGATTTCTCATGCAAACATCCCATCAAGTACAAACTAAAACTCCAAAACATGCAGGTTTTATTATCATAAACTGGACCCATCTCTTATTGGAGCATGCCCAACACTGAACTGGTAATGTTAATTTTTGTCAGCTGGTCTCCACCAAGGTTAAACTGAAATATCTCTCCACCTACTGAGTTTTCACATCATAAATCATTTTTTGCGAACCAGAAAATGTTTTTATTCTTTTTTTTAATGACAGTTTTATTTCATGTAGTAAATCAGAACTGATAACTTATTTCAAACAGACCATAAAACTAAAAATATATAAATTCCTAACTTTTTTTCCTTCAAGCTTACTACCCCGAGACATGATTCAGGTTATTTTAATATTCTGGGTCTCTTTATGAATGTTAAACCTGCAACGGCAAAATTCAACAGAAATCTACCCCACAAGTGAATAAATTTAGTTTTGTGCAGGTTTTCTGTGAGTCTGACCCAGTCTATGGTCTGACCCAAGTGGGTGTGGGTTTTACATCATAAGCGGTTAAAACTAATTTATAACTGCATAATAAAGCTTTTATACTGGCTGTAAAATGATTGGTTTATTTTCTCAGGAGAAAGTCTTTAACTCCTGGTCCTGTGTCAAATGGGCAATCAGCATCTCTCATGTAAGAACCCTTATTGATACAGTGTTGTATAATTGCTTTGATCCAACTAACTCCCCAGGGAATTTTTTCAATACATATCTAATTAATACAATTTACGGTGAGTAAACCTATAAGTTCTAAACGTATACAGGTACTGTACATCACCTTAATTAGATATTTAAAGTGTTATGTTTGTAATCCAGAACATAAGGCCAAAAAGAACACTATGCTCAGATGGTTACATCGAAGAAACACAAGAACCTCGTGTGCACGAAAAGCTGTGCAGCAGGAGCAAACGGCTGCAATATTTTGCAGTGCAATGTATAGTGTGATGCGTGTCTTGTTTTTCTTTTTAAAACAATGATTTATTTACTGTACACAATCTGCACTGAACCATGGATTCTGCTGTCATTTTAATGCTTTTGTTTTGTTGCCACCATAAAACAGACCTATGACAAATTCTCATCTACCCTAGAAGCAATAGTTCTGGTCTTTAACAGGAGAATTCTGTGAAATGGTTATGAGCAGTTAGCGTCTTACCTGCCATAGAAAGCCGCTTTTGGACTTCAGAGCTTCTCATCTTATAGTAGCCTAAGTGGAGGGTGGGCATGGCCAGGTCCAGCTTGTTTCAGTCTTAAAGTGACAAGGCCCTGTTATTTTAAGACTGAAACTGTCAAGAATAAAACTTTTGAAATTGCTTTAAGGAAGAGAGATTTTATGCAAAGCACTTCATGAACATGTTTTGTACAGATTATAGACACGTGTCTCCTTCAAGAGTCCAGCACCCCAGCACATTCCACTTTAGGACTCTCACAGTCACAAATATCTTTCATATTTTGTCGTTAACAGTTACAGCCCAATGAAGTACAAGCTTACTATCCAACCACAGCAGGGATATAACATCATGCTGCGTTCATAGAAACAACTCTACTCTCAAACGTTGTTTATGTGAATGCTCATGCTGTTTTCACATTTCAGTTATTTGCAGTCAGCTAACTTTCTGTTGCACTTCTGTAACAGCCTGAGAAACTTGCATCAGCTACACTAATTCACGTTAAGTGAAAAAGTGTTTGTCCACAGTCTTGCTTCGGTCACTGCTCTGACTAGCTGTTAGCTTGTCAGTCAGCTTCTTGGTTTCTACAAACTGAGGTTCAAAGGGATGCCTACAGTATTGTTTGTGTTCTTTCTACAGATTGAAAGCTCCATGACAGTTTTTTTTATTTATTTTTTTACTATTAAAACAGGTTGTTATTCCCACAAAATGATGCCATGATCTGATTTTTGTGCTGCACAGCTGAAAACATCTGTTCTCTCAGCAAATGTATGAATGCTTTAGCAGATGCTTTGAGGTCAACAAGGGATCCAGGGCTCAAAGCACACTTTTTATTTATTGGATCAGAGGAATCATATGATGGTCTTCATTTGTGATAAATCACGTATTGCAGGTAGAGACAGGATAGTGCTCTACTTGCAAAGGCCAAACCAAGTCTTACTGTTTCTGAAAACAAGCTGCCAACTACAGAGAAATATGTTGAAAAAAACCTGTTCAACTTTCTCTCTGGAAACTCTAAAACGCTAAAATCTTTTATTTGTGTTTGTTTTGCAGTCATTCCCAGAGATCAAAGCCTGCGCTTTAGGCCGCGGTGTCAGCGCACGACATCAATGACATCTCCCATTCACACCACATCTTCTCCTCACATCTCGCATGCACTCAGTCGTCACATCCCACAACAAAGAGAGACGCCCCGAGTTATCATCCATCAAGCTGGGCCTTTTATGGCCCATCAAAAGACAATGAAGTGCCAGAGTGAAAGGAGCGTTTGCAACATGAAGCTACAGCAAATACTCCAGACACAGATTAAACAGTGCTGGAAATGAGGAAACTACACATAGTGTGGGTAATTTGTGAGGATTAGACATTATGATTCATCTTTATGATGGAAAGGAAGCTCAGATAAAAGTGTAACCGAGTCTCGGTTCTAATAGTTTGTACATCTCAATTTACTTTGATTTTGAAGTACAGACTTTTCTTACAGTTGCATGGTGCTACTCTTCGTTTTCAAACATGTCACATGTGTTTAATGGCCCAGTTTTAAGGTATGAGCTGCATGTTAAGATATGAAATAGACTCTCCAGGTGTGTGTTCTCTCAAAGACATCCTATAAACTACATTTACTATCAAAGCATGCAATGTTTTAAGAAAGAAGCATGTTACTGGCAGCACAGAACATCATTTGACTTGCAATATAAACCATCATCAGTTCTTTGTACTTTATCTCCCATGGATTATGCCTCTGCAGTCAACCATCAACCATGGTGGCAGTAACGTTGTGGTTCAGCCTGCAGAGCAGCTTCAGCAGAAATGCCGTGAAACGGGACACTGGGATGATTATACTGTATCCTGTCTGCTACAGATTTATTATGACAGCATTAACTCCCTACAGAACCATGTCATCAGGTGCTGGGGCTGGTGTTGTGCAAGACACTTGATATGCTTCAGCTTCTCAGTCAGGTCTCCAGATGCAGCTGAGAACCCTCAAATCTTCATGACTAAATATACAACAGCACGTCCATCGATGCTGAATGGAAACAGGCTGTTCATGTTGAGCTTGCAAACAGCTGTCCTGTCTTTGTGTGCACGGCGCTTTCTGCATGTTTTCTGGAAAATGGAAATTATTAAAAATGGACCGGGTCAGTTGGTCTCTCAACGCGATTGACAAAAATTTTTTCAACGATGAGAACGGGAGAAGGGGCTCCTGGATGCCCCTCTGGGACAGAGCCAGCTGGGTATATCATGGACTCCTGGAAACAGTGGAACCTGGTATGCCTCTCTCAACTGTCTGTAGAGGATTCTGAAGATGTCTGGATATTCGTGGTTTTGGTGTCGGGATTCCTGCTGTTTGGCCTGAGTGGTTACCTGGCTTACAGGAAAATCAATGTGCTTTCGAGGAATATTGGCTCAATCCCGGAGCTCAGGGATGGAATGCATCGTGCCGTGAACGCACAAACTCATAACTGTCAAGATGGGTCGTAAGCTTGGAACTTTGGCTGAGATTCAGGCTCTGGCACAGAAGGTGGATTCCATCAAGGAGCGAGTTGACGGATCAGCACAGATTGGGATAGATTAATTACACCATTATTGGATCTAGAGAGGTTGAAGACCAACAGAACCCAACGGCAGAGAGGAAATTATCTCTGTCTGTCCCCCAAACAATTCTTATCAGAACCTGGTGTCCTTGGAGCCTGTGAGGCTGAAATGTAAACTCCCCTTAGAAGAAATGTGGAATGCTGCCGTCGCTATGGAAACTTTCTCCCTATCCCAGCCTGGGCAGGACTGTGACCAGTGAAGGCCGTGGAACCGTATCTAGGAGTCAATGTGCCCACTAACCCATTATCTCCCTCCCCTGTCCAAAAGGAGGTGATGAGTGCTGCTCCATGTGGCTGCACGCACTGAAGTGAGTCCCAACCCTACCTCCCCACCTAGTGGACACTTATGTTGTGTAATGTCTGAAATCTGTGTGCATATCTGTCTGAGGTGTTTTTTTGCATAGCAAAGCTACCCTCTCTGTTGAGGGTAACTCTGAAGTGCCTTTTTTCCCCATCCTGACTCTATCCTCATATAAACCCTCTTGATCTATTACAGTAGCGCGACTCGGGTTGCGAATGACCACAGCCACCAATTCTTGTCATGTGTCTATGTATGTATGTCTGATCTCAGAATTGTAGGTAATGAAACTCTAACTTCCCTCTGGGATTAATAAAGTGTTTTTGAATTGATAAAATACAGCCCCAAACACTGGCCATAATGTTTTTGCACGTGTTTGAGTGTTAGCAAAATATCTCAAGAACTGTTGGATAGACTTTTTGAAACTTTCAGAATGTCATTAGTGAATTGAAATTGATGCCTTGGTCCCACTCCGGTTGCCTAGGAGATACGTCCTCAGGAACCACTAAGGAATGTTTCAGTGATCATGTGCTACGGAGGTGTTTGTCCTCAGTTGTATGTCATTTAGCTAACTGACCAACAGTACATGGAGGTACATTGTTGCCTTTCCTCAGTCAAAAAATTTCCCAGGATACAACGCGGTATTTTCAAAAGGATCAGGAGTCGGCAGCTACTTCAGGGGTAAATGTCCAGTTTAAATGTAAGTCAATTAATTGTTGCTATCAGGCTGATATCTAAAATCAGATATTTATGGTTGGTTAGTTGCTTAGTAGCTTTGGTGGCCAGCAGGTAGTAGCTCACTTACATATTTAATTTAACCAATAAATACACAATTTAAAAAGTATAAGGCTCATTATTCATTTATATTGAAACTTGTACATATAAAATAAAACTTTTCCTTATGTGACTTGACCGCAGCTCAAGTCATGTAGGCCAGTCTGTTCTATTTAACCTTTATCTTTGACCAAGGAAGGACAATGTCCTTGTCAGTAAGGCAAAATGGGACATAGGGTGAGAAACACCCTATGTCCCATTTTGGCCATTTTTAAAAGGAGAAATGCTGACAAGGCCTCCAGTCAGCCGAGACAAAAATTTATTTCAATTGAACTTTCCTTCCAACATGACTGAGACTATTTTGTGATTATTTCACAGTAAAATTCTTACTTATTGTACCTTTAAAAACTAGTCCAGTGGTTCTTTGGATGATAGGCTTACAGATTGTAAGGTTTGACGTCTACGGTTGATTTAATGAATAAGTGACCTCCTAATAAAAGCTGTTAGAAATAACTTTGGGCTGGTAACACATTTAATTACAG
Source organism: Nothobranchius furzeri (assembly GCF_043380555.1). Classification (NCBI taxonomy): domain Eukaryota; kingdom Metazoa; phylum Chordata; class Actinopteri; order Cyprinodontiformes; family Nothobranchiidae; genus Nothobranchius; species Nothobranchius furzeri. The sequence continues at coordinate 40,247,643 of NC_091756.1, read as the reverse complement.
CTCAAACATGCTTGTTTGTGTTTTTTACTGTCTTGAATCAAGTTCACCCCAAATAAGTTATTGGTGTACATCCAATGATCCAATGAAACTTTAATTCAAATCGGTCCAGCAGTTTGAGATATTTCACCAGAACATGCCAAACCAGACAAGAACACAAATAATTTTAAATAAACACATTCAATAAAAACCTCCTTTAAATGATTAGCCATTAGAGTCTTTATTACCTCAGTTATAGCATGCAACTTTTCCAATATGTATCTTTGTGAAGTAACTTAAAATTAGGCAAAAAAAATCAAGTGTTTACCCGAGTATTGTCTGAAAAACAGCCATTTGAGCATGAAGGGAGGCGCTATTTTGAATAAACGGATTATAAGAGAAACCTGCATAAATGACTCAATAAAAACCTGTTAAGCAGCCAGCCAGCAGCGGCCAACATGATTAATCACAGGCTTTCCATGACTGGATTTATTTTCCGTTTTATTTCTCCTTTAATGACTGTCTGTGAACAGCTCTCTTAATATATCGCCCATGTTTCTGGATTACTGGTGGTGACTAATGAGGATTCAAAATGACCCTTATCTACATTAATGTCTTTTTATTCCAAAAGTCAATACCCCCACCCTGTGTGTGTGTGTGTGTGTGTGTGTGTGTGTGTGTGTGTGTGTGTGTGTGTGTGTGTGTGTGTGTGTGTGGTAGGCATAATAATTAAAATAATTTTGAAGGAATTAATGCTTATTTACTCAAAAGCTTCTGTGTTTGTCGTCCTTCGGTTTGAATCTGAATCACTCAGAGGTGAAGTTGTCACCTACCTCTCGCCACAAAGGATCAATGTTCTGCATTTCTGGGATAAATGAGGCCATACTTCAGACGTCGCAGTTTTCAAAGCCCACAGAGGCACCGTGTTGATGGATAGTTCTTGGTGTTGGAGCAGGGAACATAGCTCAGTTAAATGAAAAAGAGTCCAGCACAGTAATGACCTTGGTGATTCATATATTCGTAAAAGAAATCAATTGGACATCAGCTAAGCTCAGAAACAAAATCCTCAGCAGCCTTTGAGTAATAAGCACTAAACCGTGAGTTTAAACCGTTAGCGCTGCATTGATGTGCAGAACAAGACAGATGAAGTTCATTACAGAGCTGGAAACGGGTATAAAGTCGAAGCATTATCTTCAATAACAGGTTCTGAAGAGGATGTAAAACAAATGCCCAAGGTGGCTCTTTGTCAGGCGGTCCGTTGCACCGCCACGCCGTTGTTCGTTCAATCTATGACCGAACACAGCTGAGCTCGGCTCAATGGCACCCGAGAGAGGACTTGAGTTTCATGTTTGCCAATCTTTCTTTATACCCGCCCCTACTGACCATAAATACAGTTTTATGCCTCCTGGAGAAATGCTTAAAGAAGCAGTTTGTCCAAGTCCTGTTGGCAGTGCATGGTAATATCCATGATTGACGACAGCGACAAAGTTCAGAACACGCCCTGAAGAGCTTCCAGTTATTATTTGTTTGGGCGTTTTACATTTCAACATCTTTTGCCACTTGGATGCATTTAAGTAAAATACGTAATTATATATATATATATATATATATATATATATATATATATATATATATATATATATATATATATATATATATATACGGAGACGCATTTTAAAATGAAATCCTCTTGGTTTGTTTTAAAGATTTTTTTAATAACCTCATTATTCAACATCAGCCCAATAATGGAGTTTTATTAATGATCATACTGTGTAATTGGTATGATTTTAAATCATACTTGCATATTTTTCTAGCTCCTTCTTATCCCAATGCTTCTGGGTTTTCTATCAATCAGCTAATATTAGCACATTTATTCCTGCTTAAGCAACTTTAAACAAGATGAGTAGTAAACTGTCTTCTGTGTGGCAGCTGCTAAAAAGAAGCCAATTAAAGACAAGGGAATGTTTGCCATCAGTGTTTTCATCATCCCACCACTTGTGAGCAATACTGGGACTGACTCACTGGGAGGTCTGGTGTAATGGCCCTGCACCCGGACAAAATCATTTAGATTTTTCCTGAAGACGATGCAGTGTATGAAGTCATCTATTACTGCAGTCTTAAACCATCATAAATGATAATAATATATATAAAAAGAAAACTAGCACTCATTCACCAAGACCCCAACACTTTAAAACACTGTAGCTTTTTTTGTTTGTTTGTTTGTTTGTTTGTTTTGTTTAAACTGGAAAGTGAAATGTATTCAAGCAAGTGGCATCAAGGTGCAGGAATTCCTAGCCTGGCCTCCTCCTCTGTTTAATTCTGCACAGAGAAAGGGTCTGGGAACTCTCTTATTCAAATAACCCCACCCCCTGACAATTCTAACCGAGCCCATCAGCGCTGAGCAGCGTACGTCACACACCAAAACCCCGAGTTTGTCATAAACATGGCAACTGAAGCGGAGTTTGCTGTGACTCTTTCCTCTGTTCTAAATGACTTGGACACGTGTTTTAAACCACAACAAGTAGAAGGGCTAAAAGAATGTCTAAAAAAAAAAGAAAAAAGATGTTTGCGCCATTGCCAGACTCCATTTTTGACTATAGCGTTGCGCGTTACAGTTGGCATTTTCGTATTTTTTCTGATTGGTTATTTTTGAGCTGCCTAGTCCCACCCCTCATGTGCCTCTCTGCCTGTGAATAACCAGAGCAACGTCTTCCTGCGGTGTCCGTGAGGGTGCACGGGGTTGGTTGTATATTAGCACGTGTTTATATATCTATGGTTCCTCCTACGTCTGTCACAGCAGTGGGTGGGGTTTGAGCGGGTGAGTTTGACCGACTTCCGGGGAGATTTGTTAAAATGAAGGACTCTCTGCAGGGACTCGGCTCTCATCATTCACTTTGAAAACCTGTTCAAAAGATTTGATTTGTTCGTGAACGTCATATCACTATTGTACATTTATTATTGGGGTTAGTGCTTGCCCCGTGATTGGAAGGTTGCAGGTTCGAACCTCGCTCAGTCTGTCGCTGTCATTGTGTCCTTAGGCAAGACATCTAACCCATCTTGCCTGCTGTTGGTGGTCAGAGGGACCAGTGGCACCCGTGTACGACAGCCTTGCCTCTGTCAGTGTGCCCCAGGGCAGCTGTGGCTACAGTGTAGCTCATCACCACCAGGTTGTGAAAGTGTGTATGAATGGGTGAATGCCTGATTTTGTTATAAAGCACTTTGGGGGGGCTCCAGAACTGCAGCAGGTGCTATATCAAATACAGGCCACTCACCATTTACTATTGTGCATTTTGTAACTAGTGTGTCACACAAAAACAATCGTGTTCAGTGGCATGTCTAGAAAATTATTTTTGGGGTGACCAGTGTAGCGTCATGAATGGCCTCACATTTGTGACCCAAAGGTCACACTTTCCCAGCTGGGTCAAGCCGTAACTTTTGGTCCACAGATTAACCCAGGAGCCGTGAAGTCTGCTAAACATCATCTTTATCTGGCTGCTGTTCCGTCCCACGATGAAGGACACCAAGATTTTAAAATAATAATTTTAAAATAATAATTTTAAAATAATAATTTAATAAACTGTTTTACTGTTTATTACAATCATAAATAATCATCTTGGTTCAGTAAAATTTATTTAATTACTGAAATGACTTATTATTATTTGGGTTAATGATTATTATTCATGATAATCAGTAATGTGTGATCATCAACCAGAAGGTCATTGGCATGTGTACACCTCATGACCCTTTGGTCAGCTTGCTTCTCACACCAAACCTTCCATCAGGAATCTTGGCGTGACCTTTGACCCAGCTCTCACCCTGGATTCTCATGTCAGTTCTCTTATTCGCTCTGCCTTCTTCCATCTCAGGAATGTTGCTAAGCAGAGTCCCATTCTGTCTCGCTCTGAACTTGAGACAGTTCTCCACATCTTCATCTCCTCACGCTTAAGCTTGGTTTATGCTTGACGCATTCACTTTCCGCGTGGTGATGCGGCTCGCGGATGGAACGCGCTTCACAACTCGCAGCGTTTATGGTTTGTGCGGCTTGTCTCTGCGGTGAGCCAATATTCTCCCAAACTGAACGGGGCAGCATGGAGCTCTACGGCATGCATCCAACACTACACCATAGTAGACGTAGAAACTACTGTTTACAACATGACATTTCAGCATTTTTAACAGCGTCCTCGTCTTTTCCGACAGTGCGAGCTATTTCTCTCCAAGAATTATTAACAACATGTTGATCACGGTGATCTCTGAGAGCTGAATCATACAAATGTCTGTATTTACGAACCTCTGCCATACTAGTTCTTGCCGGTCTGCCATGTTTTTCCGCGTCCGTCCGTCCGCGTGGTTAGAAATTTTCCGAGGTGCGCGTTGCGGAAATCTTGGGCCGTGCGGAGGCGCGGTGGAGGGGCGTGGTTGTTAAAATGACGCAAAATGACGCAACTTTTCTGCGCGGAGCCGTGCGGACCTCGCGGACACGTCAAGCATAAACCAACCTTTAGACTACTGTAACTCTCTTTTCACGTGTCTGAGCAGAACCTCCCTGAACCGTCTATAGGTGGTTCAGAATGCCTGTGCTCAGCTTCTGACCAAGTCCGCCAAACACACCCACATCACCCCGCTTCTCCTCCAGCTTCACTGGCTGCCAGTCAACTTCAGGGTTCATTTCAAGATCCTGGTTCTGGTCTGTAGGGTCTTACAAGGAACAAGCACCATCTTACATTGGTGATCTTCTCAGTCCCTACACCCCCAGTAGGTCCCTGAGGTCCAGTGACCAAAGCCTACTGGTTGTGCAGCACCAGGCTAAAGACCAAAGGTGACAGATCATTTGCTGCTGTGGCCCCCAGACTCTGGAACTCTCTCCCCCTGAGCCTGAGATCAGTGGACTCAGTGGTGTCCTTCAAAAAGCAGCTGAAGACTCACTTGTTCAAGCTGGCTTTTGTATGACCTTCTTCAACCACTCTTTATTTTGCTCTCCCCACCTATTCAACCTTCCTCAGGATCCACTGATTTCCCTCTTTCCTATTCACTCTCTCTCTTTCTTAACATTTTTTTCTTTTAAATCACAATTGCTTATTTTTGCTCATTTTACATATATTTTTAAACATTTTCTAAATGTTTTATATTTTTACATATTTTTATTTTTTGTTTTTGTTTTTGTGAAGCGCCTCGTGATTTTTATCTTGAGAGGTGCTATAGAAATGATATTTTCTTCTTCTTCTTCTTCTTCATGCAGGACTGGATCCAGGGTAAAGTTAAATCACCACACATGTCTTTATGCCATAACAACGAGCTTTCTGATGCCGAGAGGGTGTGTTCTGAGGTTTTGTTAAAACCAAATCTCCGCAGCTGAAGTTCAGTTCTTGAACCCACCAGAGGACGAGGGACGGCCACCCAAGCCTCTACTAAGCTGTTCTGTCACGCCGATAGAATTGCTCCGAATAGACGCACCTGTTTCCAGCTGACGCAAAAACTCCTTCAGAATTATTGATTTTGAGACGCAAATAGTTTCATCAGTCGTGTGACCCACGGAGACATCTCAGGACCGATTTGAGACGCACCGAGGTCTCTCTACCAACCTCGTGCCCGGAGGAAACGATCTCCACCTGACATCTCGGATCCACGGAGGGTCTCCTGAACTGGGTAAGGTAGACATTGTCCGATAGATTGCGTCTGTATGCTGTTCTCTAAGAAACAGCAGTTAGCTGCAAAAACTACGTTTTCACCCATAACGCGGTTCTCTCTCTGAAAGTAATCTTCTGAGATATCATTCACGCATCCAAACCTCGCATTTCACTTTAGCTTTTCAAATGAAACACAAAATGGTGTATATTTTGGTTATTGAATAAGCAAAGATTCCTTTAAACTTCTGATTCAATAAATAAACTTTTGCTAAAATTTAATCATCTTAAAATAAAAAATTAATCTTTGGGTTAAATATAGACCAAGCTCGTTGGCGTATGAACTTCTATCGAATATATCAATATCCTAGATACTTATATATGATAGAAGATTCATTTGCTAACTCGTTTGATCTCTGCAGAATCTAACAAAGCTGATAGCAAACAGGGTTAATTATAGTATGTAGTTTAACCACGCTACACCAGATAGGGGAACAAATCTGGACAAGTATGGCTATGAAAATGGCTCATAACTTTATTTACAAAAAGTACAAAGCATTAATCATAATCTAATTGGCTACTATAAACAAAAATAAAGTCAAGCACAAAACCAATGGTGTACTTTTATCAATGATTATCTATAACTTTTTCCATGAATAAATGTATAAATGTATTGTACCTAATTACCTAATATCAATAAAAACATGAAAAATATCCATGAAATAACATCAGCAAGAAATGAAAAGTCTGGCCTGTTTGTTGTTTTGTTTGAACTCAATAGTCTCTATCTGAAGTTCAGAAATGTTTTGGAGCACGAACCAAGCTCAGTTTAATGTTGAAAATATTAAAACACTAAAAATAATAATAAATGTCATCTTACATTTGACATTTTATTGTTTTTAGATTTTGTGTTTATTATATATTCTAGATGTTTTACCATCTCAGTTTTTGGGGTGGCCAATCTTTTGCAGCCTCCCCCAACCCCTTTATGGACACGCCCCTGATTGTGTGTCCCACACAAAAACAAGAACTGTGATTAACAGAGGTGTGACCAAGTCACTTTTTTGCAAGTCACAAGTAAGTCACAAGTCTTTGCAGTCAAGTCTCAAGTCAAGTCCAAGTCAAAGACAATCAAGTCCAAGTTGAGTCCAAAGTCAATAATGTGGAAGTCCAAGTCAAGTCCAAGTCCTTAACTTTGAATTTTCAAGTCTCAACCAAGTCATCTGTCAAACTTAAATTTAATGACAATGGTAAACAAATTCCAGAAAAAAAGCTTCTTAAAGCTTCATTAATTTGCTCAAACAAGCAGGAAGTGCAACTGAAATTGATTATAAACAAAGTGCTGCTGCATTTGGCAGAAAATCAAATCCAGAAACAAGAATGATTTATGATTTTTGTCCATGTCGGGCCACTTTTGTGCAAAAATATCAAATATGCTCAAGTCATCATCAAGTCAACAGATGCAAGTCGATTCAAGTCTCAAGTCATTGGCGTTAAAGTCCGAGTCAATTCTTAAGTCTTTATAGATTTTATCAAGTCAGTAATCATTAAAATAATGATTCAAGTCCAAGTCATGTGACTCAAGTCCACACCTCTGGTGATTGAGCTCAAATGCAAAGCCAGTCAACGTTAACTATAAAGAATTCACTGGAAAATTTAAGCATTAAAGAACAGACGTCTTCAAGAATGTAAACATTATTTAAAAAATGAATCTAATAGTATAAAAAACTTTTGGGTAAAGCTACATTGGTATTTGTAACTTGACGTATGTAGTGAACTGGTGGTGGTGGATGCATAGCTAGATAGAGTGCTTCAGAAAATTTAAAAACAGGTGACGTCTGGAAAGTGGATGAATTACACACAAACCAACTTCAAAATGAATGCTTTTCCACTATTCATTCTGACATTTCCATCGCTAAGATTGTACTGACACATTTACTCGGCTGTCTTAAACATTGTTATATTAACGGAAACTTAAAAAATAAACAAGACGTGCTGAATAAGTAGACAGTAATGCAGCTTTCAGAGTCGCATTCCAGCGTTTCCAGTCAATAACAAGATGATTGGTTGGCGTCTAGTTAGTGGGACATTGTTGCGCTTGACATTTATCATAGCTGCAGGGTCATGAACTCTAAGCCAAACAGCAACTGAATCATTAAATTTGAACGGCTGCAGCTTTGTCGTCTCTGAGGCGCTGACATAAGTGTTTTCATGCTGAAGTGAGCGACTAACTTCCTCTAAGCTAAACACGTCTTTTTTAAACTGGGACACAACGCGCCGAGAGGGACATATTGTCTGGTTTTGGTGAAACGAGTAACGCATTCAGGTGGATATTTTTTACCAATTTTCTAATTTTATTGGTCATTGTGGTGGGATGAACGACTGCAAATCAAGTCTTCTGTTTAGTCTGGGAAAAAAAATAAAGCATTCAATGGCGAGTGTCAAACTATTGCTTTTCAGTGGTTCTACATTTGAAAACATTTCCACTGCAGATTCAACAGGAAGACGGCTGATTCTGCAACCCAAATAAAACAAACCAAATTGCTCGGTTTCCTCTCTTAAGCTCAACGAAAATAGGATGCTCAATAAAAGCACTGCATTGGGCCTCTTGGTTAAGGAACGAGAAAAAAAAATCAATGGCTAGAGGACGAAGAACCTATAGCCATCACTTTATTCTCTTATCAGTGTGATTTAAGGGACAAGGATGATGTTAAATAACTGTAAATCCTTATCTTTGACTTTGTGTGTGGTTTATGGCAGTTTCAACTGCAGTTCAGAGACAGAATGTCCATACCTTCTGCCGAGTTCCCGATTTATAGCTTTATTACTCTTTGTCTAAAAGAGCAGAGAGACATAATTGAAAGGAGGAGATAGCAGCAAGTACTTTGAAGAGCCAAGGGAGGTGGTTAGGGGCATGCAGGAGCTGAGGAGCATCATTGCTAGAGACATATCACAGCGACAGTTTTATGGCTAAAGAGTCAACACGCTGTTTTTGGGGGGTCTTTTCCATGAAAAGAGCAAGATCCAATTTTCTGATTCATCTGCAAGCAGCCCAGAATGAGTTCAGTATTCTGGCTGTGAGCTTAAAGCGGGCCTATGTGGGTGTAGAGGTCACAGAGAGGACTTGTGGGCTTGAAGTCATGAGTTTAAACTCACACTGTCAGAGACCGTCTCATATTTTAGCTTAAGCTGACAACAAACCTATTGTTCTCCCTGATAAGGCTTCAGTGTGCACAGTAATGGGAATTAAGCAGGGCATAAGTCACGGAGAAATTGGGTGACAGTAGATCAATAGATAGTGGTGAAGCCTCAGGGGCCATTAGTGAAGAGGTTCTCTTTGTTTGTCCAGAGCTGTGGAAAGAGCGGTTCAGCTCTGAATTAATAGTCTAAATTAAAAATAGAATGAGAGAAAACATGTGCTTATGGGACACGTTTACCATCCTGACCTTTGAGTTTTAGCAGAAATGTCAAATTACAGGCAGTAAAGATTAAGAAAACGCAAAGATGAGTGGATCTCTAGCTCCTTATTAGTGTCTTACTGACAACAGTTTAAATTTGTTTTTGATATTTTATGTCAATTTATGCAAGATTTTGTCAAATTATAAAGAGAAAGTCCCTTTAAATCCAGATCTAACTGTGCAAGTATGAGTTTTAGACTTTTTGGTAAGATAGTCACTCGGAAGAAATGTAAAACAAAACATTTGCATCAAATCTCTCAGATGTGGGTAACAGCCAGCTTAAGCTGGGCTGCATGACAATGTCTACATGCAAAGTGCCAAATCACGTCGAGTCGTCTCAGAGCGCTTCACAGAGTAAACATTCCAGTACAGTTCAGTTTGTTATGTCAATCGGTAAAAAGTTTCCTACATAAGGAACCCAGCACAGTGCATCGAGTCACTGACTAGTGTTAGTGGCTTTACAGCAATCCTCATACTAAACAAGCATGCAGTAACAGTGGAGAGGAAAACTCCCTTTTAACAGGAAGAAACCTCTAGAGGATCCTGGCTCAGTATAAGCAGCCATCCGCCACGATTCACACGGGATCAAGAAGACAGAGCAGGCAGGCCTGTGTATGTGTGTATTAAACACCTCTGGGTGGACGGACCCAAGCTTATTTTAGAAATTTCAAGACAAGGAACTAAAGCTGGAACATTAAATCCTCTAAGCAGAAGGCTTCAGAATGTCATCGTTATTCTAAATATTGTGCTTATTTATGAATGGTTATTGTTGCTCAACAAGTTTCATTTAAAGACTACCGTTTCTGATCTAAAACCTAAACTGATTTCTTTTAACTAAGCATGTCAAAAGCACAGCCCAGGTGCCAGTTGTGGCCCTTGGAGAGATTTCATGCGACCCCAACTGCGTTTTCAGAATGATAGAATTTTCCTCTACTTCAGATTGTTAATTTAGAAAGAAAATTGTATTATATTCATCATCTGATTTTACTAATATGTATATTTTTGAGCTGTGTGAATAAAAGAAAAGTCATAAAATAGTTTTTGCATTTTTTTATGTAAAATAATTAGATTTTTTTTGGCTAGCAAGGATGGTTCTTTTTTTGACCCTTGCCTTGAAAAGCTTGGGCACCCTCAATTAAATTAACTGTCAGAAAAAAATAGACAAATTCCACCAAAGAGTAAACACTTAGTGGTGATCACATGAAACCGATGGAAGCAAACTGTAGTTCTCAGACAACAGAAACAAATGCTTGTTATGTCTATATATGAAGTTTTAACTGACAATAAAACTGCGGGTGGGATTCTGAGACAACCATTCATTACGACTAATTAAACATGTAAAACCCCCCTTGCTTCCACTTTTACCCACGTGTGTAACTGAAAGTCTGTGTGGTTTACAAAAACTGAAAGAAACATGTTTGACACAATTTTAAAGTCCTCCTGCAGCCTGACTCGTGAGCTAAGGAATGAAGAAGATTTAGCCCAATCGTTGTAGTGTTCATAATGATTCGCCAGAACATGTGACAACTCTGATAAAACAGATTCCCTTATTCAGTTCTTAAGGCAAATGCATATTGTTACCATCACTCCGGGACATTCTCACTTAGATGCACAGATAATTTGTTGCTGCAGTGCATTAATCCTGCCCTGTAACCAGGCCACAGCCAACTGAGCAATGTGCAAATGATAAGTGAAGATATTAATAAGTATGTCACAATCCTGGCACATGCACGTTCACTACTAATAAATTCCATGCCATCAGGTTGTGATTTAATTATAAATTATGTAAATGGTTGCCATGAATCATTAGGGTTTGTACATTTTATTATCTAAATAGAAGGGCAGAATGAAGGTGTATCACAATGGGGAGGATTTACACACTCGTGTGATGATTGCATGAGAATATTTAGTGAGCAGATAACAATTTCATGTCAAAAAACACCTTGAACTGATGAATAATTAACTAAAAGATGTCATTCAGTGGTTATTAAAGGAATTTTTTAATCTGGGGGTTCATGGCATTCATTGACTTGTGTGTAAATTAAAGTAGTCCTTTTATAAAAGCAATTAAATCAATAGAAACAAGGAAATATAGCCTTATGACAAATTTGTGTCGAGGATAACACCAGCAGCAAATATCTAATGTTTCCTAATGGTTGCTGTGTAGTTTTTCAAAAGGAAAATCTGTAAATGAAACCATGAATTATCTTATAATTTATTGAGATCAGTTTTGCTTGTTTACTCACTGTGTACAACTCAATTAATTTAATAACTTCCTTTTATTGTATAAATCACACTAATGTTTCCACTGAGCCTAGTTTTTTGTGATTTTTTTAAGTGGTCTTGATCAATAGCTTTTTTTAATGCCGCTGTAATTCAAAGGGATGGTTATGTGGGTCATTGTTAAACAAACAAAAAACAACTGTTCAGTTATAAAAGCTCACTATCTGAAATGAAAATGAAAGAGAATCAGCCAAAGTCCAGAGAAAAGACAAGAAGGTGGTGGTCTCTGGGAGCAGAATATTAAAGAGCAAGTTACCCCCAAATTAACATGGCATGTTTCCGTTACCAGAGCTCCTGTGTAGTTCCTGGGATGGGGAAGTTGACTAGGAGATGGGGTGCCTCAGTCCTCTCAGCTGTTGTGTCTCCATTCAGATTCAGCCCTTTCAGAACTTGCACAGGCGTCAGCATATCACGACTGCTTTGGCACTGAGTGATGTCACTGATCAGCCCTAAAAAGTGCCCAAAGTAACATTAATAATATTAAAAGCATTTATTTTATAGAAGTATATCATAATTTAATCCATTCAGAGGACAAGAGCAGCTCTGAGTTTTGTGAGACAAGCCCCGTTGATTAAGTCTGTGGGGGAATTCCACATTTCCGGTGTTGGGAGTTGGATTTTAAATGTGATCAGTGCTTCTTTTTATTTTTTTTATTTTTTGCTTCCATTCTGCTTCACCAGCTACTCTTCTAATTTTACTGCTGCCGGTTGTTTTGGACGTCTGCTGATGTCATTTGCTACTGTGTTACAACCAATCAGCGTGACTTAACCGGAGGTTCCGCTCAGCTACTCCAGCAGCCGTTCCTGAAGGTTCCTGAAAACGGCCGAAAAATGCCATTCGGATGGCCTGGTCAGGTGGAGACGCGCATGTCTGGAGGTTCCTGTAAATCTACCCTGAAGTTGTAGTGGAAACACGCCTATTTTTGCTGATAAACTGTATAAATGAGTGTTTATTAGTACTGTAGTCATGAGTGGCCATTGTCAGAACCCAAGCCCCCAAACCGGCCTCTCCCAGCTAACCGGCCTCCATCTTGGACCACATTTCCCAGCAAGCTCCTCGCGGGAACTCCCGGCATTCTCCCAGTCACACCCAAGCCTATATATGGAAGACGCCGCACCGGCTCTTCACTCAGTCATCGTTTCATTGAAACCCCTGATCAGAGTTCTCTACCGAATAATCCAGACGTCAAACATCCTTACCGAGTTCAACTCCCGTACCCAGTCGACCATCGTGACAGGATGACTGAGTCCGTAGATACAGCGGAGTTCGAGCGCATGAAAAGAAAGACGGAGCAAATGGAAAATGAACTCATTCAGCTCCACGCCCTGATCGATCGGCTCCACACCAAACAAAACTCCCAGACCGATCTCATCCTACAATTATCCACAGCCCTCCATGCTCTCCAGCAGCAAGCCCTCGCTCCACCAACAGAGGGGCTGCACTTTAGTCTCCCAGAGAGGTGGAACGGAGAGACGGGGAGCCCAGACGGTCTACTCGCCACCCTCGACATGCAGTTTGAGTGCCAGCCAGGGCGCTTCCCCATTGCGCGCTCTCGGGTGGCGCATCTCACCTCCCTGCTCTCCGGACGCGCGGCTGAGTGGGCCGCTGCGCTTTATAATTCCAAATCACCGGCTTGCAATGACTATGCTGCTTTTGTGTCCGCCCTCAGAAAGACTTTTGTTCCACCCAGCAGCAAAGTGGGAGCAGAAACACAACTCCTAAAGCTCCGCCAGCGGGAGCGCACGGTGTGCGCTTATGCGTCGGAGTTCCGCACCATCTCCGCCAAGCTGCGGTGGGATGACTCTGCCCTCCGAGCTGTCTTCTTGGAGGGACTGGCGACCTACATCTGTGATGAGATGGCGGGAAAGGAACTGCCCCAGACCCTGGATGAAGTGGTCGATTTGGCGCTGCGCATGGATCAGCGGGTTCTGGTTCGGCCCAAGCCCTTCACTCGCCCATCCAGGGCACCTGGCCCTCTTCCTCGTTCCCCCAGGCCTGCTCCCGGACCCGCTTCTACTGATGAGCCCATGCAATCAGGCCACCTTCCTCCAGAGGAGAGACAGCGACGGTGGCGCGAGGGTCTCTGTGCCTATTGTGGCTCCTCCCACCACAGACGCCTGAACTGTCCATTACGTTTGGGAAACGAAGGAACCCACTGAGTATCGGGGTCACTCAGCCTGGGTCACCTTCAGCCCCCGCCTCTTCAAATCGACTCCTTCTTCATGTTACCCTCCTTCATGGTGAGACCTCACTTCAGATGCACGCGCTGTTGGACTCGGGGGCCGCTGACAATTTTATGGACATGGATCTGGCTAAGCGCCTACGGATCCCCATGACCCCCTTGGAGAGAGTTGTGCCTGTGACCTCGGTGGACGGTAGGCCCCTCCAACCCTATCCGATCCAAAACCGAACCCAGCCACTCCAGATGATTGTCCAAGGCCACCGAGAGACCCTCCAGTTCCTGATCATATGTGCTCCCTCCTCTCCTCTAATCCTGGGATTTCCCTGGCTCCGTCTCCACGACCCCCGGATTTCCTGGTCCCAGGGCCGCATTTTGGAATGGGGGACCCAGTGCCAGGCCCACCTCTCTCCTCCTACATCCATGCCAGACCGCCCGGACGACGGTGACACTGGCCAAACACCGCCCAATCTGCCACTGCCCTACTGGGACCTGGCTGCGGTGTTCGACAAGCGGCGCGCCACCACACTGCCGCCTCACCGCCCGTACGACATGGAAATCAAGCTGCAACCAGGAACCAGTCCACCCCGGGGGCGCCTTTTTTCTCTCTCTCCCGCTGAGTCCAGAGCCATGGAGGAATATATTGACCAGGCCCTCCAGCAGGGTTTCATTCGACCTTCCTCCTCCCCGGGTGCCGCAGGCTTCTTCTTTGTCAGGAAAAAGGAGGGTGATCTCCGCCCCTGTATCGATTACCGAGGTGTGAACAAAATCACAGTCAAAGACCGTCATCCTCTGCCGCTCCTCACATCTGCCCTGGACGCCATCTCCCAGGCGCGGATCTTCACCAAGCTGGACCTCCGGAGCGCCTACAATCTGGTCCGTATTAAAGCTGGAGATGAGTGGAAGACCGCTTTCATCACACCCACCGGTCACTGGGAGTACCAGGTAATGCCCTTCGGGCTGTGCAATAGCCCCGCCGTTTTTCAACGCCTCATAAACGATGTCCTCCGCGACATGTTGGGACGGTGGGTGTTTGCCTACCTGGATGACATCCTGATCTACTCCAAGTCCGAGGCCGAACACCTCCACCATGTTCGCGCTGTTCTAACCCGGCTCCTGGACAATAACCTGTTCTGTAAGCCCGAGAAGTGCTCCTTCCACCAGCGGTCCGTATCATTCCTGGGCTACATGATTTCAGATGAAGGACTAACCATGGACCCTCAGAAAGTCCAGGCGGTGAGAGACTGGCCCCTCCCGACGAGCCTGAAACAACTGCAGAGTTTTCTGGGTTTCTGCAACTTTTACCGCCGTTTTATTAAGGACTTTAGCACCATTGTGGCACCTCTCACTTCTCTCACCCGACCAAGCCCTCCGAGCCAACCGTTCCGGCTGACTCCTGACGCCGTTCGGGCCTTCCAACACCTAGTCGCCCGTTTCACGTCGGCTCCTATCCTCCGCCATCCGGATCATGCAGTCCCCTTTGTGGTCGAGGTCGACGCCTCGGATGTTGGCGCCGGTGCCATCTTGTCCCAAGCCGGGCCCGACGACAGGCTTCATCCCTGCGCCTACTTCTCCAGGAAGTTTTCCACCACCCAGCAGAAGTATGGCGTAGGGGATCGCGAGCTGCTGGCCATAAAGTGGGCATTGGAGGAATGGAGGCAGTGGCTACTGGGCACCACTCAGCCGTTCACCATCTGGACGGACCACCAGAACCTGACCCACATCAGATCAGCCAAGCAGCTCAATCCTCGCCAGGCCCGCTGGGCCCTCTTCTTTGAGCCCTATGAATTCCATCTCGCCTACCGCCCAGGGACAAAGAACCAGAAGGCGGACGCCCTTTCCCGCCAGTTCACACATCCAACGCCCACGTCCGAGCCGGCACCTATCCTCCCCGAGCACCGTTTCTTGGCCCACCTGAGGTGGCCACTGGAGGAGGCTATCCAAAACGCCCTCCGAGACGATCCAGCACCTCCAGAGACCCCCGCGGGTCGGCTCTACGTCCCCACGGCCTGTCGCAGCGAGGCATTGTCCTGGGCCCACTCATCACGCCTGTCTGGCCACGCGGGCTTCTCACGGACTCTTAGGTTCCTCAAACGAGCTCTCTGGTGGCCACGTATGGTGAGAGATGTAAAGGACTATACGAGTGCCTGTGATGTCTGCGCCCGCTCCAAGACATCCAACCAGGCCTCGGTTGGTACCCTCAGACCTCTTCCGGTACCCAGCCGCCCCTGGTCCCATGTGGGGTTGGACTTCGTCACAGGGCTCCCACCAGTCAACGACCTTAATACCATCATGACGGTCACTGACCGGTTTTCTAAGGCTGTTCACTTCATCGCCCTTCCGGGCCTCCCCTCGGCCCGACGCACAGCTGAGTTGTTCCTGGAGAATGTGGTGCGTCTCCATGGATTTCCTGTCGACGTGGTCTCGGATCGTGGTCCCCAGTTCACGGCCCGGTTCTGGAGGGCTTTTTGTCATCTGTTGGGAGCATCAGTCAGCCTATCTTCGGGCTATCACCCGCAGACCAACGGCCAAACGGAGCGGGCAAACCAACAACTGGGTCGGTACCTCCGCTGCTTTGTCTCGGCCCAACCCTCGCAGTGGCCTAAGTACCTCCTCTGGGCTGAGTTATCCCACAATCTCCACACCTCCTCAGCCACTCTGATGTCCCCGTTCGAAGTCTGCTATGGCTACCAGCCCCCGGTCTTTGCCCACCAGGAACCCGAAGTTGCGGTGCCGGCCGCTCAATCCCTGGTGAGGCGCTGCAGGAACGCCTGGATAAAGGTGCGGGCCTCCATAACCCGAGCTAACGCCCGTTACTCTCACCAACACCTCCGCCGACACCGTCCTGGTCCCTCATATGCTCCAGGGGATAAGGTCTGGGTGTCCACGGCAGACCTCCGTGTCCGTGCCGGGTCCAGGAAGCTCGCTCCCCGGTTCCTTGGGCCTTACCCCGTGCAAAGGGTCATCAACCCGGTCACGTACCGGCTGCGGCTGCCTGCGAGTCTCCGCATCCATCCCACCTTCCATATCTCCCGGCTCAAGCCCTACGTGGAATCCTCCCTCCTTCCGCCTCCGGCTCCGGCGCCTCCGCCTGCCCGCTTCCTCGACGGTGAGCCCATCTACACCGTCCGGCGCATCCTGGACGCTCGCCGCAGGGGACGGGGCTGGCAGTATCTGGTCGATTGGGCGGACTACGGCCCTGAGGAACGCTCCTGGGAGCCGGCCCGCTCCATCTTGGACCCTGCCCTTGTCTCTGACTTCTGGGACCGCCGAGGTCGCCCTGGGACTTCTGGAGCCGTCCCTGGACCGGGGGGTCCTGTCAGAACCCAAGCCCCCAACCGGCCTCTCCCAGCTAACCGGCCTCCATCTTGGACCACATTTCCCAGCAAGCTCCTCGCGGGAACTCCCGGCATTCTCCCAGTCACACCCAAGCCTATATATGGAAGACGCCGCACCGGCTCTTCACTCAGTCATCGTTTCATTGAAACCCCTGATCAGAGTTCTCTACCGAATAATCCAGACGTCAAACATCCTTACCGAGTTCAACTCCCGTACCCAGTCGACCATCGTGACAGCCATCTGGCATTCTGGCACCGTCCCGGTGGGCTGCTTGCCCGGGGTGACAAAACGTCCTCTTTTCCCCAGACATGTCCACTTTTCACTCTCTGTCCGGGGCGTTTCCTATATTGATGTGTTTTTTTTTTTTCCGTCCATTCATACCGCTGGGTTCAAATTAGAGGGGAAGCTGGATATCTTAGATCCAGGAAGAGCCCGAAAAATGATCTTGTTTATAATGTATATTATACTATATGCAGGAAGATAGTCACATAAAAAAACAAGAAAACAAAACAAAGTGCTTTAAAGTGAAACTGTAGGTAGATTAATACTACATGTTTTTGAGCGACCATGAGACAAATACACACTCCCGCTCTGAGGGCAGGTGGGACAGAAAAATGCCATGGCCGCATTGTCATCCCACTGTCATCCCATTTAAATAGTAAATGCTTCCTAGACGCCTCTCTGGTGAGGTTTTCCGGATACATCAAACCGGGAGAGACCCAAAAGAAGACCCAGGACACGCTGGAGGGACTATCCTAGTCTATGCTTTTTCCGCCTGCGTCGGCTCTCTAACAGGCATGCAATGATGGACGGAGTCAAGCCCACTTTTCTGAACATCCGTCAAACAAGATCGAGAATGCATGCTTGTGATTGGCCAGAATGTCACTTTCTTTAAATTAGTCAGCAG
This sequence comes from Nothobranchius furzeri, assembly GCF_043380555.1. Classification (NCBI taxonomy): domain Eukaryota; kingdom Metazoa; phylum Chordata; class Actinopteri; order Cyprinodontiformes; family Nothobranchiidae; genus Nothobranchius; species Nothobranchius furzeri. Next base: position 40,229,880 of record NC_091756.1, on the reverse strand, counting down.
TGCCACCAATCCCCCCTCAAAAAAGTAAAAACAGAACCAAAGATATCTAGCAGCAGACACGGAGCAGCTCGAAAAATACCTTCACACTCTGGTGGTGATGAGCTACATTGTAGCCACTGGCAGAAGCGAGGTTTTTGTCTAAGTCTTCTGCCATTTAAAAGCTGAAACCAAAATATCCCGTTTACTGGATCTTCCAAATATAATTTTTGGTGCCAGAGTCAGCACACTTAGGAGATGAAGCTGAAAGACCCACCTACCATCACGCATGAAATCATAGTATTGTTAAAGCATCAAATTACTAGTTACAACTGATTGTTTATCAAAAAATGTCTAATTTGTTCTAATGAAAAAGGCAGACCTTCAAACTTGCACTGCAGCCAGCCAATAGGGGGCTTCCTATTCTTTAAAGTCTCAACTTTCCACTTATGCTTCTCCGCCAGCTCCGCAAGGGACAGACACGCACGGGTTGACGGAAACGTTTTGCTCTCATACTTCTCCGTCTCCTGGAGAGTGTTGCAAAGCAATTGCCCGGCAGGACCACAGAGGGCGTAGCGCTGTTCTGTGGTATCCTGTCATGTATTGGTCCAAGATAGTGTGTTTATATTGTGTTTTCTGTGTATATAAGAGACTTTTAACATGGACATATTTGTCTCTCATTCTCCCACCGCTTCATGCGCTCTCCACCTCTAAACCCACGTTTCCTGTCATTTCCGTCCACAAATAAAACGCTTGCTGCGCATCTTTTCACTCCTCCAGTCACGGGAGGATGAAACGTTCATATTTTTAGAGTTTTTTCGCGAGGCATTCTTCAAGCTTCTCCGTGTCTGCCGCTTGTTATCCTCGGCTCTCTTTGCAATGGCGGCGCTGTAAACAACAGCGGCGTTCTGACCAATCACAAGCTTGCGTAATCAGTCTAGTTCGACGGATGTTTAAAAAAGTGGGCTCGACTCCGTACGTACTTGCGTGCCTGTCGGAGCCCTACGCAAGGACGGATATTGGCGTTGCATGTCTCCGCACTGACGCAGACGGAGAAGCATAAATCAGGCTTAAGGCTCAATCCCAGTATGTGCCCTTCCACCCTTGCGCTCTTCAATTGCGTGTTTCCGGCTAGGGGTGCGAGTGCGTAGGGTGTCTCAATCCTCAAGTGCGGAAGGTGACCATGCCTCGTTTGCATCCTTGATCTGCACTTTGCTCAAGTCCACACTTATGTGGACTTGGTGAAAGGTTATTACCCACAATCCATTGCTGCATAGGGGATTTTGAGTAGAAGGGAGAGCAATGGCTCAAGTGGCTTTTTTTTGATCATATGGACTTTCAAATAAAAGAAGTTCAATTTAAGACACTTAATGATATGTTTTCATGCTCTGAATGTTTTAGACTAAGATTTGATTTGGAAAGCAATTAATGTAGATTTGGTCAAATAATTGTTTGTTTGACAGTTGCTAATAAAGATTTTTTTAAAAGGTAGTACAAACAGTGTAGGCATCCCAGCATGTGTTGTGGTTGATGACACAATTTTCCATGTCCCAATTCGGCACACTTGTATACCACGCACTGGAAGCCTTACTGCTCACCTCCTCCAAGTGCACTTCAGAGAAGGGCGTAGGGATCAGTTTGAGTACTGGGATTGGGCCTAAATTCCTTTGTCTATATCAATCAGTAGTCCCCAACTTCTTCAGCTTCTGACCTAAACATTTAAAATGGCAAATACTTGCAGTGTTAAATGTCACAGATTCCACTTTTTTTTAAAATGGTTACAATGCTTCAAATCATATTTCACCTATTGTTTTCTTTTGAGTCTACTTTTTGTAGTTTTTAAGTCGGTTATAGAGAAAATTGTGAGTTGAGAATTATTTTTAAGAGATTTATATTTTCTAACTTATTGAAATGATCTCAAAACTGCTAACAGATCATGGTCAGAGACCCACAGTGGCATTTCAAACCCAAGTTAGGGAACTACCCGCATGCATCTTCAAAAGGAGGATTCATAATCCGTATAAACCCCAAACACACAGAGTGAGAGAGTCTTCATTTACATAAACATTTGCAATGATTTACTTCAGTGCACGCCTTGAACTTCCTCATTTATAAGCAGAGGTGCAAAAGACTAAAGTTTATCGAATAGTACAAAATACCAAAACTAACCAACTAAATTGTCTGCAAATAAAATCCATCACAGTGGCGTATTTCAACAAAAAAATAAACAGTAAACCATTTCAACTGGTTGATGCATGAAATGGTAAGCTCTTAATTTACAGAAAGACTAAATAATCCAGATAACTCAACTGTTTTAAATTTCATGGTCACTAGGTGACTGTGGTACAAAAATGTGGTCTAAACATAAGAACAGAATCTTTATCAAAACACCAACTAGATACTGTTTTGTACATCAATGTATTGAAAGCTAAAGATTTTTTGCCACTTTTCTTCTTGTCAAAATGATATGTTGTCAGGAACAAGAGTATGTTTGGTCTGAAGAGCGCTGTCATATCAGACTGTCAGTCTGCACTTTTTGATGGAGCTATATCGCTCATGTATCTGTCAATCAAAATGGAGACTGCCGCCAAAGTCAAACCTGAGAGATGAGACAAGAGACTTACATGATGTCCCACTGTCTGGAAGGGAGGAAAATCTTAGAAACAGTTTTGTGGGCTGTGTTTGCTGAGAGATCATACACAATGGTCACTACATTTAACCGGGGCTCAGATATTTGAATCCTAAAATCTATTCATATTTCAGGGAGCATCATTTGTCCATGTGTAACCCTAAAATATCTCTGTAAGGTCCTTACCGTGGACAAAGAAAATAAATACCAGAATCTGTTCCAGAAAACCAAACCAAAACCCCATCTTGGTTAGAGTGTTTGTTCTGGAGTTTACTCACATCATAGGTTCACCCCAGACATGGACATAATTTTGGGGGGGACAGGGGGGACATGTCCCCCCCTACTTTTTCCGAAGTCAAGTTTTGACCCCTGCACTTTTTACCATCCGAAAACAATATTACGCTATATTAAATTGACGCTGGTTGAGCTCTAGGACCAAGCAGAAAATAACCGTTTATGTTGAAGCCTGTTTCCCATTAGAACATACTGTAAAGATCCAGCCCCCCCACCCCACCCCCCACTTCTAAAGTGAAAATTATGTCCATGACCCCAGAGCTAACAGCTCTCAGCTCCAGATGCCAGAGTCCCAGTGCTCCTAAAGGGATCCTGGAGCTCCCCCTGCTGTCCAGAACATGTCACTGCACCTCAGGACTGCCTGGAAACCTACAGTCCATGCTGGAAATTAGACAAATTCTCTATCAGCAACAACAAAGTGGTTAATTTATTCATCTCAGCTGATCTAAGAACAATCTGGAAACTATCATTTCACATACAGAAACAACTTTCAAACTCATGATCATCCATTTCATTTGAAAGATTACTCAATGGATTCATTTATTTAAAAAACTGAGTTTACATGTTAATGCATATATTTTTAAAATATCAATACATTTTAAATTATTCTTTGTTTTCCAGTTGCTCCTGTTTATTTTCAATAAATGTAAACTTTCTGCTTTCTTTACATTAAAAAGCTAATGAAAAGTTAGCATGAGTGAGCTAATAGAAGGCCTAATTGAAAATTATTCTTTTATGTTTGTCAGCCTGACTGTGCTTCATTACCACAACAACGCTGCCCCTTGGAGCATAAACAAGTCATTACACATCTTTGTCTCCAGTTTTCTGTTTGTTGACTTTATTTCAGAACAAATAGAAAGGCAGAGCTTTTAAATAATTAATTTAAATAATCTGTTCTTGTATTACCTGCTCATGAGATTTGGTTGAGTAGATATTTCAGTTTGTGGGACATTTTGAACCCAGCCTCATAAAACAAAATAAATATGTTTTCCGATGAAGTAAACATGTACTAAAAGAAGGCTTTAAAAATTAACTCACAATCTAGTCCAGTTGGCCATGACTGAAGCTCTTCTTCTAGCGTAATTGTTACAAAAACTCAACTAAATTGTCATAAATGTATGGGTAAACATGAACTTAAGCAGTTTTCTTTATGCCCTGAATTATTTAACCTTTTAAGCACACTTGTATCATCAAATCAGATATCTGGGGTCACATGTCTTGACTTTATAAGATGGACGAAACTTCTGCGCCGTCACTCTTAGGCCCAATCCCAGTACTCATACTGTGCCCTATGGTCTTCTGTCAAGTGCACTTGGAGGAAGTGTGCAGAAAGGCTTCGAGTGTGTGGTACACAAGTGTGCAAATAATAGCCAAATTGAGACAGTGATCATTGCGTCATTGATTTTTAAAAAATCTTTAACAACTTTCAAACAAACAAATGACAAAAATTTACATTCATTGCTGTCCACCTTAAATCTTAATCTAAAACATTCAGAGCATTAATAAATATCATTAATTGTCTTCTAATGAACTTCTTTCGTTTGAAAATACATCATTTCAGAAAAGGCACTTGAGTCGTTCTGCCTTGTTCTCGAATATCCCACACAGCTATAGATTGGGCCATTGTTTTGAAAGGCATTACCCACAATCTCAATACTCGCACTTGCACCCTTGCGCCCTTCATTTGCGCATTCCCGGCCAGGGGTGCAAGTGTGTAGGGTGTCCGGACTCTCAAGTGCGGAAGTTGACCACGCTCCCATTGCACACTTAATCTGCACTTCACCCAAGTCCGCAGCAATGCAGACCTTGGGCAATGGTATTACCCACAAGTCATTGCTGCGGGAGAAAAGGTTGAAGTTCCTTTTCTGAAAATATGCATTTTTCTTTTTTTTTTATTTTTTTTTTATTTATTTATTTTCCGTGTCCTGTCTGGCTGTGAAGCAAACAAAATTAATGTCTGAATGCTGGTGACAAGCCTTACAGATCTACTCTCAGGTGGAGCATCAGAGCTACTGCTTAACTTTAATGTTATTGTTCTTTGAATGCTTGCAATTCCGACCAGACATAGAGACAGAGGTGAAAGAGAAAGGGAGAGACAAAAATAAACAATCAATGATGAACAAGAGTCTGGTTCTAGACCTGCAGAAAAGGGACACAGCAATACAGCAGGAGCAAACTATCACTGCATCAACCTGATGAAGAAATATAAAATCAACATTGTTTTACTGAACAATCACAATAATAAATCACAGTATATTTAGTGCCAACCACAGCCTTAAGACATGTGTTGAACGTGCCCAAGTCCATACTTATGAGAGCACCATGTGAGCACCTGTGTGTACACGCATTTGTTTATGTAAGGTTTCTCTATAAGAGAGTCCAACGGAGAGTGTGAGGGGCCACAGATCTGCCCCCCAAAGATGTGTAGAAGATGGAGGGAGCTCCAAGTCCCAGAGATCCAGGAGCTGCCCCAGAGCGCAGAGACCACAGGGAGACTGCAACCAGAAAAACCCCTGCCCCCCTCAAGAGGCGCAGAGGATTGCCCTGGGGGGCCACAACCAGCAGCTGGGAGAGTCACGGGGAAAATTAGCGGCCCGACCACAGTCTCCCACCCCCAAGCCGGCCGAGCCCGGAACCCAGCAACCCAGGGACCCAACAGAGCCCAGGGACTCAGATCCCACCAGGCAGCCACCGGAATTAATCAGGCAGACGCCAAAAATCTTAAACCCCCTGACACGGGAGCCACGAACACTCAGGCAGACCAAAGCACCGCACTCCACACCAAATGTGGCAGGGGGAGGGGAGGTGAAGATGTACAGCAGCAAAAGAAGTCCCAGGAGAGGGGAGGAGTCAGAGGCCCCACATGACATATACAGTCAAACACAAACACAGTCACGCACTCCCTCCCTCATGCTCACACATCCACATACAACCCAAGACTTACAAAAATACACGCCAGATACCCACTCATGCTCCCCATACACACCTTATTCACTTTGTTCCCTGTACTGCTGCACAAAGGGTACAACCATCACTGGTTCCCAGAGTTCGACCCTTTCTGCTGGGGTGCTTGATGAGCAGGCTCCCCTGCCCAACACCGAGCAAAGTAACCCACCACCCCAGACCCCAGCCAGACGGCCAGATCCCCCTCCTAGCCTCCAGCCCAGGGAAGCCAAGCGACAACAGAGGTGGGCTAAGACCCCTAGTCTCCCTCCGCCTGCTCCAATACAGTGTTGGTGCGTGTTGATGAGGTGTATTCGTGGCTGTGTTGAGCGGGCAGTGCAGGCATCGTCTGGCCTACGCCAGCTGATGCCACCACACCACCCCCCTTCACCCCACAGCCCTCTGTGTCAAAGTACAGTTTAAAATTGGAAGTTGGCACCGGCACTTGGGATGAGGCTGAAAGATCCCCTTGCCAAATGCCGTTGAATGTGCTCACTCCCAAGGCCCTAAGTGTGTGTTTGCATGGAATGTTGTTGGTGGAAGTGTTTAATGTGCAAATAAAACTGAGGGGCAAGCTGCCACAGGAATGCAGAAATGGGGTCCACCCCACAAGTCCCTATGTACATGTTTGTGTGATGATGTGAGGGAGCAGGAGGAGAAAAGTGTGTGTAGGGATGGGGAGGAATGGCTGGTTGGCCAAAGCCCTCCAGGAAGCCAGCTCCCCCACTGGCCCCAATAGGCACCTCCATTGCCAAAATGCCACCCAGGGCATGGAGACCCCAGCCCATCTTGCCAGGGCCTAAAGCAGCAGCATCGCAGATCTCCACGGAGTCCGAGGGCACCAACCCAGCCCCACCCCAGCAGATTATCTACTCCCATCCCTGTATTTGTACAGCTTCCAGAATATATAAGACATAGGACATCCAGGTAAGGTTGGGTCCTCCCCCTCCTGGTCATCCCTCTCCCCGTGATGGGACAGCAGAGGAGCCAAGGTCTACCCGAGGCCCCTGGGCCAGGCACAGCCGAATGTTCCAGTCTTCTTCCTGGCAGCATACATGTCAGGACCCGACCCCCAAGGCCCCATCCAGATCCCCACACGGGGTCGGCCAAGTGTATTTTCTATTAAAATTAGTTAATTTTTGGACGATTATTTGATGCTTTGAATGTTTTAGACAAAGCAGCAATGCACTCGAACTCTACTCAGCATGTTCTCCAAGTGCACTTTGCTGAAGACCGCAGGGTGCAGTGCGAGTATTGAGATTGGGCCAATATCCTTCTAACTTGCAGATCAAGGGTGCAAAAGGGTGTGGTCAACTTCTGCACTTGAGAATCGGGACACCCTGCGCACTTGCACGCCTGGACTGTAACTCGCAGTTGAAGCGCGAAAGGGTGGAAGTGCGAATATTGGAATTGGGCCGTAGGTGTGCTAGGAGCTGACTTGAAGCCCATTGCGTCATTTCCATAAATGAAGCTGAGAGCAGGGCTGTGAGGGTGTGGGCAGATTATTGACATGCATCAATCTCTGTGCTGATGTAGCTACTGGCTAACTGAGCTAACCGAAGCCGGTGGGGGTTAGCGTGCACTTTCAGCCAGAAAATCGAGGTTGCGCGATTCTGTTACCATCTGCCTTCTAGGCTGTAACACTTAACGGAAGGCTGAGACTGATGCCTTTCCTGGAGCAAGCAGGAGGGTTGGCCGCTAGTGCTAGCTCTGACTGCTCTTCAGACACTTGTCAATCAAAAGGACACACCCTTAATTATTCATCATTTTTAGCTTAGAATACACCTAGAGAGATGTGTTACAAAAATCATCCCCCAGAGATGTCACGACAGTAAACTTGACCTATTTAACCAAAAATGTTTTAGCCAGGCTGTAAACTTGTTTATTTCTGCTGTGAGGTTGGCATATTTAATATGGAAGTCAGTGGGAACATGCATCTTTTTGGGATTCCACCCCCAGTGGATGGGGGGGAGCGGCATTTTTGTCACTTACCGTTGGTTTCGCTTTTGGTAGGTGGAATTTGCCCCTTGGTCTTCTTGACAAATGCTGTTTTGAGGGTCAGAAGCTGAAAAGTTTGGGAACCATTGATAGGACCAGCTCACACTAGAAACCAACAGAGGGCAGCAAAACAAGTGAAAAGGCTTTTTAAACGATTCATTGTGAGTTTAAATATCAGTATTACTAATGTTATTTGGCTGTAACAGCTGGCAACATAAATCTTGAATCAATACCATGTCAGAGTTCTAAATGAGCTTTGATGTTTATGAGTATTGGATCATTTTCAAGTTTAGAATTGCAAATAAAAACTTCTCTAAGGGAAACAGATTGGAATCAGAGTCTAGTACTGAGATGAAAACAGGTTTTTATGCTTGTACTTATTATTGCTGGCATAAAGAGAAGACATGTAGGGCCAGAATAGTTTAGTCTGAACAAAAAATAACTGGTGAAATCCTCCCAGGTGTTATCCATGATGTTATCTCATTAGCCTTCTATTCATAATTGAAAAACATATAACAAAAATTAAAAGCAAAAAACACAAATTGTTTAATACTGAATTTTAGCTCTTTTTTAATAGTTTGAGTGCAGGGTGTGTCATGGCCTGAGGCGAGTCCTCCTCCCTAACCCTCGGCTGAGTTTTTCCATTGACGCGGTCGCAGCTGCAGCCATTCAGGCCATCAAACAGGCTGCTAATTAAGGAGCGGAGGAACACATCACCATGCTGGATGATAACTCACGTTAGGGTTTTGTTGTCTTTGCTGAAATGAGAGGGAGTATGGAAAGCTTTGTACGTGTGGTATCTATGTATGGGGGAAAAAATAACTCACAAAATACCTTTTGAGTAAATATGGATGAAAGTGTATACCCAGGAAATGTGGAAAGGATCTGAAATTACCAGAGAAGTCATGGAAAACGTGATTTTGATGTATTTGTTCCTGGGAAGATTGTAGTACTGCCAATCTAAAATGTGAATTGTACTATAAATGTATGTTCAGATATTCTTAATTAAATTACAGATAGGTAAATTTTTAACACTAATCCAGCCATCTGAAACACAAGTTTTACTATCTAGAATACATATTTTATGGGGAGAAAAAAGTTTCAAAAGATTTGTGCGTGTGTGTCTACATTTGTGCGTGTAATAAAGCAGCAAATGTCTAAGCTTGTCTTGGGGCAGAAGCGGTCTAGCTCGCCACTTGATGTTTTGCCACCTCGTCTTTGGAAGGAGGCCTTTCCGTGTTTGGGCCCGTCTCTGAGTCTGATCATTAACAGCAGCCTGTGCACCGGAGTGGTTCTAACCGCAATGAAAGCTGCAGTTATTACACTGATCCTGAAGAAACCTGGATCTGATGCCTCTGTGCTTGACAACTACAGGACAATCTCTAACCTCCCTTTCACTTTGAAACTTCTGGAGAAGGTTGTGTATCAACAGCGTGTGCCTCATTTATCTGGCTCTGATTTGCTTGGGGTTTTCAGTCAGGATTTAGGTCTGGCCATTGCACAGAGTCAGCACTCCTGAGGGTCTTAATTGATATTTATTTATCGTTGGATCAGGGCACATCTGTGGTGCTTTTATAATTAGATCTGATTGCAGCTTTTGATATGGTTGACCATGTTATTCTGGTCAATTGTCTAGAATGGTGGGTTAGCATCACTGGGTCTGCACTGAATTGGTTCCGCTCAAATCTCCATGGAAGGAGGTTCTGTGTTACACTGGGGGTATGCTATCTCCTCCTGGAAGGATCTTTGCTGGGGGGTCCCACAGGGCTCGATCCTTGGTCCTCTTTTGTTTGCAATTTATCTGCTTCCTCTGGGGTCAATCATCTGCAGATATGGCCTTGAGTTCCTCTGCATGTGCATAATTGTCAGATTTACTCTCATTTGCATCAGGGGAATGATCTTTATTACATGTCCCTTGTGTCCTGTTTCAACAAGGTTAAGTCTTGGCTAGCAGCCATCTATATGCATGTTAATGAGGATAAAGCAGAGGTCTTTTTTTTTTCATCCAAACGGTGGGTTGGTGGCGGTTTCAAATGTTGATCTGGGCCTTCTGTCTCACTTTCTGAAGCCACTTGTCATTGACTTGGGGGGTGAGAACTGACTCTGGACTTAAGTATGATGCCCACATGAACTCAGTGATGTGATTGTGTTTTTTCCATCTGCGACGCCTTTCCGAAATCAAGCCTATGCTGTCAAATGCCCACCTGGAGCGGGTACTCCATGCATTTGTAATCTCAAGGCTAGATTATTGTAACTCTTTATGGCAGTTATCACTGTGTCATCTTCAGACAGTGCAGAACTGCACTTTTACGGCCCCCAGCTCGTCTAGGAGATGATGTTAAAGGGGGCGTAAAGAAAGATATGTGATTGACCGGACAAACCAAGATTTACTCTCTTAGAGGAGTTTATTAACTAAAAATCACTGCTTTATGCAGGCAAAGACAAAATGAATACAAAACCAAAAGGACGTCCACACTGGGGAATTAACCGTACTAAACAGAAGGATCATCCAATCCTGGGGAACAACACTAATGTCTATGAACACAAAACGCCGGTACTAATCCGGGAAAACTAAAGGAATGAGATAAACACAAAAAGCTCCACCAAAAGGGTGAGCTGAACTCTTTAACGAGCATTCTAATGAAGACAAAAATCGAGCTCTGAACTAGGAAGTGTACCACACATGTAATCAAAACGAAGACTTTAACGTCTGGGTTAGGAGGGAAAAAGAGGAACACTCGCTTTAACACCAGGCCTCTGCTAAGCTTCCCTGCTCGAATGACAGAGGGAGCTGCCTTTTATAGGAAGCTCCCTGATTGAAGAATTAGCAACACCTGGCTCAGCTAGAGCCAGGAGAACAGGCTTGGAGCTCTGAGGCCATCTTGTGGCCACAAAACAGACAGCGTCCGTAACACCCTCCCCCTCAAAACAACAACAAAAAATTATTTTTGTTGTTGCCACGAAAATAAGAGCACTCCCACTAACTAACTAGACAAAAAAAACTAACTAACTAACTAACTAAAATCCCTGGATCTCGGAAGGCGGGCTGATTAAACACTTTAAAATCACGCTGCGCTGATCCTCAGCGCTGCGGAGTGTTCCCGAGATGGTAGCTTTCGCTACCAGCACTAGCCTTAAGGGAGATCCTCACATCTAAACAAAAACAAAATGTCTACTAGGGAGCCTCAATCCGTGTGGCATTGGGATAGTGCGTCCGCCATCATGTTGTCCGTCCCCTTCTTGTGGCGGACTTCAATGTTGAACTCCTGGAGGAGGAGAGCCCATCTCATCAGACCTTGATTGGCGTGGGGGAAGGTCAGTGGGTTGTGATCTAAGAAAACAACTGTGGTGAAATGGTTGCAGACATACACATGAACATGTTGTAGGGACCAAATTAAAGCCAGAGTTTCCTTTTCTGTTGTTGTGGGGGATGAACTTCCTGGAGAAGTAGCAGACGGGGTGATCAGGTCCGTTAGCATCCTCTTGCGGAAGAACAGCTCCTGCTCCGGCGTCAGAGGAGTCAACCTTGATTTTGAACGGCCGGGACAGATCAGGAGCAGCTAGGATCGGTGCACAACACAAGATTCCTAAGAAAAAGTAAAACCTGGTGACAGACTGGGGTTCAAGAAAAAGGAAGGTTAGTGACAGGAGTAGAATTTCCAGCAGCGAGTGTAAAATAAGGCCGGAGAGTTTGTCCGGTTTCTGAGCTGTGACCAAAGCATTATAGCTTAGAGGGAAATTCACAGAAACCTGGGGCTTCATAACAGCAGAGGTATCTGCAACGGAGTTGTCGTCTGACAGGAAAGGATGTAACACAGAATCACAGAGGGTTATCTCCGGATCCTTTTTAGCTTGCCCTCTAGTTAGCACACAAGCAGGCAGAGGGCCTTCACTAGCATGAACTTCGGGTTCTAAAATGAGTTCAGGCAGAGGTACAACCAAGCCTCCAGCAGCATCGTTTCCTAAAATCAAATCAACTCCCTTTGTAGGGAGTTCGTCCAACACACCAACCAGAAAATCCCCCGAGACTAAGGGGCAGGTCAGTTTAATGTGGTGCATTTCGGCCGAGATAGCTCCCATCTCGATACCGTGTAGCAACACCGAGTAGCCGGCTAGGCTATTTTCAGATAACGGTAACAAGCTTCTTTTTATTAAAGTTAGGGAAGCTCCTGTATCTCTCAAGATAACAACTTTTGTGTCGGCTTCAGAACCCGGAAGAGACACAAAACCCTCTGAAAGGAATGGCTCATAGCAGGGATTTGGCTTTTCAATACTGGGTTTCACACAGCAAGCCATTTCCGTTCTGTTCTGTCCTAATTTGGATAACTTCCGGTTCTACGTTTTTTTAGTTTCAAATAATAACAATCACAGATGACGTGGCCACGTTTATGGCAGTAAAAACACTCTGGTTTTTCAGGATTAGTGTCAGGATTAGTTAATCTTACACTGGATCTGAATGCACGGTTCGCGTCAGTATGAATCTCTCTGACCCGGTGAGTGAGGGAGAACTCATCGGCGAGGAGAGCAGCCTCAGAGAAGGAATTCACCTTCTGCTCATTTAAATAAAGAACCAGTTTTTCAGGAAGATTTCGCTTGAACTCTTCCATCAGAATGAGCTCCTTTAGATCAGCCAATGAGGAAATATGAGAAGCTGAGCACCATTTTTCAAATAACACAGACTTTAGGTGGGCATACTCAACATACGACTGATTTAACTTAGGTTTCTCGAATCTGAACCGTTGCCTGTAGGCTTCAGGAACAAGTTCATAAGCCGTGAGCACGGCCGACTTTACCTTGTCGTAATTAGCACCATCTGTTGGAGACAGAGCGGATACCACCTAAAGGGCCTTTTACCTGTTAACTTGCAAGTCAAGAGGAGAGGCCAGACCTCGCGAGGCCACTGCAGCGTCGCAGCGATCCGCTCAAAGGCAACGAAGTAGCCGTCCACTTCCGTCTCCCGGAACTGGGGCAGTAGCGTGATGCATTTACTGACATCAACGGGTGTTGTTCGCAACGGCGAACTGGCGGGTGTCACTGGATCTGGGCGAACCCCTGTATGGGAGGCAGTCGAGTCATCAGGTTCCTGGGAGGAAGTCCAAGCCGCGTCAGGAACGGGCTTCTTATTTCGCAGCTCGAACTCGAGCATCTTTAGCTGAGTTTCGGCATCCAGTCTCTTTAAGTCCAACTCATGGCGTAATCTCCGTTCGAGAGCGCGTTCATCAGCCTCAATGCGCAGGCGAGCGAGCCGGAGTTTCAGGCGAGGTCCACTGAGGCCTAGTCCACACGTAGCCGGGTTTTTTTAAAAACGAATATCCGCCCCTCCAAAAACTTGCATCCACACCACCGCGTTTTAAAAACAAACTCTGTCCACACGTACGCAAATAAATACGTTGTTAAGGACATGCCAGACCTGTAGGCGGCAGTACTTCCCCCGTTCTTAACCTCGTCCTTCATCTGTGGTCTTCCGCAAGGAGCAGTAATTCCGCTTGCAAAAACAAACAAGCAGAAAGCGCTTGGACAATTGATGGATCGGGTAGTGAAAGAGCGCAGCTCTGAGGGCTTCCATGATGCCGGCTAGTGTAAACAGAGGTCGCACACGTGATGTCAGCATTTTTTGTCGCGGAAAGTGACGTTGCGGACCTTAAAACTTCGGTTTTGTCCGTCCACACGCAGACACCCAAAACGGAGAAAACGCAGATCTTCACTTTGGCCGGAGTTTTTAAAAAGATTCGTTTTTGTGTGAAAAAACTCTGTTTTTGTGTGGATGACAGGCCAAAACGTAGAAAAATATCTACGTTTTGGCAGATCCCTGGCTACGTGTGGACAGGGCCTAAGTGGTGAAGTCGAAGGACTCTGATCTGGTGACGGTGAGCCGGAAGAGGATTCTTCTGGTTTGACCTTTTTCCTCTGGAGTCATTCGAGGCGATGAAGGGCGTGAGCCGGTTTCGGAAGGAAGCGAAAGGATCTCTTGAGCCTCCAAATAGTCCACAACGAACTTCAGTAGAGCATCTTTTGGGAGCGATTTTGGGACAACCAGATCGAAGTGGGCAGCTACTTCCTGCAGGTCGGCTTTTCTGCAATGCTCCAGCAGCCGGCGCGAGGGAGCCTCCACAAAAGCCCGCAAGTCAAAGTTTGCCATGGTGACGTCCACTCCACCTCCAAGAGAGGAAAACAAGGTTAGTCCAGAAAACACAAATAGATGAAAAAACCGGGTATAAATGTACAAAAACGACAAATAATCCCGGACGAGCCCCCACTCTTACGGCCCCCAGCTCGTCTAGGAGATGATGTTAAAGGGGGCATAAAGAAAGATATGTGAATTTCCAGACACACCAAGATTTACTCTCTTGGAGGAGTTTATTAACTAAAAATCACTGCTTTATGCAGGCAAAGACAAAATGAATACAAAACCAAAAGGACGTCCACACTGGGGAATTAACAATACTAAACAGAAGGATCATCCAATACTGGGAAAACAACACTAATGTCTATGTAACTATGTTAGATTTCTGACTGGGTCTAGGAAATGGGATCACATCAGTCTGGTGCTTGCCTCCCTGCACTGGCTTCTGGTCTGTTTTTGGGCACGATTTAAACTTTTGGTGTTCGTTTTTAATTTCTTTCAGAGAGCTGCACCCCTCTATTTAACTGCACTCCTGAATATACATGTTCCATCACGCTCTTTGTGCTCCTCTAATCAGGGCCTGCTCGCTGTCCCTCGTACTAGATTTCAGACTCGTGGGGACCTTAGGTTTTTAGGCATTCTAAGATATCTCAAACATTATTTCTACTAGTGTAGTTATTATGGATATCCTTAATTTCTATTAGTAACAAATAGCTGTTTGTCTTTATTTGAGATTTTGACTAGTAAAAAAAACAATTGTACAAGGATAAATTACATTATTGCTACACGAAATAGGTATTAATGAACAATCGGCTCATTATTAATTAAATGTTAAAACGGCTTGCCATACTGCTTTCCTACAAAAGCAGCAGCAGGTCATACAGCCTGGTTGGTGAGCAGTCACATACTTGGCTATCTTCTTACGGTTCATTTCAGCACGATCTTCTTCTGTTGGTCTACAAACCTGCTTCTATAGTGGTGAGTTTGTTCTCATGTAATTTTGCTTTGATGTGCTGTTTATTTCTTGTACATCCTGTAATTCTGCAACATTGTGTTTTAATATACAAAAAAACCTGCTGCGCTTCATTCTTTTGAGTTTTTATTTCTTTCTCGTCCTTACGCAGTTGACGTTTTCTCGTTAAAATGTGCATCGTGTCTGACGAGATGCGTCACTGCTCAAAACGCGGCGCTTAGTTCGTGTGAACACCGCAGAATGTAAACTTAAGAGGTGTAGGGTAGGTAGGGTAGGGTCTGACAGTTTGCGTGTCGCGTTTACTACCTGTAGTACGGTACAGCCGTCACGTGATACGGAAGCGCGTGACCAACGTTCATCTGAGCTTGTTTTTTATAAACATGTCTTATCCATCGAATATATGTCGATGGTTTTATCGCAGCGTTTCCAAAGAAGCTCTGGTGGGCACCATCTCCCTCGGAGTTGTTTTTGTTGCAGGATATTTTTATGGTAAGCGCGAAAGCGTTTTTGTTGAACTGCTCTACAAACGGTACCCCTAGGAACTGGTGCGCATGTGCCATATTTATATTTAAAGCTACAAACTGGCTTTAATTGTTTTTTATGCCACTTGTTTTATTTGAGGTTTCTATTGAGTTTGGGTTTTGTTAATATTAATATAGCTTAATATTCGAAGCTATACAAGGTTTCAGGGCTGACAACGTTAGTCTTCTTGACATGCATGACCTTTAGTGTTTCCTTAGTAGCAAAATGGGTTTCTTCAACTGAAGGAAAGTCAATTTTTTTCTAATGCAACAATCATTTTGGATAGTTATAAAGGCTGATTCACGGCAAGAAATGCTACATTTATTGGCTATAAACCGAACAGCCAATATTGCATCATATTCCAGTATCACAATGAAACTGCACATCTGCTCCAAGTCTGGTTTCAAGCCCACTTGTTTTCTGATTTTCTTTCTTTTTTTTTTGGGGGGGGGGGGGGGGGGGTAATCATTTAGATATTTTGAATGTCCTCACAAAGTGCCAAATAATACAGCCTTTATTCTACCCTCCCACCCCCAGCCATTTCCATTAAAGATAAAATGTAAACAGCAGAAGGAAATTTGTCTGTAAGAGAACCATCTGGTGCCCTGTAATCCAGAAACGGGAACACACATGAATTATCAGGCTCATTTATTGTGAAGCTGTCAACCTATAAGGTCTTTAAATTTCCTGTTTCCTCCATTTTATTTTTTAATCTTGTTCTCATGCTGTAAATGTAAAAAACATTAGATTTACCCACCAAGATCACTTAAGTCAGATCAAATTTAAATGAACCAGAGTGAAGTTTACCGAAAGACGTTCAGTCTGATATCACTGTGCTCTTGAGATGCTTATTGCTTTATGTTTGCCCTCAGGGAAGAGGAGGCCTTTCACAATGAGCATCTCTAAAAGTCATGGCGGAGGAAAAGACAACCCACTGATGCAGTACGTCCTCAATCACTCCTTGAGGGAACATCCGGTCCTGAATAAACTCAGGCTGGTGAGTTGGTCTGAGCTTCTGGCACAACGAAGCACCAAGTGCTGAATGAGATCTGTTGGGTTTTGCAAAGTAATCCAAAAAATGTATGCAACTGGTGTCTACTCATCTTGTTTTTAGAGGACGATGGAAGACCCCTGGAACATCATGATGGTTGCCTGTGAGCAGGCGCAGTTCATGGCTAATTTGGCAAGACTGATTAAAGCCAAGAAAGCGTTAGAGATTGGTACGTGGGTCAATTTGAACATGAAATGCAAGATTAGTGCAGATATCTCTCTGGGATTAATAAAGTGTCTTTGAATTGAATTGAATAGATGATTGCTTGAAAGACATCACTGCAGGTGTTTGGAAACATTAATTTACATTAATTGTTTGAATTTAATAAACTATAAAATGAAGTTATTTTTATGCAGAAATTGAATGCAGAATTGAACTAAATGTTCAACTGAGAACTGCATCAGTTTTCCCTCCCCTGGAAGCCCTCAGTTTACACACCCAGGCAGGGCCAGAAAAAATGATCCAACTTCTACCTATAGTACATTATTTATATGAACTCTCAGCATACCGGGGATTCTGTTGAACGGAGCAAGCGCTGCTGCGCTCCAGCTGCGTCCTGTAATTCGTCCCCTACTAATATCTAAGAGTGATGGATGCAACCGCAGCACCTGACAGACATGCCACATGTCATTTTATTTTATTTTTTAAAGAAAATGTTACCTGGACCTGAATCTAAAGCTAAAACATAACGTGATGTTTGGACCAGTGTTGATTAAAGGCAGAACTCTAAACAACAAGGATACATCCAGCCATTTATGTAATCACTTCTTTCATCCCACTGCTGTGTTGTCACAGATTTTCTAACCCTAACCCACCACACACACATGTAAAAAATTGATTTTAGAAGCTTTTTATTTTTATATTTTTCCCTCAGTCACCTTGGTTACATGAAGATTATCAAAAATGTTGAATCTAATGGGTGGATGGGGAAACTTGAGTACCTGATATGTCCCAACAGGAAACCTGTGTTGCTTCCTTATAATACAAGGTGGCAGGCTCACATATGTTGTATTTACAGGTGTATACACAGGCTACAACACACTGAGCATGGCGCTGGCTTTGCCTGATGATGGAGTTGTTGTTGCATGTGATATCAGTGAAAAATATACCAACATTGGCAAACCGTTCTGGAAAGAGGTATGGTACAGATTAGTGATGCACGATATGAAATATTTGGGCTGATATTAATATCGCTGTTATGGCCGATAATCGATATTTGCCGACGCCGATAAACTGATGTTAATGCTTCTAAAATCAGCAGATTTTGTATAGCATGAAAATTATTTAAGCTGAATTCACATAATTATGTCCACACACTTATGCTTCTGAGATGATTACATTTACTGTTACATGACTAAACAAACACATCACACACACACACACACACACCCTCCCCCTCAGCGTCTGAAACTGATAAACAAATGGAAACAAGATGGAAGAAAATATCGGTTAATATTGGCCGTCTTATTTATCGGACCGATACTGATGTTAAAAAATGACCGGCCAATACAGATATTGATGCCGATATATTGTGCATCCCTAGTACATATCGTTAGTGTGACACAATGTGATGTTTGAGGTGAAATGTGGTGCTGTTATATAAATTCTCGTTTTCTATTTTTCAAAAAGTGGTGATCAGTGAAGATTATCATATCTTAACAGGTGTGACTTAGTTTGGTTGAAGTTGTTAATCTGAGTCTGCAGTGTTTTTATGACTCCACATACTTTCAAAAAATAAAAAAGACCACTGGTTAATTAGGACTCAAACAGTAAAGTAACAGTTCTTTTGTCTTACAGGCTGGGGTTGAACATAAAGTTGATCTACGCATTCAACCAGCATTGAATACTCTTGGTACCGTAATAAATCTCTTTACCATTGTAACATTTCTTTGGAATTGGGACATTTTGATTAAAAAAATCCTAAACTCATGTCTTTGTCCTGTAAAAAAAAAAAAAAAAAAACTTGATAAAATGTATTGTTGCATTCACAACAGTGTTGTTTTGAGGCCTTTTTTGAAAAAAAAAATTCCCTCCAAATCTTTGATCATTGCACACGTTTGAATAATTTACCAGGACAGAACCTCCTCGAAAGTTTGGCAAAGGTCACAACTGTTTTATCAGCAACTACAGGTCTTTCTCAAAAAATTAGCATATTGTGATCAAGTTCATTATTTTCTGTAATGTACTGATAAACATTAGATGTTCATATATATTAGATTCATTACACACAACTGAAGTAGTTCAAGCCTTTTATTGTTTCTAATATTGATGATTTTGGCATGAAAACCCAAAATTCCTATAAAAAAATTAGCATTTTTAGCCGACCAATAAAAAATGTTTTTAATACAAAAGTCAACCTTCAAATAATTATGTTCAGTTATTCACACAATACTTGATCGGGAATCCTTTTGCAGAAAGGACTGCTTCTATGCGGCGTGGCATGGCGGCAATCAGCCTGTGGCACTGCTGAGGTGTTATGGAGGCCCAGGATGCTTCGATAGCGGGCTTAAGCTCATCCAGAGTGTTGGGTCTTGCGTCCCTCAACCTTCTCTTCACAATATCCCACAGATTCTCTATGGGGTTCAGGTCAGGAGAGTTGGCAGGCCAATTGACAGTAATACCATGGTCAGTAAACTATTTACCAGTGGTTTTGGCACTGTGAGCAGGTGCCAGGTCGTGCTGAAAAATGAAATCTTCATCTCCATAAAGCTTTTCAGCAGATGGAAGCATGAAGTGCTCCAAAATCTCCTGATAGCTAGCTGCATTGACCCTGCCCTTGATAAAACACAGTGGACCTACACCAGCAGCTGACATGGCACCCCAGACCATCACTGACTCTGGGTACTTGACACTGGACTTCAGGCATTTTGGCATTTCCCTCTGCCCAGTCTTCCTCCAGACTCTGGCACCTTGATTTCTGAATAACATGCAAAATTTGCTTTCATCCAAAAAAAGTACTTTGGACCACTGAGCAAAAGTCCAGTGCTGCTTCTCTGTAGCCCACAGGGTATCCGCGGGTCCTTAAAAAGTCTTAAATTTGCTTTTCAAAATTTAAGGCCTTAAAAATCCTTAAAAATGACAAATAATCCTTAAATCCAGTTTCCAAAGGTCTTAAATTACCAAAGGCCCACTAAACAAGATTCTCTTATTTCTATAAAA
Organism: Nothobranchius furzeri; assembly: GCF_043380555.1. Classification (NCBI taxonomy): domain Eukaryota; kingdom Metazoa; phylum Chordata; class Actinopteri; order Cyprinodontiformes; family Nothobranchiidae; genus Nothobranchius; species Nothobranchius furzeri. The sequence continues at coordinate 40,210,211 of NC_091756.1, read as the reverse complement.
ATTTCGTGGTTAGTGTTCAGCATTTTTTGTGTATGATGTTGGCGTAAGCGGAACCCTACACATTCAGTTGGTTGTGAAAGGGGGCTGTTTTTAGATGAGCACATTAGCTGGTTAAGCTAGTGGGAGCTTGCGCCATGGGGAAGTTTAATGGTAACTGGACACGCCTGTACACGGTGACTCTGGATGTTTCTACTCCAGACTCAGTCCACTGCTTGTGCAGGTTCCCCAAGGTCTGGAATCGGTCCTTCTCCACAATCTTCCTCAGGGTCTGGTCACCTCTTCTCGTTGTGCAGCGTTTTCTGCCACACTTTTTCGTTTCCACTGAGGTGCCTTGATACAGCACTCTGGGACAGCCTATTCATTCAGAAATTTATTTCTGTGTCTTACCTTCTTGCTTGAGGGTGTCAATGATGGCCTTCTGGACAGCAGTCAGGTCGGCAGTGTTACCCATGATTGCGGTTTAGAGTAATGAACCAGGCTGGGAGTTTTTAAAAGCCTCAGGAATCTTTTGCAGGTGTTTAGAGTTAGTTGATTCAGATGATTAGGTTAATATCTCATTTAGAACCTTTTCATGATATGCTAATGTTTTGAGATAGGAATTTTGGGTTTTTTTGAGCTGTATGTCAAAATCATCAATATTAGAAACAATAAAAGGCTTTAACTACTTCAGTTGTGTGTAATGAATCTAATATATATGAAAGTCTAATGTTTATCAGTACATTACAGAAAATAATGAACTTTATCACAATATGCTAATTTTTGAGAAGGACCTGTATTCTCCTCCAGTGTTTCCTTTTTCCCAAATTGTTTTTTATACACTTTCATGATCAGCAGTTACTACTTTAAAAGGATATTCCACCCAAAAATGAAATGTTGTCTGACATATTTCCCAACATTTAAGGCCTAGCAACCCCAAGGACACAAAGTTCTATAAACAAATGTGTACGTTGTTGGCAAACCTACGTAACACACACACACACACACACACACACACACACACACACACACACACACACACACACACACACACACACACACACACACACACACACACACACACACACACACACACACACACACACACACACACACACACACACACACACACACACACACACACACACACACACACACACACACACACACGTGAGGCGTGTGTGTGAGAAATGCAGTATTTTCTATTTGCAGAATTGCTGCGCTCAGCTCAACCCAATCAGCCTTCTGCAGGAATTGAGACCCAACAGACTCTGATCAATAAAAAAACAAAGCTTCCAAATACCTGGATCTGCTCCTCCTCTTGTAATCTAATATAAATCAGTTTGAATGATCAGCAATCCCTCTGCAGCCATAAAACACAAGTCATTCCACCTGCAGTCCACGGACAGGAGGAATTAGGCTTATTAAATGTGTTTACACCATTAAGTTTAACTCTTCAAACAGCTCTGTAGAAAGCTGTCACTCCTGCAGTGTTGGGAGACAAGTGAAGCAGATTCACGGAGTAGCAGTGTGTGCTGCTTCACAAAACGGATCACTCACTCCTCCCAGACATGCAGAAGTTGAACTAATGTTTTAAAAATGAAAAGAACGTTTTGCTGATAACACTTTTTATTAGCAATTCTCAAAAGAGAATGGGCTGCATGGTGGTGCAGTTGTTAGCACTGTAAGCACGAAGGTTGCATGTTCGAAACTCAGCTGCGGCCTTTCTGCGTGGAGTTGCGTGTTCTCCCCATGCATGCGTGGGTTTCCTCCGGGTATTCCAGTTTCCCCCACAGATCACAACATGCCCTATTGGTTATAAAATGTAAGTCGCTTTGGATAAAAGCGTCTGCCAAATAAACAAAAAAGAAAACCGAGCTGCTTTACATGCATGCATGTTTTATGCTGCTTCACTAACATTAGCATCTGTGTTTACAGAAGTGGGTGCTAGGGCTGGGCGATATGGCCTAAAATTTATCTCACGATATATTGGATTTCACATCTAATGATAAATGGAAGATAACTACAGGTATGCGCAGAAACAAAGGTTGTCCACTAGATGGGGCTGTCACATGTATTATGTTGAGTCACATTTTAATGTGACTCAAGGTGATACAGCTTCTTAAAGGGATGTGAATGTTGCCAACCTACACATCTTTTCAGTTTTTTATTATCAAATTTATTAACATGGGGAAAAATGATCACAATAAGAGTCAGAAATTTTGATAACTATACACATTTGATTTATTGCCTAGCCGTAGCGGGTGCCTTTGGTACTGCCTTGCACCTCTCAGCGGAGGCTTATAGCTGTGCTGTGTCATAAAGTAGTACCGAGTCTAAAATGGTGCCTGTGATTCGTATTTCTAATTATTTTCACTTGCAGTCAGTCTGATTATTTAGGTTGCAAAGCAGGATTGAGGTCACTACTGAGTAACTTTAAGGACTTTTTTACTCTGTGCTAGTTGGATTGTAACAGTGGATCACTACCACACCTAAATACTTGACAGATCTACTGATCTTATACTTATAATTGGAATGAGACACATTCATGAGGTATTGAAATGCTATGTTTGTATACTGATTAGCAGGTGACCCTGTAAAGTGGAAAGTAAGATATTTATTGAGATGAAGAACTGAACAAGGAAATGGCTGTGGAACAAACATTTGTACTGTGGGTGTGTGCTTACCTTTCCTGTTTCCCGTCAGCAGGTGTGTGAGCAAAATAGTTACTGATGGTGTGTGGATCATTTAAAGCAGGGGTCCCCAATCCTGGTGCTGGAGGGCTGGTACCCAGCAAGTTTTGTGTTTTTTCTGCTCCAACAGACTTGATTCAGTGGTTGAAATACCTGTGCAGCAGCTCATCAAGCTGTTGTAGCCTGTTAATTATAGCTGCTGATTGAAATCAGGTGTGTTGAAACAGAGTTCAAACTAAAACATGCAGAATACCGGCCCTCCAGGACCAGGATTGGGGACCCCTGTTAAATAGGTTCCTGAGAGGTGTATCAAGAGGATTGGAAGATTGATTGGGTTATTTTAATATGGTGTGAAGTATTGATGCATGTTCTGCTTATTTATAGAGATGAAAGTGTAGTGTAAATTTTAAAGTAACTATGATTGCATATAGTGTTAAGGTTTTAGGTGATGGTTTATCCCAATTAGTGAGATGTATAAAAGCTGATGTTTTCACTGAGAAACAGGTGTGTGTGGGATGTAGAAGTCTGCGCAGCAAAAATAAAGAAAAGAACATAATTTTCCTGTCCTCTGGTTTGTGATGCTACTCTGCTAATGGATTGCTTCCAAGGACTGGTCGGCCAAGCTAGCATGGATCGATTCACTTACTGTGTTTTATGCTAAGCTAAAGGAGTTCAGCCAGGTCAGGTGACTGGTTGAGCTGGTTAACCCCCCACTTATATAACACTGGGAAATAAATCAACAACAAAATTTCAATTTTGGGTGAATTTCCCTTTAAAATTCTTTATTTTGCCAAACTTGCATCTGAATATTTTATTGACTTGAAAAATGTAATGAGGTATTTTATTTTGACTAAAATGAGACTAATCTGATCAAAACTTTTTATTTTTTTCTCCCCCTCAGATGAACTTCTGTCTTCTGGTCAGGCTGAAACTTTTGACTTTGTCTTCATAGATGCAGACAAAGTTAACTATGATAATTATTATGAAAAGTCTCTATTACTAGTGAGAAAAGGAGGAATCATCGCAATCGACAACGTAGGAGCTCACACCAAATCATGTTTGTCATTTTGAATGCCAGGTTGTAATAAACGAGGCTTTTCTGCTGCTGCAGGTTCTGTGGGGGGGGCAAGTCCTGAATGCATCCTCCAAAGGTCCAGACACGGTGGCGATAGACAAGCTGAACAAGAAGCTGCACAGAGATGTACGAATCACCTTGAGCATGCTAACGGTGGGAGATGGGCTCACGCTGGCGGTCAAACTTTAAGCTTAATGAAGACACTAAGTGTAATATCAACACTAGATTACTATTGGGCAAAGGTGCAGGCATATTTGGAAACTGTTGCCAGAACATGTTTGGTTTGTGGGTTCATGTGAGGATGTCAAGTTTTATGCCGCTCAATGTCAAACATTGCCTCTTGTTTAACTTCAGCTCTTGAATTTAAGGACCAAGGATTTAAACGTTTATGGGGAGAATATTGCACTTTGCTTTTACAGTGGTTTTGACCATGCTGCCTAACTGTATTAAAAAGGACATGAAAGAATGACTGGTTTCAGGACTTTATTGTACAGGTAGACACACAGAAACACACAAACCCATCTGATAAGTGTCACAGTTCTCACAAACGGGAAGAGAGCTGGTTAATTCACTCTGGTTTCAGTCAGGTCATGAGAAAAATAACTGGTTTAACCATGATTTCTAGCTAAGGAGATAAGCTAAGTAGCAGATGTCTAAAACATACAGCAGGATAAAGCCTCAGGAGCAGCAAGTTGATGCACTTCAGACCCTAATCAGGCAGTAGAACACCACCAAATCAATAAAATATGGAAATATAAGGAATATTGTGCAAAAATAATCACTCAAATTTACATTCTATTAGATAAAACTTCTGCAAAATATAATTCTGGACCATCAAAATAAAAGAAGCTATGTTTTAATTATACAGGATTGTTAGGAGGATAAATGGGCAGAATGAGGAATACCCTGATAAATGGAAATGTCTTCATCTCACCAGTGCCTAGGGGAGGGGGTTCTACTTGGTTTTGGCCTTGTCATTGAAATATCTGTTTCTAACCACTCACAAACACTGAAGATTAGCTTCTGTTGATACCAGCAGAGATGATCCTCATGCCTCTAACTCCAGGCCTAGACCGAGCTTGTGACCTCCAGCGTTGATATTCTTCCCATCTACTAACGCTGACAGAGTGAGTTTCATACCTGCAATGATTGTTTAACATGTAAGATGTTAAAGTTTTATGGTGATTAGAGGTGGTAATGTCTTGTGATGTGGATCTTACCAGGCCGTAGAGTCTGAGTGTATCCAATTCCTACCAAGCTAGCATTATTCACCTTAGCCTGGAACAGAAAAGTATAATCCAAAGGTTGATCACATCTGAATATCCAAACCATTTTCTAAATAGTTCTTTATTTGTGAAACCGTTATATACACATTTAAAAAAACATTATTAAATGGAAGTCGGCGTGGTTTTAGACACAACCGAATTACCCCCTATAGTGCAGATGGTAGAAGAAATGGCACAAGCCAACATATAATTAATTCCCTTTGAATTTTTGTAGATTTAAAGGCTTTTGATACAATAGGCCACAGGAGATTATTGATGAAAATGGAGGATTATGCATTACAAGGTATGATTTCAGGGATAGAACGTAACTTAAAAGAGAAGACAGTGCATGTCACGGCCCCTGCCGTTGGGAGAAACAAAGCACCCATCCTGCAGGCAAACTAATGTTGCTGTGCCGGTGCAACCAGATGATTGGCTGCTTGGAACATCCCGCTTCTACCTGTTCATTAGCTGGCTGTGTGCAGCCTGTAATTGCACTAAGAGGCTGCACCTTTTATGGTATGGGTGCAACATAAAAGCCTGCTTGATGCAACTTCCGAGGAATCTGAGCGAGTGATTACCTCTGGGGAGCTCCTGTCTGTGCGGAGACCTGATTTTAAATAAATCTACAATTTCCACGAGGTGTCCAGACCTCATCCGTGTGTTGTGGTCCCACAACAAGCCAGTGTGAAAAGACACATGATCAGGGTTTAGATAAATAATCTGATGTTCCACAAGAATCAGCAACAGGTCCAAAACTTTTCATATTATATATAAATGATATATGCAACGCTACAGAATGTTTCTACTTAATGTTTGCAGATGATACAAATTTAGTTTGTGCAGGCAACACAAGAAGGCGTTTGACCGCATCCCTCTGGAAGCCCTGTGGGGGGTACTCCGTGAGTATGGGGTACCAGGCCCTCTGATATGGGCTGTTAGGTCCCTGTATGACCGGTGTCAGAGCTTGGTCCGCATTGCCGGCAGTAAGTCGGGCTCATTCCCAGTGAGAGTTGGACTCTCCCAAGGCTGCTCTTTGTCACCGATTCTGTTCATAACTTTTATGGACAGGATTTCTAGGCGCAGCCAAGGTGTGGAGGGGATCCGTTTTGGTGACCTGAGGTTCAGGTCTCTGCTTTTTGCAGATGATGTGGTCCTGTTGGCTTCATCAGAACATGATCTTCAGCTTTCGCTGGAGCGGTTCGCAGCCGAGTGTGAAGCAGCTGGGATGAGAATCAGCTCCTCTAAATCTGAGACCATGGTCTTGATTCGGAAAAGGGTAGAATGCCTTCTCCGGGTCACGGATGAGGTCCTGCCCCAAGTGGAGGAGTTTAAGTATCTCGGGGTCTTGTTCACAAGTGAGGGGAAACTGGAGCGTGAGATTGATAGGCGGATTGGTGCTGCATCTGCAGTGATGCGGGCGTTGTACCGGTCTATCGTGGTGAAGAGAGAGCTGAGTCAGAAGGCGAAGGTCTCGATTTACCGGTCGATCTACATTCCTACCCTCACCTATGGTCATGAGCTTTGGGTAGTGACCGAAAGAACAAAATTGCGGATACAAGCAGCCGAAATGAGTTTTCTCAGAAGAGTGGTTGGGCTCTTCCTTAGAGATAGGGTGAGAAGCTCGGTCATTCAGGGGGGGCTTGGAGTAGACCCACTGATCCTCCACATCGAGAGGAGCCAGTTGAGGTGGCTTGGGCATCTGGTCAGGATGCCTTCTGGGCACCTCCCTGGTGAGGTTTTCTGGGCACGTACAACCGAGAGGAGACCTAAAGGTAGACCCAGGACACGGTGGAGGGACTATGTCTCTCATCTGGCCAGGGAACGCCTTGGAATTCCCCCGGAGGAGCTGGCCTAAGTGGCTGTGGAGAGGGAAGTCTGGGCCTTTCGACTTAGGCTACCGCCCCCGTGACCCGACTCCGCCCCCGCGACCCGACTCCGGATAACTGGTTGAAAATGGATAGATGGATGGATAGGCCAAAATCTAAAGGAACTTTTAAAGACTGCTGAAAGAGGTAAATATCCTAACATCTTGGTTTGTTGTGAATAAATTATCACTAAATATAAAGAACTAAAGTTACAATATTTGGAAATCCAAATGTGGAAATTAGTCACAATTTCAAATATTGAAGTTGAAATGTTTTCAAACCATTTTGTCTTGGGGCCCCAAAATATCTTGATATGGCCCTGGGTGTGGGACTGAGTTTTGAATGTGATCTGAATTGTATCAAATACACAAATATTACATGCTTATAAATGATTGCTTTATAAAGGTAAAAATGTGTAGTGGGATATATCTACCTTCCTTTTCAAGCTCTTGGTTTTGTTTCTATTTGACTATTTTCCTATTCTGTCCGTCTCTGGTCTTCCTGCATCTCCACTCAACCCTCCAGAACGGGACGGCACGCTGGCCAATACTATGATTACCACTGTGAGACACAGCATTTTAAAACATTTCAAGAAATCACTGTGATGTTTAAATTATTTATTTATATTGCACTGCTGCACATAAACACCTGAGAAAATCAGTGTCAATATTTAGTACAGAAGCCTTTGTTTGTGTACAAGCGTTTCCTGTGGATCTTCACCAGGTTTGCACAAACTGCAACAGGGATTTTGGCCCGCTTCAGAATTCTTGCTGATTGCCAGGTGTTCAAATACCTTTGTGCAGCGGTGCAATACAAATAAATTCATAAAAATTGTACAGTGTGATTTCCTGACTTTTTAATGTCGTCTCGCACAGCAGGAATGCACCTACAATGTGAATTTCAGACCCCTCCATGATTTCTAAGTGGGAGAACGTGCAAAATGGCAGGGTGCTCAAATACTTATGTTCCTCTGTGTATGTATAGGACGCTTCTATCTACTGAATGACTTTGATGACTGAAAAAAATAAATACTGTTGAAAGCACTAAATTATCCAGATTGGTTCAAATGAAACAAAACCACCCACCACCCCCACTCAGCAGTTCATGCTAACTGGAAACTTACTGATATGGAGGCACTGGAGTCCAGCAGGTATTTAGCAGCGATTCCAAATCGAGTGCCGTTTGTTCCTGCAGTCCAGGCAAGACTTACGGCGGTCTCCAGGTTGTCATTTACCTTCTGATAGATGTATCCACCAAACTCTGAACCATCATTTCTATGTGAGGGGAAAAAGCAAGACAAGGACAAAAAAAATGTAAGTCTTTAAAGCAGAATACTGGAGTTCTTCCCTTTTCAGGAAATATGTATGATTTTTTAGAGATCCGTAACAGTGATGATCTGACTGTTCTGTGATAATGCAGCCGACGTCAATTCTTTACTAAGCCCGCCCCCGTCCCGTAGAGGCCCACAAGTACTTAACATCCACTCTGACATCTGCTTACATACAGATGTCAGTCACGAAGCATGTATGCATGTTTGTTAGGTCTTATCTCTGTGAGAGAAGCTTCTCTGTGAAGCTTGGCAACACCACCTCATCATTTAGTGCTAGTCTCTCATGGGGGGTTCCTCAGGGGTCTGTTCTGGGGCCATTGTTGTTTTCTCTCTACCTGCTTCCCCTTGGTTCAGTCTTTAAAAACCACAAGATCAGTTTTCATTTGTTTGCAGATGATTGCCAAATCTATTTTCCGTTGAGACACGAATCCACAGCTTTAGTGCAAACACTCCTCGATTGTCTAGACGAAGTTAGAGCATGGATGGCCTCTAGCTTCCTTAGTTTTAATGACAGCAAAACTGAGGCTGTTGTTGTTTTTAAACTGAGTTCCAGTGGCGTAGCTAAAAAGACAGATGACCTCTCTTCACTGGCCTCCTCTGAAAAGGAACTGGTCACTAACCTTGGGGTGAAGTTGGATGCGTCCCTAAGGCTCGGGACGCACATCAATGGCGTGGTCCGCTCCTGCTTATTTGAGGATTTAACAGAACGTGCTCTCTGGAGGGAACGCGTTCTCTGTGAGCACGCTGATCTCAAAGGAAATCCTTCTGCTATGCTGGGATTTGGGACCCTTTATGATGCAACAGATAAACCGCACGAATCCGATTCCATAGAACCCTCCAGAACCTCCTCTGCTCCCTGATCATAGACAACTCATTTCCAAATAACACTAACTCCAAACAGAACAACTCCTTAAATGTAAATGACAACCCATTACTCTACCATTTATCAGATTCATTATTTTATTTATACCTGACGGGAACCTCTCCTCTGTCCAGACCGTGTTTATAACCTCCGCAACTTTCGTTTGTGCTTCGGCAGCCAGTGTTTCGATATCGCTGTCAATAAAGTTTCTGAAAATTATTTTCGAAAAAGAAAACAGGAAATTCTCTCATGTGCTGAGGACGTAGCATGACCAAATATGGTTGATTAAGGGCGTTTCTGTATGTAAATGACTGAGAACGGACACGAGCACCTGGGTACGCACATGCACAGGTGGGATTTATCATCGGTTGCGGAGGAACGTGCATACGAGAGGCCACCGCATGTTTCTTGAATCAGTCTTTTGACCGTTCAGACACACATTCTAATTTTTGATCATAGGAGGAAATATAGGACGGTTTCTACGAGTGTTTGATAAATGAGGGCCAGCTTTCTGCCTTTACATCTTCCAACTAAAAAGTGCATCGTAATAGTAAAAGGGTGGAGCCTTTTACAAAGACGTTTCTAAAGCCTGGAGGTTATTTTGATGCGATTTGTATATTTGCTCATTTTGAGACCTACACATTGGTGCTGAGCTGGAAGTCCCCGGTTTGGTAGCCAACAGCGAAGTTGCTATGGGTCATCTTGGATTTGGCCGAGTCAATGGTCATCTGGTAGCCTGCGAGCCATCCCTCATATCCAGCCACCGCTGCCCCATGGATAGTTGGACCAGCAAAATCTAGATCTACATCAATGCCTGCGTTAAGGTGTTCCCGCTTATACGCTGTCTTCACTTTACCGCTCTTCTTCCTGTGGGGAAAAAAACAGAGAAAAAAAGATTAAAAATGTAAACAATGGGGTTATATTTTAATTAGGCCTAAGTTAGATCCAACTTGCCCAGTGTTGGGTGAGAATGTTGTTTCAAAGTTAAGTTTCAACCCTTTGGTGATCTAGAAGAAGAAAATGATGGCATGAATATTATAGAGCTTCTAACAAGTAGAATGAGCATCAGCAGAACAACAGTCTTTATTTACCTTATCCTCAACACACACTTCTGTCCCAAGTGTGTTTTCTGTGGTCCACTTCTCCGTGAATGTCAGACCATACTCAGCCCATTTGTACTTGGTTTCCAGAGTACCAATGACCTTACTGGTGTCTACGTTAGATGAGCCAGATGTTTTAAATTCCTAAAAGGAGACAAGAGGGTTTTAATGCTGCCTGCAGACAATAAAACATCTTTTCCAGAATGGGATAAAAACTGTCTGACGCCAAACAGATCTCAGGTCAGTTCTTATAATATTCAAAACATAAGCAAATGCAGATAAGGGCTGTCTGAGCTTGGTTTAAATAAGTAACATTATCACACTAAAGTATGACAACAGGAACGGTTTAACTCACCACTCCATTTGAAGACTTGGTCTTCACATCAAGTTTAATCTGCCCAAAGCCTGCAAAGAGAAACAATGAGATAGTTAATCCTGTCCTGGGAAATGCTTTTCAACCAGCACAATTCTTTTCTCCAGATCAGCAAAGAAAAACTGTTCTTAAAAGCTATTTATCTTGTTTCAGTTACCATATCCTTTATTGAAGATGTCCTTTGCTGATTTTCCAAGGTCTGCATATGCTGGAGGAACAGCCATTTTATCTGTAAAACACAGTTTGATGAGCAAAAACGGTTAAGATGATTGAAAGTTTTTGTTTTTTATTACAAAAAGCTATTACCAGGTCAAAATAATCCACTGAAACCTCCACTTGTGACCATTACGTAACATTTCACAAATGTTGCTGTAAAATCAACAGTATTAGAAGAGATTGTTTGTAGTTAAACTGCCAGGATCTTCAACGCGCCCACAGTACATTATTGGTTTTGCCTGACACCTACAGACAGACGAGAGCCAAACAGCCAAGGTTACACCGGAGGCTGCAGCGCTCTACGGACAGCTTACGGGAATATAAAAGGCACACCTAGAGTAAAAGCGTTGCTCAATGTTCGAGTTTAGTTGGATGTAAAAGCAAACGTGACATCCAGGCACAACGCAGCAGTCTTGAGTAACATAGAGGACGCCCTTTAAAGAGAGCTTAAACCAAATACAGAAGGTTGTAGGTTGGGGTTTGACAGTCACTCTCCAGGTAAGACGAGAGTGCATTAACCCGTTACGTTGTTATTAGATAAGGTGTCATACGATTATAAACTCCGTGTGGTAGGGGGCGTTTTACACACGCTAAATGACATTACTGATCACGGCCAAATTTCAAGAAAATCACGCCAACAAACACGGAATTAGAAAATACTTACCGACAATTGCGGCTACTTAAAGTATTGCAACTTAAAGAGTCTGAATCCGCGTGGAAAAAACCGGCGTAGGACGATATGAAGGAGACACGCAATAAACGCCCAACTGACCTCAGTGCGTCAGGACCTAGAAATGTAGCTGCGCGCTGAGGTGCCTGACTAAAATTAAAGCGAAACATCAACACTTCAAACATTTATTAACCACTTTAAGCAATGGTTATATAGGTGTAGGCTATAAATGTATTTTCATGATATAAAATGACTCATATTTAAAATAAAATTGTGCTTCATGTTCACCGGCATGTTAGAGACCTCTATGGAACACCATGGTAACCGATACGCCACTCGTTTGCGCTAATGTAATAATTATTTCAAAAATGTAATAATTCTTCAGATGCTTTGTTTCAGATAGATAGATAGATAGATAGATAGATAGATAGATAGATAGATAGATAGATAGATAGATAGATATCACGTTTCTTGAACAATCAACTAATCTGACAAAAAAATACCTCACACGAAAAATAACCCAACAAAACAAATGTGAATAAACCTTTCACCCTCCCACTGTCTTTATGGGTGACCCCGCAAGGAAAGTTGACCAATGAGCAGGGTTGATGGTTTATCCCTTGAGGTTCACGTGGCAGGGGTGAGGTGGTGCTCACTCCTCACCCCTGCCACATGGACCTCAAGGGATAAACCATCAACCCTGCTCAATGGTCAACTTTCCTCGTGGGGTCGCACCCATTAGGACAGTGGGATGGTTAAAAAAGGGAGCACCATTAATGTCACCAAACATCTTTATGTTAATTTGCTCACATTAATTTGTGAAACTGTTCAAAAAGGTATGAGTGCATTTTTACATTAATTCTAAATACATCTTTCATATTTCCTGATATGCATCTATCAGAAACAAGTTAGTTTCTTCAGCTTTTTAATGAGAAATGTCAGACCAGAAACAAGTAATGTGGCATCAGATGCAACACTGTCCTTGCTTGACCAAAGGAAACATCAGAATGTTTTATCCATTAAGAAGAACCATCTTTCCCACTTGCTGCAATGATCAAAACAATGATCAGATATTAAAGTGGCATCCTCCATTCAATGCAAAGTTCACAACTTATTTTAAAATCAACATAATTAAATAGCACACGGTGTGTGAAATACATAGTTTAAAGCAACTGTAAACATAACTTTTCCATGTGCATGTTGCTGTAACTCTGTATAGGGGGTATAAAAAACTAGAGATTTATAAAATGAAATAAATATAAACAAACATCTTTTAGAGATAGCATTAGGGAGACTTAAGCTTGGTCTGCTAAATTCAGTGCATGGTGATCGCTTTCAGCTACACTTACACACATCCAACAACACTCAAAAGTATCCTAAACATTTCTATGTGGCAAAATCTATCACTGAAAAACTCAAGGTAGTTGGCAGATGAAGTTAAGACAGGTTGAAGGAGAGAAAGTCCAAGTATTTGGCTGATAATGACATTTTCTTCACTTATTCTTAAAAGAAAAACATAATCCAAACAGTCAATGAACTTTGTTAATATTCTATTACTCTGAGATGAAGTTCCGTGAATTATGAGAACACTTTATCTCTCAGCATTTTATAATATAGTGGAAATGCAAATATGACCTAAAGGAAAGAAAAGATAATGACATCTAAGCATCACAAAAACATATTTGTGGTTCAGTGTGATGTAATTCTACACCTACTGTTTATCAGTATGCTAGGAAAGTGACTTCTGATAGTTAAAGCAAATCTTTGCATAATTCTAAATCAAAATTTCAACACGACTGAGTATTTTACCTGTACAAATAAAAGTATTAACATAGGACAAGATTTATTTTGTTGTTGGGAGTTAAGAAATCAGTTCACACAATAAAAAATGACAAAGGGAGAAAATAATATTAAGTGAAATGAATCTCCTCCGGGTCCAGCTTAACACAAAGTTGGAGCTTCTCAGAAACATATGGATGCCAGAAGCCTGCTGGAAAGTAAAGACTCAAAATAAACATAAGAATGTTTTTATTTCTACTCTATCCTTCATTTTTGTAGTTGAGGATGTCACAAACGTCCTCAGTTGGCATCTTCACAAAGCAGGAAAAAAACTAATCTGCAGCTTTTCCTTATCCAATGAGCCTTTTTACTACAGCAGGTCTAGAGAAGGGCCAACAGTACTCATTGGGGACCGGTCCGTTGACGTTGCACTCAAAGAAAGAGAACATGGGGAACCAGATGCGGGCTCGTCGACTCTGCTGGTACGCCCGGGTGTTGGCTAAAGTGTGGTAATACAGGAAGAGTCTGGTAGTGATGTAGAAGGCTATGAACACATCAATGGAGTAGTGTTCATGTGCAGCCAGGATGAAGAAGATGCCAAAGAGATTGAGGACCCAAGACAGGGTGTGAATGAAGTGCCAGCTCCGTGGAGTGTCTGAGAAAGAGCAAAACACACATCCACTTTATCAGCAAAAGCCACAAAAATGTGCAGATTCACTCACTGTTAACATTATAGGTTCATCATGTAAAACATTAGTTACGCATGCAGCATTAAAAAGAGATTTGGGACGTTTCAGTCAACATTAGTAATTCCAGCAATTGATCTATTTAAATTAGCGTGCTATTAACGGTTTTTACAGAATACAAATCAAATTTACTGAAAACGGTCTGCTGCAACAGATGCCACTCACACTCTGTGACGAAGAAGTTAAGCATGGTCAGGACGACGGTGTGGCCGCTAAACATGTAGTCCCCACAAGTGTGCACTCCTGTCAGGGTCATCCCAAAACCGCTCCAGATGGCTACGGCCCGCTGCAGTTTGGCCCACATGTCACCATACATCTAGAGAAGCAGCGACTGCTCAGTCATGTTGAACAGAACAGCAGGGTGCATATTATGAAGAGTGTGGTTTACCTTCCCCGAGCACTGCAGATGCTGCCCTGGCACTGACAGGGAGGTGACAAACATGGTGATGCAGCGCAGCATGAAAACGGTCCCCATCAGGCTGCACATGCGCCGCAGGAGGATGGACCTGTAGCACAAGAACCAGTTAGCTCAAGTCAGAGCTAATATCCATGTGAGGAAAACACTATTGCAGTCTAAAAATGGTTTTTGATGCGATTATAATAAACAGTGGCAGGACTCCACCTGTGTTTATGTAGCAACAGAACCAGCAGCCAGATGTTACAGAGAATCACCCCACACGCCTCAGCCATGGAGAAGGCCCAAGGTATTCTAGGCACGCTGTTGGAGGAGTAGAAATGATTATTAAATTCTAAACAGTGTCTTCTTTTGAGATAAAAACGAATAGGATTCTTTTCATTTGGGATACTGGCTGGAACATAAAAGCAAATGGGTCATTTTGGGCTCTTTGACGTATTATCGTTATTACTGGTATTATAAGTTGTGTGGGTGACCCCCGCGAGGAAAGTTGACCATTGAGCAGGGTTGATGGTTTATCCCCTGAGGTCCACGTGGCAGGGGTGAGGTGGTGCTCACTCCTCACCCCTGCCACATGGACCCAAGGGATAAACCATCAACCCTGCTCAATGGTCAACTTTCCCGGCGGGGTCACACCCATTAGGACAGTGGGAGGGTTAAAAGGGAAACTAGAAAGCCTATATTGCTACAAATAAATGGATTTTGGATAAATGAATGAGGGTGTCCATCAGAAACATTCTCCATCACAGTCAACATATCTGGAATCACAGTCATGACTTGCACCTTTAAGGCATGTCGCCCCTCTCATTTCAAACACAAACAAATATGGACTAAAGACGCACCAGTTCTGCTTTTAAACACCAACAGGTTTCTGATTCTGGAAGTACTAATTTCCACAAAGAAGATCTGATACTGATAGAATTAATTATTATTTCTGGTGAGTTTACTAACAAGGAAAAGTCAACTTCATTTTATTGCTGCTTAGAAAAATGGTGTGTTCAGGGACCTAAAAAAATACAGATTTTTGAGTTCTAAGATTGGCCGATCACTCATTGGGCAAATATTGTTAGATGCTAATGGATTCTCATCTTCATTTGTTCTGAGAATCTCCATTAAAAATAAACAAACTTCAGAAATTTTCCAAACATTTTTGTTTTCAAAAGTCTCTAAATGACCCATTTTGAGTCCTGCAGTATTTGCTTTAGCAGGAAACAATGCCCCTAGATTACCTACGTTTTTGTAAGATTAGCAACAAAAAGCTAAATTATTAGCCTCAGCTCTTTCTTCTCAACAAATACACAGAAGCAATCCCCTGAAACCAGATCTGCTTTTGAGTTGAGAAATCCCAAGAACAGCTAAAAGCTGCTCAAATGCAACAGGTCATTTCAAACTAGGCCATTAAAAAAACTCATATCTCTTTAAGGCAACATTGGGTCATCAGGGGTGTGAGGATGAAAACAGAAACGTGTTGCAAGGAAAAGGAGCCGTTATAAAGTTCAAACCAAATAACTAGGTGCATTCTTTTTACTCGGTTTGCTGCATTTCAAAGCTGATTCCTGTTATTTTCTGTTTTGTTGTGGTGTGACACGGCTTTAATGTAAAGCCACTAACCTGTCAAGGAAAATGTCTGGCAGTGGAGGGTATGTGCGCATGTCCGGCACCCTTTCGTGCACGATGACCATGACAAAGGATGTGAACCCAAACACAAACACCACATAGACAGAGCTGAGCACTGTTTTCCAGTACTCTGGGTCAAGGCGCCTCATTTGCTGCTTGTATTTCCCATTAGAGTACTGCTGGTACTCCTCTCCCACCGGAGCCGTCTCCATGCTGTCACCAT
Source organism: Nothobranchius furzeri (assembly GCF_043380555.1). Taxonomy (NCBI): domain Eukaryota; kingdom Metazoa; phylum Chordata; class Actinopteri; order Cyprinodontiformes; family Nothobranchiidae; genus Nothobranchius; species Nothobranchius furzeri. Next base: position 40,194,003 of record NC_091756.1, on the reverse strand, counting down.
CTCTGCTTGTGTCCCCATTACACAACCAGTCCGAGTTGCTGCCAGAGCTGGAAGGAGAGAGGCCATCGAACGGGACACCGAGCTCCTCCAGCACATCAATGTTCTGTTTCTGCAGCTTCCGGATGGACATCATCAGCCTCTTGATGTCACCCAGAACTTTGAGCTCCAGAGGAGGCGAGCGGAGGTCGTACTCGCTGAGGGCGAGCAGACTGGTGCCATCCAGCCGATGCTTGTTGCACAGCAGGTCCATATAGTCACAAAAACCTTCTTCTTTTAGCCATTTGGCTACGTGCTTGGGCGTCCAGCGACGAATACTCAACTGGGTCATTTCCTCTTCTCTCCAACGGCTTGTGAGAGGAACAGAAATGTGTAAGAATGAGCTCTCTAGTGCAGCAACCAGATTTCACCAACTAAAAGTCAAGAGAGCTTCACTCTTTCTGAATCACAAATCTAACAAGACCATGAAATTAAGAATAAATCCAGTTGCTGACTAAATTAGAAGGTAATAATAAAGAAATGCAGGGAAGATGGACATTCAGCTTCTGCAACAGAATGAGCCAAACACTGGTAGGAATTACCTAAATTATACATGCACTAATGGAAACCACAACACAAACAATGTAAGTGGAGGAGAGAACATAACCATTATCTGGACAGGCAGTAAATAACGGTCTCTACAGCAAAACAACAGATTATTACAGTATAAATTACAGTATCAACTGAACTTTACAATAAGTGTGACTAAAACTCGAGTTCCTGTCTCTAATTAACAATATCATAACGTTACTCTTCGGCTTCACAGACAAGCAAAGCAAGTGTCTAAGCATTTGCCTCGTAAATATCACTCACACATGGTAAACACAGGTAAAGTGGAGGTCAGGGAGGCAACTACTTCACCTGCTTTTCTTACGTTATCATTTCTAACACAAAAAATAGTCTTATTGGTGATGTGTAAAAACAAATAATCCAAGGTTAAACGCGACACCAAATCAAAGCATCCTATTTTCTGCTCCTTCAGCCCTACAGGAACCCGGTACTTGCTAGCTAGCTGTGAGTAGCTGGAGCCAGACGTGTGTCTTTACTCACCCGGTTTCAGATTAAACTGAAGACAACACGGACTTTTACTCTTTCAGCTCATTAACTAAGCGACATCTCACAAGAATAAGCTGGAAACGTGTCCGCGCAATTTGTAGTGAAAACACGAGGTCGGTGGAAATCATTTCGCGTAAGATTCGCGCAGGTTAGCGACGCTGCTGAAAAGCGGAGCGGAGGCGGTAATTGTCAGAATAGCTGCGCACGTGAAATCTGATGTTTGTTGAAACTAATCAACACCGCCGTCTAGTGGCCAAAAATCAATACTGCATTATCTGTTGCTAAATACATGACATTTTTGTTATGTCTGCTGCTGTCTATTTTACATTTACTATAATAAAATACTTTATCTAAAACATAATTTAATTAGGGTGATAATTTATTCAATTATTAATAAAGATTTAATGCAATCTGAAGTTTTCTATGTTTTTCAAATGTGGACGACTATCTTCTGCTTATTAGTCTTTTCAAAAATTATTTTTTTTGTTCATCAACCTCTCTAAACAGTTTTAAAAAGAAAAATAACATTGTATAAAGCAAGACGTGTATATTTTACTATATACCGGAGCTTTTACAGTTTATTCATATTTTAGTTATTTTATTTTAATCAGTAACAGCCGTTAGAAATCCTTATTGTAAAAAACACTTAGATCCTTTAAATTATCTGACACGTATTATGTTGTTATGAAGATTTTACTCGTAGATTTTTTTTTCTAAAGCATCAAAATTAAAGATCACATCTGAGCACCAAATCAAGTAATTACCAAAGATTTGGAGTTGTAAACATGGCATTTAGAAAGTAGGTCGCTGCTTTATTTCAGAACTCCAGCACCTGTCTTTGTCAGTAAACAGTGTGGCTGCAGTGGAGCCTCAGCGGGGTTCAGAAATACAATTTTAGGAACTAGAGGAATAACTCCCTCAAACGTAAGCTGGAAAATAGCTTTTCATGGGTAAACATGTTTTTCATGTCATAAGAAATGAATAAAAAGCCGGACAGTAATGGGGGTTCTGCTGTAACTCCCTCTTTAAAAGAGCTGCACAAGGTTCTGTATGGAGGTAAAAGATTTGGGAATCATCTGGATGAAGTTTGGCCCAACCTCTTCGTTGGGGATTTGTAAGTCTTGGTCCGTCTGTTTTTCTCTGAGGTATTTTCTGCTATAAAATCAGTTTCTTCCATCCACAGGTCTGTTGCCAATGATCGCTACGCTCTATGGAAGCTGGGAATTACTCATGTTGTGAATGCAGCTCATGGGAGGACATACTGTCAGGGGAGTCAAGACTTCTATGGACCTTCTGTGGAATATTACGGAGTTCCTGCAGATGACTCACCAACCTTTGACCTTTCTCGCTATTTTTTCCCCACTGCTGAGCGTATTCACAATGCACTTGACACAGATGGTGGTAAATAATCAAGTTGCTTCAGTCATTTGAATTTCTAACATTTTAGACTCAACACAATGTGTTTCCTTTCTCTTTAGCTCGAGTTTTAGTGCACTGTGCAGTCGGGGTGAGTAGGTCCGCCTCTCTTGTCCTGGCTTACCTGATGATCCACCAACACTACGCCCTCTTAGACGCGATCAATAAGGTCAAAGAGTGTAGGTGGATTTTTCCAAACAAAGGATTCCTCAGACAGCTTTGTGCTTTGGACGAGAAGCTGCACAAGAGTTCAGCTCAACAATGAGCTGATCTTTAACTTACAGATCCTCACACATCTGTTTTCTTCCTGAAGATTAATGAAGCTTCGTGTTCCTGCCAGTGGAGGGAGACACTGGTCTTTGACTTTGAGCTGTTTGTTTCAGGAATAGAGCTGAATCATTTCCTCCCCTCCCTATCTCTATTTCTATCTGATGCAGTTTGATATTGTAACGTCCAGCAATGGTCAGTTTTTAGGTACAGTTTGACCATTCAACATCTGGTCAAAAAGGAGACGCAAGACTGCATGTGTCCCCTTTATATTGGCCTGCCTTCATCTCATCAGCTGGAGCTCAGAGTCTCTGCAGCTCTGAACACAAATAACGAAATGTCAACAATAATGTTCTCTCCTCAAGGTCCAGTCTTTCAGGTCTTCATACCTCCATATAAGGAACACTCCAGCTCGGATCAGTTGCTCAGTCAAAGAATGATTTCCTAAAAAAAGATATGAACTTCTACAATTTATAAGCTAGATAATCATTAAATAAACATTTGTTTATTGCTACTTATAATAATTATAATATAATGAAACGCTTCATTAATTTGTGCTCAGTGACTGAAGTGTGAAATAAATGTAACGTTATGATTACAGTGATTGAAAAATGTTTCAGCATGTTTACATGGCAAGGTCATCACCACTTACACTCACACAAGGACAAGTACGGTTAAGTTAAACTCTGACACATAAATAGTCTTTTACCCCAGTCAGAGTGTCCGTGTCAAAGAAGGCGTGTTTCTGAGTTGTCTTGGTAACACTTCTCAAACTTGTCAACCTCTGGTTGGCTACACAAATCATAACATAAGAACATCAAAACTGGATCACTTTCGGGTGATTCAGCAGCTCTAGAGAAAGCTTCAGACCGGCCACCTGAATTAAAACCCTCTTTAACCATCAAAACTTTTGATACGTCATCAAAACCTTTTTGCACCTGCGAAGCTGATACAGCAACAGTTCCTGCAGAACAAGCTGATATTGTTTAGACTCCTTCAGAGTCCCAGATGCGCGGTTCCATCCATCTGTCGTGACCCGAGACATCTCTGAGACTGGTTTAGTGGGGCCGCAGTTTCTTCTACGGACCTCTGTGCCAGGAAGTCCGAGGACTTCAACATTCCGGATCTATCACGAGGGTCTTCGAGTGGGTATGTAGACATGACAGACTGCGTCTGATGTGTTTTGGTAACAACCACCTTCATAGCTTAATGCAAACCAAATTCTTTAGCATCCAGAATGCAGCTCTCCTAGATCCAGAAGTTCTGATAACATCGCATTCACACATAGGTTCATACATCACATTTAGTTCCATCCACCACAGTAAATGTTAGTGAACTTGTCATGTTTTAATTGTTGGTCAAATGAATTCTTACTTTTATAAACCTGACTGTTTTCTGAATCAAAACGAAGTATTTACAATCCCTTAATAAATAAAGAATCGTAGAATCTTCTGATTAAGCAACATAAAGACCAAGCAGGTTGATATTCTATATTTAGATAGAGTACCACAGCTTATTGGTCATAAGTAGAGGTAATATACAGGTGCTGGCCAGTAAATTAGAATATCATCAAAAGGTTGAAAATATTTCAGTAATTCCATTCAAAACGTGAAACTTGTACATTATATTCATGCAATGCACACAGACCAATGTATTTCCGATGTTTATTACGTTTAATTTTGATATTTATAGGTGACAACCAATGAAAACATCAAATCTGGTATCTCAGACAATTAGAATATTCTAAAGGCCAATGAAAAAATGTTTGTTTCTCTAATGTTGGCCAACTGAAAAGAATGAACATGAAAAGAATGTGCATGTATAGCACTCAATACTTAGTCGGGGCTCCTTTTGCCTCAATAACTGCAGTAATGCGGCGTGGCATGGACTCGATCAGTCTGTGGCACTGCTCAGGTGTTATGAGAGCCCAGGTTGCTCTGATAGTCGTCTTCAGCTCCTCTGCATTGTTGGGTCTAGCGTATTGCATCCTCCGCTTCACAATACCCCATAGATTTTCTATGGGGTTAAGGTCAGGCGAGTTTGCTGGCCAATCAAGGACAGGGATACCATGGTCCTTGAACCAGGTGCTGGTGGTTTTGGCACTGTGTGCAGGTGCCAAGTCCTGTTGAAAGGTGAAGTCTGCATCCCCATAAAGTTGGTCAGCAGCAGGAAGCATGAAGTGCTCTAAAACTTCCTGGTAGACGGCTGCATTGACCCTGGACCTCAGGAAACAGAGTGGGCCAACACCGGCAGATGACATGGCACCCCACACCATCACTGACGGTGGAAACTTTACACTGGACCTCATGCAACGTGGATTCTGTGCTTCTCCGCTCTTCCTCCAGACTCTGGGTCCTTGATTTCCAAAGGAAATGCAGAACTTGCCTTCATCAGAAAACATAACTTTGGACCACTCAGCATCAGTCCAGTCCTTTTTGTCCTTGGCCCAGGCGAGACGCTTCTTGCGCTGTTTCTTGTTCAAGAGTGGCTTGACACACGGAATGCGACACCTGAATCCCATGTCTTTCATGAGTCTCCTCGTGGTGGTTCTTGAAGCGCTGACTCCAGCTGCAGTCCACTCTTTGTGGATCTCCCCCACATTTTTGAATGGGTTTGTCGTCACAATTCTCTGCAGGGTGCGGTTATCCCTAGAGCTTGTACACTTTTTTCTACCACATTTTTTCCGTCCCTTCGCCTGTCTGTTAATGTGCTTGGACACAGAGCTCTGCGAACAGCCAGCTTCTTTAGCAATCACCTTTTGTGTCTTGCCCTCCTTGTGCAAGGTGTCAATGATTGTCTTTTGGACAGCTGTTAAGTCAGAAGTCTTCCCCATGATTGTGGTGCCTTCAAAACAAGACTGAGGGACCTTTTAAAGGCCTTTGCAGGTGTTTTGAGTAAATCAGCTGATTAGAGTGGCAGCAGGTGTCTTCTATATTCAGCCTTTTCAGAATATTCTAATTTTTTGAGATACCAAATTTGGAGTTTTCATTAGTTGTCACTTATGAATATCAAATTTAAATGTAATGAACATTGGAAATACATTGGTCTGTGTACATTGCATGAATATAATGTACAAGTTTCACGTTTTGAATGGAATTACTGAAATATTTTCAACCTTTTGATGATATTCTAATTTACTGGCCAGCACCTGTATATTGAGCTCTTAAAGCACTCAATTTACCAAACCCTACAATATGAATCATGCAGTCTGTTTGCAATTTGATGTTATAAGAAGATGTCTAAAAGGTTATTGTTGTCATGAAAACTCAAATTTATGAGCTAAATTTCTTATTTCATCCTATGAGACATATAATTTTGCAGCCATTTTCTCTTAAACCTAACAGTATTGTCATGATCTGCCCCGGCCTCCCTGACTGTGTCGCTCCTGCCTTGATTAGTCCTATTGTTCTCACCTGCCCCTCGTTAATATGCCCATGTGTTCCTAATTATCCCTGTGTATTTATACCTCCCGTCTTGTACTTGTCTTTGTTGGATCATTGAATGTGCATGTCCTCGTTTTGTCCTGTCGCTCCCAGTTACCATTAAATCCATTTTTATTTCATCTGTGCCTGCTCTCCTGCCTCCGGAACTTACACCACACATGGTCTGCCATCTCCACCCTCACCAACATGACAAGTAAAAATAATACAAAGCTTCCTGACCAGAAAAAAAGACAAACTGAGACATTCTGATAAATCTGAGTCTCACATCAGGTTAATGCAACTTTAAAAGGGACATATAATGACTTTTTATTGTTATAATAATTTTATGGTCAATATAAGTTATATTTATTAAGATTTTTGCACTAAATCTCTCTAACAAAAAGCAATTTCAGCAGTTTATTCTTGACAGTTTAAGTATCTTCCAGAATGAGCCGTTTCAGGGCTCTGTCACTTTAAGAAAACAAGGAGCTGGCTACGCCCACACGGCCCCCCACACTTGGGCCGATAAAAGGTGAGAAGCTCTGATATCTGGGAGGGGTTGAGTAGAGTCACTCCTACTCCAGCTATTATAATTTCCCTGTTTGTGACATCACAAATGGGGACCTTTGAAATGGTTGGTTTTACTCACATAATTCCTAAAAACCAAACACTGACAGAAAACGGACAAATTAATTTTTTTCTTGTTTGGAGTCTTTATAGAAACAGTAGAAACTCATGTAGAAACAAAAAAATGCAAAGGGTGAGTTTTGCATAATATGACCCCTTTACTAATTAAACAAAACAGCCCATAATACAATGTGCAATTATATTTTCTAAATAAACTAAAACTAGATTGTGGAAGCTGTGAAATTATTAACATAATACACCCCAACAGCTCCCATGAGAGGGAAAGTAAGAACCAGGTGCTGCTTATCAAAATCAACCTAATTAGCTGATTATTAGCATCATTTCAAAAGCTGCAGATCTGGAGGCTAATTTAGAAGTGGCACATTTAGAATATGAATGTAATTAAGCAATAATGTCATGAACTAAAATGTTGTGTCCCATCTACATTTATAGAGTTTATTTAGAAAGTGTCATTCTGCATTGAGAAATATGCAGAAGATTGTGCAGTAAAATATTATTTGGACGAAACAATGAAACAAGAAAGTAAATCTAAAAATCTGGCTCAAGCCAGAAAATAATGAATGTGATCTTTGATTTAGATTCTGTTCCTCCTAAATCATATGCTTTATTTGACACATGTTGATTCCTTTTCTATTTGGTTTGTATGCAGAAAATGCACTTTTTATGTGATGCTTTGCAGGTTTGTCATATTTTGAAATACATTTTTTGAGCCAGTATGTGCTAAAATGACCCTTTACAGGATTAATGAGAGGCCACCCAGCCCCTGTCGCCCTTGTGACCATTATGTAGACCTTGCAAACTTCAGAGTGGCATGCTGCTTTGTAGGGACTTGGAAAGAAATTGAGCTGACATACCTGGCGCTGCAGTCTGCTTCCAGCACATTTCCTGCATGTTTTAAATCACGAACACAGCTGATTTGTTGAATTTAGTGATGAATAACTCCTGTACACACTAACAAGGGCTGGGGAGACATTTCAGCTGTTAGATTAAGGTGTTAAAAAGACAAAAGCACAGCGAGGAGGTTTTGCTTTTGGCTCTACAAACGGACACTAGGGGGTGATAAAGGCAAGCCAAAACTGCCTAGTTCCCCTTTAAAGATAAAATAATGTTTCACCATGAGTTAAATTTTCATAATGTTCTCCAAATCTCTAAATCTTTTGTTTACTTTTTGTTTTTTGTTGAACTTTTGTAAAAAAGCATATTTGTAGTTTACAGGACCAGATTTTGCATTAAATTCCAAAAAAGGTCAAAAACATTCAAGCCTAATCTAGTGCTTCTGATGGGTGGCTCAAAAATAATCTCATGAAAATGTGACAAAATGTTATTCAGGTTTTACATGATGTGTCCAAAATTGTTCACAAGTAATTTTATTCAAAACACAGAGGAAAGAGACTCAAGTTGCACCACAAACACTTGAGAACAAAATCTAATTGTATTTTGTTTGTTGTCTGCGAAACTCACAACTGATCTTGTTTCTGAGAAATGTTTATGTAACATCGACCAGAACAATAGTCCCCCCAGCTTCATTTTTACCCCAACAGTCATAAAACACGTTTAACCTTTAGTTTCATGCTTCAGCCGGGATTTGTCTCACTGAGCATGAAGCTTCTTAAATAACCAGTCGATAATTTCTCCAAGGCAAAAAATGACCTGCAGATATGTATTGACTGATTTTTACATAAAGCATTTTACACACAAGTTCACAGCCTGACAGGAGAAAAGTTAAGCGATGTGCCATGATGCCAAAGTGAAGATTTCTCTTTTGGTTTTTAAGCTTTCATGGCAGAAGTTTGACCTGCAACATGGTAAGCTCTTTAAAGCCCCGAGCAGCCAACAGCAACTCATGTTTCCTTTTTTTAACCCAATTTGCCCTCACAAGATGTTTATGTCAGGGCAGTAAATGAGCCACACAAAGCCACTAGAGCATTTCTGTTGCACATATACTGAGTTATATCCAGCATAAGCGGTGCACTTTAACAATTCCACCATAATTACGTCCAATTATCACTGCTTTATAGAACGATTCATCACAGTTTGAGGTTTAATAAACAAGAATCCCACAGCAGAGGGGAAAGCAGACCCCACGCTGCAGCAGTTGTTGTTCTGCCCTCCGTGTGCGTAAGACTACACGCTAGGTTAGGCACCAAATTGGGTAGCTGTCCAGTGACAGCACCTGCTCGCACTGATCATCTGGAGCTGAAGAAAGGCTGCTTTGACACCACAAACATTTTGGCTATAAATCGATTCGAGACAAGAGATTTGGACTTAAAAATGCCGACCCAGAAAGACAAGAGAAAAGAGTATCTAACTGTGAAAGACCTGCAGAAGGTTTTGGACTCTTGTAAGCTGCACCTCAATCAGATTGATGAAGTGTGGCCAAACATCTACATAGGAAATGTGTAAGTATGAGTTTGACTTCAGATTTAACACAAACGCTGTGTAGTTACAGGGAACTTTTAGTGTTTAAAGACCAAGTTCACTCATTCTTTAAACACATTTGTGGTCTCTAGTAAAAATTGATGCCTTGTGATTCGACCTCAGTGGGAACAAAAGCTCCGGCGCTCCTGTTTCTGGAAGTAGAAGTTAGCTGGAGAAGAAGGGGGCAGAAGACGACAGGATTTAGAGTCTAATTTCCTGATATTCAGACTTCTCGCCTCTGATTGGCTGACAGCAGCGACGACTCCATTTGCTTTGCAACATGATGTTTTATCTCCATAAATAACACAAGCCTGAAGGAGTTCTGCTGCATTGTGAAGTTGCTAATGCTAACAGTTAGCTTCTACTAGCCAAGACGTGCTCTACTCTCTCCTGGACGCTAATTCAATAACAGAATTCCACATCACAAGCCCAGATGGGTGAGTCCATGAATGTTAAATTACAGTGTGGCGTACATCTGGCTAACCTTTCTGATCTGAGCTATTTCCTTTGGCAGCTAATGCAGGAAATAGGGGTAGAAGACAATTTTACCGTTCAGCCTGCACGTGAAATTCATACTGACTGATTACATTAAAGGAGTCATCACATGTTACTACTGTGGATTTCTACATCATATTATAGTCTTTTGGGTCATGAAAATTATTTGTATTGGAAAAATAAAATAAAAAGTGCTTTTCTGGCCCTTTTTTGATGTTTTCTCACAAGGGCACACACACTTTTTCTGCCGCATACACAGTAGAGTATTCAGACTTCTGCCTTACCGTTTGAATTTCAGGCACGTTTCTCAGTGTTGGAATGGCCGCTCTTTTTAGACAAACCCTTGATGCCATCTTCGCCTGATATTGCCCCAAATTTATAAAGCATTGTGGCTTCAAATGGTTAGCGCAGACACCGAGATTAGTGGGGAGAGTTTCGGGAACAGCACAGTTCAAAATAAAATAAATCCACTGGTCCATTTTTGGTAAAACAAACACGTTTATGTGTGGAGTTTGGCAGTCAACAACTGAGCCGCTCACATGTGAAACTCGCGCCGACATTTTTTGTTCTCCCGATTTCAGTAATGCCTTATTGTGACGACATCAAGGCCAGAACTCAAGGACTTGTTTGGGAGTGCGCATGTTCGTGGGGTGCACGTGGGCTGGTTGAAGAAGCCACGAGTTAAAAACAATCCAATGATAAATACCGGCTTCCCGGCTAGTGAAAAATCATTAGGAAGCCATTATATACATTTTTTCATGTAAAAAAGTGAAAATTTCAAGTGATGATTCCTTTTAAAAAAAACAAGTAAAAAGAATTTCTCAGTGAACTTGGCCTTTAACTGTTTCCAAAAGCTGTTACGAAGTGCTCCTTCCACACACTGAATCACTCTGACATAAAATGATTCTGCTGTGACGCTTCATGCAAGTCTTGAACCTCTTTCTGTCTCTTTGTCTCGCTAGGGCAGTAGCCCAAAACAAGGCTGCCCTGCTGAAATTAGGTATAACTCATGTGTTAAACGCTGCTCACTCCAAGCGAGGCAGCATAGGGAACCACAGCTTTTATGGCAACGACTTTGTGTATTTTGGCATTCCAGCAGATGACTCAACTCACTTTGATCTGGATGTTTACTTCCAGCCTGCAGCAGATTTCATTCACAAAGCTCTGAAGTCACCTGGTGGTAAGAACCGCTACAGTTTTCCCTCTTATTTTCAAATCCCCACTCATAACATCTTTTATTTTATTTCACTCCTAATGGAGCCAACCATTCGCTCCAGTTCTCACATTGTGCTGCTCTTTCAATGTCACCTGTCACCACAACGTAGCACAGCTCGTACCGCTATGGAAATGTTCTTTCAGTGTTAGTAATAATAGGAATATTCCCTTGCAGAACTTAAATAATGTAATAGCTTCTTTCAAAGGAGCTAACAAAGAGAAGACGAGCTGGGATTAAAAAGACAGCCAACCCGTCTGCAAACAGGGCACAAAATGAACAAGAAGGAGGAATTGTTGTTTCTATTTTTAGCTCAAAACAGCACACACACAAAAAAAAAGAAAATCCAAAATGTGACAAGGGGCAGCCATGTATGATATTAATACAGCTTTCTCTAATCCTTCCCTCATACCTCTTTCTTCCTTCGTGCTCTTCAGGGAAGGTTCTGGTGCACTGCATCATGGGAATGAGTCGCTCGTCGACCTTGGTGCTGGCCTACCTCATGATCTACCATCACCTTCCGCTCAAACAGGCTTTGCAGAAGCTGATCCAGAGGAGGGCCATCTATCCAAACAGGAATTTCCTGGCTTTGCTGCTGGATCTGGATCTTCAGCTGACAAAGAAAAAGAAATCGTGCCAGATTCTGTAATCCAGTCCGGAGGTGTTCAGACTTCTCACCCTCACAGCGGTAGGGTTCTTAGCAGCTTGTTGGCCCAGCGGTCCAAACTGGGATGTTTCCATAGAAAAGCTGCTGTCAACAAGTGACAGAATGTTCACAAGACTTGGTTTAACAAGACAAAGTCAGTGGGGCGAAGGAGACTGTTTCTACCAGAATGTTGTGCAGTAGCATTGTCTTAGATTTAATTTTATTGCATTTACCTGAACCTAATATGTACATGAGTTTGTGATCAAGATTCTGACCCAGTCAAGTTTCATTTGCTGTTTTTTGCAACTCCTTTGAAGTCTGGAATGAATTTTCCACAAGCCTTTAATTGCAGCACTCTGTTCAACCGCTTCAGGTCAGTTTTGACCCTGTGCCATGATACTGCCACCACTGTGCAACTGAAATGGTGTTAGAAGAAAATGCAGCAAAGATTTTGGTATTTTTAGAGCTGTCGTCTTACAGTTGTAGCTTTAGATGCTTGACTGAAGGTCTAGATGTGTGGCGTGATAATAAGTTTGGGTGTTTTTATCTCAAATGAACACCAAGCATTGAGTTCTTTATAAAACATGTTAGTTAGGGCTCACATGTGATTCATTTAGAGGCTGAAAATGAGAAGATATTTCTTTAAAGACAGATTGTTTATGTCATGGTTCACATGGTAATGTAATTCAGTCATTGTTGCCAAAGGAAGATTTCTCAATGACTTCCTAAAGAGAACAGATGTGAATGTGAAAGGAGACTTTACACCTGTTAGCTCATTCAACAGCTTCAGTTAATTTAAATAAACACATTTTCTGTTTTATTTTTTCAGAAAAGGTAAATTAAAGGTGTATAATGTGAGAACGAGGAAGGAGTGACATGTGGTCAGATGTAGGTACTGCAGCCTATATTTTGAAAACACACCAGTCACTTTTTCACTACTGTTCCATGAGTTTTGTGGCCAGTTACGGATCAGAACCAGAAGATTCTAGATGAGTGAAGAAGAGTCAGTTGGTAAGTAAACGCATGTCACTGTCATATCGAGTTGTTGGTAATTGAAAATGTAGCTTCAGGTATTTTTAGAGCCGACTATTTGCTTCTAACTCACCTTTAGCATTGTTAGCAATGTTAGCCTCTAGCCTGCTAAAGTAAAACAAAAACATGCTGTGGCTTCTTAGGGGTACAAGAAATAACTTTTGCGCCACTTATGTTTACTGACTTTGGATCTTTACATAACGTTTCTGCGTTTTGCTGACTGGTGACGAATTACAAATGCCAGAGCTGTAGCGCTGACTCTGCGACCGACTCGGCTCACATGTTGTAAACAAAGACTATGGCCCTCTTTGACCTTTTTGAAAGGAGAAAAACTGACAACCCCCATGCAGTCGGCTGAGAAGGAAATCTGTTTAAATGCAACCTTCCTTCTTTTCTTCATGACAGAAAAATTAGACTGTTTTGTGATCATTTCACTGTAAAATCCTTACATATTGTACCTTTAACTGGAAACTGCTTGGCCATGATGAACTTACTTACTTACTGCAAATCTTAATAAAGCGTTAGACAAAGATGAATATTAACACAATGACTTCAGTTATTGATGTAGACTTTTTTTTAAATTGTGACCAAATGTAGATTTGTCAGCTACATCAAAGTAAACGTGTAAGAAAAGGACTCACTGGTCACACACAGAGCCCACATGTATAGTTAAAAGTACAAAGACAATTTAATTTATGTTCCCATGAGGTCATTTTTCAAAATGTAACTTCAGCCAGCTGTGGACAGATTCATAAAGTTTTGTAACCAAAAGACTTTAAAAATGTCTAATTATTAGATTAAAGGTAGCAATTACTGCTACTTAAAGTTTTATGATGTTTTTATTTTTAAGTAAGGTAAAAATACGTTTTCATCAGTATTTATCACAACAGAATGAACCAAATTTATTATGAATTGTGTTTTTTTAAGTGTTTTATATTAGTAAACTTTTTGGACTCTAGAAAATTAATAATAAACAATCAATAACTTCTGTCCAAAACATCGTTGTTCAGATTGTGAATGGTCTTGGATGACTGGCTCACTGCTGCGCATCAAAAGCTTTTAAAGTTAATCGAAAAACTCCAAACATCATGATAAAGAAACAGCTCCAGAGGAGTAAACATAATCATGTCTTTCTGTGGACAGGAACAACGTTTCTAAACACAAATTGTGTCACTCAATATTTCATTTGCAGACAAAGATTTAGCAGTAAAATCAAACACCTGCAATCAGACGTTTTTGGTGTTTGTAGACACGTTCTTCTTCTTTTGTGCTTTTATTCAAGACTAATCAGTACCGTTGCATAAAAGATGTTTTGTTTTTGATGGAGAAAAAAATCATTAAAAGATCTTGATGTTTTTTTTAAAAAGGTGGAAAGGAGGCTTTGTTCACGATCAGACGGCAGTGTGCTGTTAAAAAAATTTCACCGCAGACAGAAACAACACCAAAGAGAGTCAGAAATCTGAAGCATGGCAGCACTGATCTCATTTTCTTGCTATTAAAAAAGAAGCTGTGTCCTCTCCCCCCTTCTGTCCTGGCAGCTTGTGTAACCTTTAAGGAATGCAGAAGATGCTGCCAGAATTATTTTGGGCTGTGATTCAGATGTTAAAATAGCAAAAAAGGTTGCAGGGTAGATTACCGAGGAGAACGCAGACAGTTGTGCTGTCGACCTAGATGTAGCTCCTGAATTGAGAGACGATGAAAAGCAGCAATTTCAGCCAAGACAAGCGTCTGCAAACACATTTACTGCAGATATGGTGAGTTGGAAGACATTTATCGCTGTCTACCGTATAGAAGTGATTGCTTTTATCATATTTGCAAGTCAAACTGTGACAAATTATTGTTCAAATCTATGTTTGCTGCATTTCCTAAAGGTTGTTGTACTTTCTTTCAATTATTTGCCCAACAAATGTAGACGAAGCACATCTAAAAGGCTGAAAAGGAAAGCGTAAGTCATAACCACCGAGAAGAAGGCCTGAGGAGGTAAAAAAAAAGACATTTCACTTGCCCTCCGTGTTAACTGCAGGCATTTTCCCATACAAAGTATCTTTAATTACACAAAAGTGGAGCAGAAAGGACAGGTTAGCCTGAGGGGGAAGGCGGGGAAAGCAGAGTATATGCACCAGGGAAATCAGTTCTCTGTCCCCGATGGTGGGAGAGGAGGGAGGGAAGAGCTGAACCTCTAGATCAATGAGGAGAAAGAAAAGCCTCCAGGTATGGGCTGCTGTTGTGTAAAGATGCACTTCACCCTGCCTCCCAGTGCTCACACACTCACGGAGCACCGACTGGGTCATTTGCAGCTTTACCTCTAAAGTGACACGCTCAACAATCAGAAGCAGAGATGGATGAAGCCATCGTGATCTGCACTTCCGTGTGCCACAGCAGAACAGCAAAAGGTCACTGGAACACATTCTGGTCTCAGTGACTCATCTCTAACAAAATCTCCAAACCCTGAAAGCCACAGGAAGAATCTAAAAGAGACGCCGGAACAATGAATACACATCAGCTGAGAACCCTGAGCCTGGAGCACAGTAACACACATACATAAATGGATGTTATTGTAAACAGTATGTATAGTGAAAGTGGAGGCAAAGCGGGGTGTGAGTTGTAAAGTTGCAGATTAGACTCAGTGAACAGAAGGGAAAAGCTTTTCACAGACCTTGAATACCAATTTTCTGCATCTCTGGAGAATAACTCTTCCAAGAGCTGCTGAATTTTAAATAAAATAAAGAGCATTATTGGGTCATGTTATAATTATGTGATCGTGTGCAAGTGTGAAGTGTATTTATTATAAACAGCCAGTGCGTTTAAACCTCCCTGTAACTCTTGGTGTTACTATATAATAGAAGTTTTTATTTACAACTTTAAAACCATTTACAAGAAAAGAAGGAGATGCATGAAATAGCATCCTCGTTGTTTAAAAAACAGATTTGTGCTCTCACATTCTTTTTGTTATTAATGTAAAATATAGTTTACAGTTCATTTTTTCTTTTTATGAAATTCAAAAAGTTCTAATTAGATTGAATTAATTCAGCTATAGCTCAGTGTTCCCAAATAAGTAATTTCAGAGCACTTTGCAGGAGAATAAACACGGCTAATTAAAACCTAGTTATAAATAATGAGGGAATCAAATGCACTCAAACAATAATCTGATCTAAACTAATTCAACTGCGTGTATTAATACACTAAAAAACATTACTTATTAACTGAAAGCATAAACTGAAGTTATGGCTAACTCAACGTAATATTTTTAAAGTACTTTCTGACAGCTGGGTCAGAAGGATTCTTACTGAGTTGGTTATTTTTCTTTGTATAAATTTATTTGTTTATTCTGACGGTGGTTTGTTTAAAATCTCTCAGCTTTTTATCCAGAACAATCAAAAAGATTGAAAGTGATAAGATTAAACCAAGTGAACTATTTCTAGTAACAAATACTTTAAAATAAGTCCAACCACTACAAACAAATACATTTGTAAATTAATTAAAAGTGTGGCACGCTGAAATAAAAACTTAATGATTGTTTCTGATTATAATCGTTCACTCTGAGGTTTTTATGCAGACTGAAGATGAAAATAGTCTCCTACGTCTATCTCCTGCATTAGCTTCTAGTAGAAAATAGAGGGTGAAATTCTAGGATTTCAAAAGCCTGACAGATCTATGTCACACTGTTAGTATTCACATGGACTCACCCGTCTTGACCCATGACGGGGAAGGCTGTTGTTGGTTTAGCGTCCAGTAAACAGTTGAGAACATTGCAGCTAGCTGTTAACATCTGCAATTGCACCACACAGCAGAACTCCTTCAGGGTTGTGGTATTTGTGGAGATAAAACTTCAACGTTGTAAAGCAAACTGAGTTAGTGGTAGAGTTGCATTGCTGTTATCCATCCTGGGGCGAGATGTCCAAATATCAGGAAATAAGACTCCAAATCCTGTCTTTTGAAGCTCAGCTCTGATATGGCTCACTTCTAGTTCCTGGAACTGGTGCACCAGAGCTTTTTTCCCCAAGAGTATGATTTATGACTCCTACTAGAGACCACTGCAAATGTGTTGAAATAAACGAATGAACCACACCTTTAAGCCCTCGACCCAACCAAATATTTACTGCTAAAGCAAATGTTTTGCTATGATGCTTTGTTCATACCTGGGACTGGTTTGTGTCCTGGATGATCCAATCCCACAAATCCCACTAAACAGGGGTCTGAATGGATTAAAGATAAACCAAGGATTAGCTCAAAGATGATTGCTCAGATCATATCCAGATGTGGTTGTGCCCTAAATCCTGAGAACATGAATATGTCCTCCTGGGCCACCCTGACCATCTACTCACCTGACCAGAGTCAACACAAGCAGTTCTTAACAGCTTAATTGTTGTGTTAGGTCAGAGACAGGTGTAATCTGGAGGAAGGAGTATCTTAAAGACCAAGTTAACTGAGAAACTAGTCATTTTTTAAACATGATAGGTCACTCTGAGTTTCCAGTGCAGGCTGAATGTGAAAATAGTCTTCTACCACCATTTCCTGCATTAGTTGCTGATAATAAAAAAAAAAACAGGGAAACGCTCAGGTTAGAAAAGCCAGTCAGACCTATGTCACACTGAGCATCAGCACTCATGGATTCACCCAACTTGGGTCCAGGAAACAGCAAAGAATATCTTTGCTAGCAGAAACTAACAGTTAGCATTAGCAACTCCCCCACACAGCAGAACTCTTTCAGGATTGTTTTATTTGTGGAGTCAATGTTGCAGAGCAAACTCAGTCAGTGGTAGAGTCACATTGCAGTTAGTCAGAGGTGAGATGCCCAAATATCAGGAAATAAGACTCCTGTTGTCTTCTGCACCAGCTAACTTCTACCTTAGGTAACGAGCGTCAGATCTTTTTCCCCACAGAGATCGACTCACAAGACATCCATTTATTTTAGAGATCACTGCAAATGTGTTGAAATATCAAGTGAAATTGATGTTTAAAGCCATTTTCATAAATGATGGTAGGATGGTGCAGGAAATCGACCAGTGGATGAGGGCTTCATCTGCAGTCAGGAGGAGGTTACTCTGATCTGATGTGGTGAAGGAGGTGAGCCAAAACACAGAGCTCTGGATTCTGTCTCACGTCTGGTCATGATAATTGGATCATGAGTCACATAAGATCCTGGAGACAAGAGACTGAATGGGCTGGTTCAATCCTTAAATAAAGGGTGAGGTGCTCCATCACCTGGGAGGAACTTGGAGTACAGCCACTGCACCTCATCGATACAAAAAAGTGAGCTGAGGTGGTTTAAGCATCTAAATACAAAGCATCCTTGTTGGTCAATTACAGGTCAGTTACACCCTGCTGCAGACACAGAACTCGCTGGAGGGATTATTTGTCTTCTCTGGCCTGGGAACATCTTGGGATCCTCAAGGGAGAGCTGGAGAGTGTCTGTGGAGCATGGGGACATCTGGTTTTATTGGCAGAAAGTGGATGTTTTAGAACTCCTTTGTAATTTCTTTCAAACTGAATTGTAGTTGTTCAGAGTACTGCCATAAGTCCTTGTCATTTTCCTCCTTGTGGTGATTTAATAGACTGATATGAAATGTTAGCCACTTCAAAACAGACACTTTTATTCAGGGCCTCCTTCATGTCCACCCCCCACCCCCCCACCCCACCCCCAAGGCCCTGTGCCCTAAAGGCATGCTCAGTAATCCCTGCATGCCTCTCACAGCCCTTGTGGTACAAAGTTTGTATTAATAACCAGCCTGTTATCCATGTTGTAGAAGCAGAAGTGGAGCATCCAGACATGCCCAGAGGTCTCAGCTGCCTGGCGAGCCCTGAGGTGCAAGAGGCCAAATATGAGACCCCCTCACTGTCAGAGCTGCACAGACTAATGTGGACAAAGAAAGGGACCAACAACCACATGGATGAGGTTCATCCTAGGATTTATATTGGCAACATGTGAGAACTAATTAAATGTCCCATCATTAATGACTGAAAACTATTTATGAGCATTCCCTGTTTACAGTGTTGGACATTTTTCCTTTGTAGGTACGCAGCCAAAGACAAAAGGACACTCCAGGCTCACAACATTACTCATGTGCTCAATGCAGCTGACGGGAAATTCAACGTAAACACAGGGCCTAGCTTCTATAGAGACACCAGCATTACTTACCACGGAGTGGAAGCTTTTGACATGCCATCGTTTGACTTGAGTCCCTTCTTTTACCCGGCAGCCAATTTCATCAAGAAGGCTCTGAGCTCGCCAACAGGTGATGCTCACAGGGTTTCGCCACATCTTTTTCACACGTTAACTTGAGGAAGACAAGGCACAGATTGCAGAAACGTGTGTCAGTCAATTTTCATTACAGCATCCCCCACCCCCACCCTTCCAGTTGTATTACTCATTATAATGCAAATCAAACACTAAACAGAATATCAAGCTAATATCTTCCCCCTGCGGTGGTCTCCTCACATAAGCTCAGACCTTTGTCAGGAAAATTAGTTTTAAATGGATTGCTCTGGTAATTTGTAAGCTACACTTTCATTGGACATGGAAATTACAGAATTATGTTTGTGGCCTGTGCCTGCACGGCCTGTTATGCAAAGTGAAGTCAGTATCAGACATGACAGATGAGGCCTCCTTCTTCATGCGCTGGCTGATCGGGGGCTCCAGCGTGTGGCGGGTTGGGGGGGGGGGGGGGGGGGGGGGGTCTGCGTTAATCCCCAGCAGAAATACACAGAAGCCAAGACAGTTCAATTACTCGCTCCTGTGCTCCCTAATCCCCAAGCTTGATAAGAAACCAGGGATTAACGTGTGTAGAAACATTTGTTGCAACATTGTTAAAAACTTTCATTCTAGGGTCAGAAGGACTTTTCTTTTCTGTAATGTTTATGGTTTTTAATCCTCAGAGGAGTCACAAATTGGACATTTAGAATAATGTTTTAGACGATAATCCATTGATTGAATGGTTTTAATGTTGAAATGGAACCGGTGGGGTGGTCGAGCTCTGAAATCAGCCACAGAAAATGTGTTTTTGTTTGTGATGATTTGCAGGTAACGTGTTTGTCCATTGTGCCATGGGGCTCAGCCGTTCATCCACTCTGGTTCTGGCCTACCTGATGATCCATGAGAACATGACCCTGGCAGACGCCATTACGACAGTCAGCGCCAACAGGAACGTTTCACCTAATGAGGGGTTTTTGGAGCAGCTCAGGCGGTTGGACAGGAAGCTGCACTGCCATTAAGCAGCTGGTGCATCAGTGCTGCTCAAATCTTGTAACAATGAAGATGTCAATGGAAAATCTCTTTATTGTCCTTTTGATACATATTTTTGTTTAAAGATTAAAGGAAATGCTTTAAATAAAAAAAACTTTATAAAATCTGATTTCTTTAAAGAAATGTTTTCAAGATCGATACCAGGACTGGAGAACAGCAAGAGAACAACTGAAGGGCTTTTGATTGGAGTCGAGTCAGCAGATCCAGATGCAGGTCGGCAGTCAGGAGACTTGAAGCATCGGGTTGAATCATATATTGTTTTGTTTGGAATAGCTTTGTATCGTTATCCAGTGTTGTATCCTCTTCAGAAGATGAGTTTATCACCTTTTTATTACTCCAGTCAGTGTTCTTTGTTTAGGTTTATTTATTATTTATTTCAGTTCATCTTGCATCGTTACTCATCGTCTCCTTTACCTATGCTTCAGCTCATCTCACACCAGCTCACTAATCATCCTCTCCACTACAACCAGTTTCTGCTCACCCATTGTCACGGTTTGATTCTCATTAAAGTTTTGATTTCTTCCACAAGCTCCTCTTGCCCTGTCTGCAGCCCTCTCTACACCATCAGTATAGATAATTATAAAGCATGTTAGAATAATCTAGCATATTATATCACTGTTCAGAAATACAGAATACATCACAATTATTAAAAAAAATAGTATATTTTTATAAAAACAGATTACTGTGGAATATTTTTGAAAACCTACTGAACAATAAATACCATTTCTGATCAAATATAAATTATTAGAATATTTTATATTTGAGGATCTGCCTCATAAACATCTTCCTCCTCTTCATCTTCATCATCACTGATGGCGAGATTGGTTGGCACAATAACTGTCCTTCTCCATTTCCCAGAGAAATCTTTGTTTAAAACTGCAAAATAAATTCAATATCATTGTTATAATTACTGTTACCATGAATTAACATATTCAATTCAATTCAAATTCAAAGATACTTTATTCATCCCAGAGGGAAATATTAACAGATTTTACCTAAAAATATTTGTAATTTCTTTTACTTGTTCAGGGAATATGATCAAATATGGCAGATTTGATTTTCATGCTAAGAATTCGCCAACTTCATTGAGTTTAACATTTACATCACATTTATTCTTATTTAGCACAACTAGTCTACTTTGTGATGTGAGTTTCATAAAGCAAGCATTGTTAGTTTTAGAGATCTGACCGTAAACACGAGGAGACCGAGCAGTTTTCTGGCTCTGCAGAACCACCAATATTTGGCACCTTATAGCCCGGCACTGATTGGTGGAATGGCGCCATGGTGCAAACCGTGACTAGCTTGATCTCTGATGATTGTTTGGGTAAAATCCCATAATTCTAAGAGTTTGTGAAAAGGCACACCGACATCATTTATGATGCAAGTGGAAGTGTCTAAATATAGACGTTGGCTCTATAAAGGGTTAAGAATCGGGACATCCGCTCGCACCAGGACGGAATTGTGAGTATTGGGAATGGGCCTAAATTACATAAATCAGCTGTGTTCATGATCTAAAACATGCAGGAAAGGTGCTGAAAGCAGACTGCAGTGCCAGGTATGTCAGCTCAATTTATTTTAAATCCAACAGGGGGCAGCCTACCACTCCGAAGTTGCAAGTGCGATATTCTCTCTAAAGAATGTGGTAGGGGTCTGATTGACATTTCATTAACCTTGTAAAAGATCATTTTAGCCATACTGGCTCAAAAATGATTAAAAAACATCAAAACTTGCATTTGTCGTTAACTTTTACTGATACAATGTTTTTACCTCTGTAACTCCACAAAAACCTTTTAAGAAGTCCTTGGAGGATTGCCCACTTGATATCCTCAGAAGGTTTCTGTTTGTCTGTTTACCTAGCAAGAAGGTTACAGGTTCCAATCCCATCTGTGCACAGACCAAAAACACACGTTAGGTTAATTGGAGCCACTAAATTGTAGTGTATGACTGGTTGTTTGTCTCTTTGTGTCCCTGTAATGGACTGGTGACTTGTCCAGAATGCCCCCCGCTTCTCATCCTCTGGATGCTGAAGGTTGGAACCAGCTCCCCTCGACCCTGTGGAGGAACAAGCGGTTAGGAAAAGTGAATTTATCAGGGATTAGGCACACAAATGTTTCTCTGACACACAGTTGCAGATTTTGCCAATTTCCATCTGTGGTCTGATTCACAAAGTCACCTTCAAAAGAACTGTTATCAAATATGCACTGAGGGTTTTGCACAGTTCATTCCGTGTTCCGCAAAAATAACTTTGAAGGTCTACAGGTGATTCTGCAAACTCCTTAGACCCAAGTCCATCCTCAGATTGCATGTCAGAAGCCAGCTAGATCTGTGGAAGTGTTTTCCTAATGCTCTCTGAGTCCAAATAGGTTCAGGACTGAAATGTGACAGGCTTTACTTGTTGGTCTGAAAGCAACAACTTTTCTGAACTCGCTGCAGAAACAGGTTAATCATCTCACCGTGGCTGGCTTCAGGTGGAAAACAGCTTTTTTTTTCTCTCACAACAACAGCGTTCATTTGATTTGTCAGCCTCAGACATCTCTCCAGAGAGTAACGTGTGTTTAACAGAGAATGATTGTCCTCAAACTCACAGCACCTCAATGAAAATGTCCCAGGAAATAAAAACAGCACTGATGGTAAATATAACAACAGACCATAAACGTGTGGATATAATCACTCAGAGTTGGTATTCTTGGCTGTAGATGGTTTAGCATCATTAGATGGTTTGTTGTTTGATGGTTTTGAGTAGAGAAGCGTCTTTCCCTCATCGGATCGTAAAGTTTTCCAACTCTCAGTTGCATATTAAGTTGAATATAAATCGTGATAATTATATAACAACTCTAAGGTGAGAGTGAGCCGAGGATGTGAGGTCAGAGGAGGAGTCAGAGTATCAGACACCACCCACCTGCGATCTGCTCAGCCTTCTGCTGAAGAACAGGCACCCCATCGGAGCTGTCAGCGAGGTTTGGCCCAACCTCTTCGTCGGAGATGCGTAAGTGACAATCTCACTTTGGGGCCCTGCTGCAATGTGGTGAAACTGTTGCTGCAAACAAGTGGCATAGTTGGCCAAATATAAAATCTGTACATTTGAGTCATGCATGATGCATTTTGCAGGCATCTGCCTCCAAAGATGGCACCAGGCAAGAAAAACTGCTAAACATGGATGTTCTTCTATCATTTCTCATGTTTTTCACAGGGCGACAGCTCAGGATAAAACAGAATCTGGAAATAACATGTGGTGAATGCTGCAGATGGCCCGCAGCACATCGACACTGGGCTTCGTTTCTACAGAAACACAAACATGGTGGATGATGGAATTCAAGCTCCAGACTGCAGAGATCTCCACTTGAGTCCATTCTTTAGACAGATGGTAGATTTCATTTACGAAGCTCTGAATCAGAAAGGTAGGAAACCTTTGGACCACTTCGGGATCGGAGTGTGCTGGTGTCGCCTAGGAATACACAAGACCCAAAATTGATATTTCAATCAAATCTACAGAATTATGACTAAACTGTGTTGAAGTTTTTTGTTTGTTTTTCGCAGATATTGCAAAATGCAAAGTACATTACAGCAAAAAATCAGATATTACATATGTTTATTGCAGCTGTTTGGTGACTTCAGTTGGATAATTTTTCTGAGTACAATCACATTTGTCTATGAGGAAGCTTAAAATGCAACAATATACTGTGGGTTAAATCATTTGTTTTCATCTTGAAAACTCTACAAATCAAGTCAACAATGTTACAATCATACTTTTCAAATGATAAAGGCTCTCTGCGGTAAACAATGCAGATATAACCACAAACTTATTTTATTTTAGGCTCAAAATACTCATTTGTGATTTTTTTTTTTTTTTTACTGGCAAGTCAGCCACCTGGTAGAGCACATCCATCCATCCATTGTCTGAACCCGCTTTGTTCACGTAGGGTCGTGGGGTGGGGGTGGGGGGCTGGTGCCTATCTCCAGCGGTCAATGGGCAATCAGGTGGGGTACACCCTGTGCAATCAGGCGAGGTACACCCTGGACAGAGAGCCAGTCCATCGCAGAGCAACACAGAGACACACAGGATAAATAATCACGCACACACACTCACACCTAAGGACAATTTAGACAGACCAATTAACCTAACAGTCATGTTTTTGGACTGTGGGAGGAAGCCGGAGTACCCGGAGAGACCAGGGATGCATGCACAGGGAGAACATGCAAACTCCATGCAGAAAGATCCCAGCGAACCCAGGACCTTCTTGCTGCAAGGCAACAGCATCTAACCACTGCGCCACTGCACAGCCCACCTTGAGTATCTTAAGAAATAATTGTAAAAAAAAAAAAAAACATTTTCTTAAAGAAAATTAATTTAATGGTTGAAAAAAATTTCCCCCTTTTATGGGATAATTTAAAATGTTATCCCCAAAGGTTTTTTTAGGATCTGCGGTCTTTAATGTACAGTTTGTTTTCCAACCATCTGTGATGTCACGTGCCACATTTGGTGTTGTTGGCAGAATCCATGTACTGTGAAGTAGGTCCATGGATTTGGAATTGGTGGCACCCTGCGTGGGAGCAAGGGGACATGCTTATGGAAAGAGGGGGGAAGATGTGACAGGGTGAGCATCCTGTCACTGTATCCTGATTGATCATGCGCCCTGGCTACCTGGCCATGGGGATATCCCATTGGCTGACTGGTTAGCAAGCATGACTCTCACCTGGGAGTCTTGGGTTTTCTTCTTATTTGTAGCACTCAACAAGCTTCTGAAATAATTCTGTCTGGATAATCAACCACTAGATCTTAATAATCATCACCTCTTATTACCTGAGAGAGCTTGTACAAAGTGGACGGTTTCCTTCAACAGACCCAGCTTGTAATTACAGTACAAAAAAAATTCAATACAGTTTAGATTTGGTAAAGACAGTTCCAGAAGCTTAATTTTAGTTATATCCAATCAGAAACCAGTTCTGATGAGTTTAGGCTAATTGTGTGTTGTTGTTTTTTGGAGCATTTAATAATGTCTACCATTTCAATAATTTAGCTGATGACTTTTAGTGAATTTGAATCATTTAGACTTTGTTTCAACAACTTTGTACAACACCATGACACTGCCACCACCATGCTTCACAGTTCACTTTCGGGGGTTTGAGGGCCTCCCCTACAATCAGATATGGCTGTGTTGAATCAACTTCAATATAGTTAAATTTAATGCCAAAACATCGGGCTTGGTGTTACATTTACTCTTTCACAAGTATACATTCCTGGGTTGAATTGACTCCATGTTTAGTTGGTCAACAAAGTTGTAAATGTGCTGTAGAAATAAAGCTGAGTTGATCACTGATGAGTTACTAGCTGAAACATGTACGGTAAAAAAATCATTTTTGCTAAAATCTATAAGAAAAGAACTAAAAAATGGATTACGGACAAAGACACAGTATGAATGCACAAAAAGTTGAGTTGTGTTGAGACTCTAAATTGAATAATGATTGAACTTCCAGAGCATTCTCAACCATGCTACTTCAACACCATGATTTTTCACCAACACCGGGGAGAGTTTTACTCACAACAATATATTATTAACACTTGTAGAGTCATTGCAATTTGACTGTTAATTTAACACTGCTGATTCTGCTGTGCTCTTGTCCTTGTGATCAGATACTGTAGCTCAATTTTTCTTATTTGACCAAAAATGTTTGATCTGAAAGCATCAACAAGCATCTCCGTTAGTCCTCTCAGTCCATAGTGCTTTAAACCTTCCTCCCCACGGATAGTGACGCTGATGTTCCTGCAATTTCCAGCTCATGGTAGGCTTGAGCCTTTGTGACAGATGAGTATTGGTGAATCCATTTAGTACTGCTGAAACACTTTGCTGGCAAAAAGAAACTAGCAGCTGCTGTCAATCGTAATAATCATCCAGGAGTTTACAAGCCTCAGCCTTGTCAAGTTAAGACTTTCTAGAATGGTTGGGCCCAGTTTTGATCCTAGATGATCTCTTTCCTGCATGTTTTAGAAGCTCTGCTCCAAAAAAACATATTTAAATCAGACTCAAGGTTATTGTGAAGTTCATGCAAATAGGGAATTTGTCTCAGTGACTTGGTGCAGAGCGGCTCACACACTGTAATAAACAAAACAACAAAAACAATCACATACAAGAAAATGCATGCAGTTGTGAATAATATTCAAAATTATTAACAATAGTTTAAACTGAATGGGAAAAGGTTCAATAGCTGGTGGATTAAAATGTTCAGAACCAGTATTTGATGTTCTTATGGCAGGTTTTGGTGGACTATACCCTATGAGTAGAGTGAAGCACCTCTGAAAGGTTGGAGGGGTCATTAACAGGTTTCTGCAGAACTGAAAGATAATGCTGAACACGTACTTCTGCTGATCAGAAGAAAACAAACTAGGACCCTCAGCACCTATTAATAAGTTTGGACTCAAGCTGTCCCAGAAAGTCTATTTTTTACAATTGGAAACTGCTCTTTGAACCTCTGTGAGGCATAAGAAACTTTGTTGGTGCTCACAATGGCCCAGGAGCGTTGATAAATAGCCAAAAATAAATAGCCAAAAATAACCATGTGAAGGTTTACCATCTAGGTCAAGGTCATCTTTCAAGGTTAAGGTCATGTGACCATCTACCATGAAAAGTGGGGTTTCCCCACCCACTCAGCCAGGACATAAATATTAGATGAGCTATGATGAGTGGCCAGTTTACCCTCATTGCTTTATGACCACCCGAAAGTGTGTGTGTGTGTGTGTGTGTGTGTGTGTGTGTGTGTGTGTGTGTGTGTGTGTGTGTGTGTGTGTGTGTGTGTGTGTGTGTGTGTGTGTGTGTGTGTGGTTTAAAACTGTGAAATAAAGGGTTAAACAAGAAGAGAGTTGATAATGTTTCATATGGGCAAGTTAATACATTTTGATTAAAAGAAAAAAAATAGTCAGATAATTGTTCTATACTGTGTTTACCACAGGCTATTATGGCTCTAGCATGAATGCTAACTCAACCTGCACTGAAATAATCTTGGTTTCATGGAGGGACCCCACGGATCTAGAACTGCTCCCAACAAGGAAGTGCCAAAAATTGCAGTTCCACCCTCGTCTGCTAGGGGCTGCCACCAGAAGTGAGAAAATCCACATTGACTCCCATGTTTAAAATGCCTATTTCACTACAGAAATAAACATGTTTACAGCCTGGTTTGAAAAAAACCTTTTAGGTTTACTAGATGTAGTTTACAGCCATGACAACTTTGAGGGGGTGAATTGATTTGTAACTCTTCCATTTAGATGTAATTAAATGCTTCATAATGTGAATAATTAGATTTGATTGAAAGGGAGGAGTGTCAGAGCTAGCGTTAGTGGCTAGCTCAGGGGTAGGCCGCACTAATAGATTTTAGGGTTAGCGCTAGGATGTTAGTCATGGAATTATTGGACATATAGGCCAGCTGTGGTAATGTTTGCATTAACAGACCATCAAATAAGACTCTGTTTAATTTTTGTCAGTAAGTACTTTTATATTTCTGTACTTTATTTCACTGGTTGAATGTTGTTGCTATGCATCGATATACATTTAACATAACACTACTCTGTCCCAGCGAAACGGGTGCCATGCCCCACTTGTCTCTCGGCTGGGAACAGCTGCTTTATGCAGGCTGCACGCTTTCATCTCCTGAGGAGACAGAGATGCGCGCATGCCTGGCTTCCATGCGAGGTTGTAGTTGTACTGGTCGCCCCTGACTTGATATCGCTTCACGTTAGAGTCGCTTAACCGCATTTCTCTTGCCTGATGCGACCGAGAACCTACCTTAGCTTCTTATAGCATGTTGTTAATCTCCCGCTGATCTCCGACCACGGCAGCGCATGACCTAATGTAAGAGGTCAGCTCCGATCACAGCGATCTGAGACTTTGCTTGTATTTTAACAGTCCATATTAGAGCTCCACAGGTGACCAGCATACCTACAGCCTCGCACGGAAGCCAGGCGGTCACGTGGATTAGCTGCCCTGGAGCGCCGTCTAGCTTCGAGGATTAGCTCAGCTATCTAGTAGCTACATTGGCTGATTTGCTCCCACCCTCAGATCCACCATTTTTCCCATTTTTGGATTATCAGGGTGTGACAAGACGTGTGACATGGCCAAAATGGTGGTTGTGTGAATCTCCCATTTTGCATAAAAAACATATTAATCGAGCCTATGAACATTATTTGTCCAGTATATATGTCGATGGTTGGTCTGTAAGTGGCAAGCCAACTTGGAAGAGGATGGAGGGGAAGGAAAATAGATGTATCTTTTGTTTATTGGAGTTAAGTGATTAGTGGGGCTTCCGTGGGACTATTGTTTTAGCTCTCTATATTTAGCTCTCTCTGTGGACCCTGCCTCTCAGATCTGAAGTTTAAATCATACACGCCCGGGTGCACCAGACTGCCGGCCAGGCCGGAGCGGCGCAGAGCTGCGAGGGCCGAACGACGCTGCTTGCAGCTTTAATTTTAATGTTTTTCTTTCTTTTAAGGGAGGAGGTGTTACAGCTGTTGCTGATGTCCCAGAAAGCTGACTCTGCAGAGGACAATCAGTGCTTTACCTCCTCCTACCTGTACAGCTGCACTCACTTGGGCTGATCGCCTCCTGAGCAGCATAAAAGGGAGAGCTGCCAGGAGGAAGGGAGAGACAGGGTCTGCACAAGTTCTCTCATGTGCTCCATTTGTTTGCATTTTAATGGCTTTTAGTTCTTTAAGCTTAGTGAAGCTTAAGAGCTTTTAGAGGTTTTTAACAGACGAGGGACCAGAGTGCTAGTTTCCTCTTGGCTCCCAAACTTGTGTGTAAGTCGGTAGACTTTGATTGTGAATGGCTGGGAGCATTCGGATGTCTGTTTTAAATGTAAACCCTTGGCCATTTTAACTGTGTTTTAAGTACTTTTAGATTTGGAGCATTTTGTCATTATAAAATCCTTTTAATAAAATCAGTGTTTACAATTTCCACACCTGAAACACATGCCTCTGTGTTACTCCCTGTCCTTCTCCTCATCCACCAACAGAGCAAGTAACACCTTGATGAGTGAATGTCAACTTATGATGGATAAACTGCAAGGATGCAGCAAAATAAAACAAAAATGAAGCTAAAATCAACCAAAAGGCTGGTCTCATTTCTTAACGCACATCATCATTATGATCTATCAAGACCCATGCTGAACTTTAACAACACAAAGACAGAGAACACCTATAAATAAACGCTCCAGCATCTCAACCGCTGCCGTCCAGTGATGTTACGTTAAAACTGTAATGTGTCTAAAACGGCTTGATTTAAAATGACAAAAATATGCCATCTTGGTTCTGAGTGTGTATACAGATTCAGGTCAGACTTTGAAACAAGATGAAACGCTGAAGCCATCTTAATAAGAAATGCTCTCCAGAGCTCTCTGGGAGAGAGATGCTGTCAAAATAAAAGGAATTGGATATCACAGGTTTAATGATCTCATTGTCAGAATGAATGATGGCAGAGTATAAAGATATGAGGGGAGAATAAAAGGAGTCTGATGGTGTGAAAACTCAGTCTGACATGTTAGCATCTTCATCCAGCCATCCTGCAACACAGTCATCATCTTGCCCTCACTTTTTTGGGAGGCTCCTCATTTAGATCTCTGAATGGACCATGCATATCATATAATGGGAAATCAAAGGCATGTGCCGTCCTGTGAAAAACCTCATCCATCTACCAGTCTGACAGTTCTCCTCTAGCCTCCCTAGAGGCTGAAGAAGATGCAGAACATCCTTTACGGGTGTTTTAAGGCTGCGCTTACACGCTTTCTTCCATCATCTGAAGACATGCAGAAAGGCTAAAAGAGACTGACATGATTTCAAGGAGTCGCTCACACAGCTGAGCAGAAAACCCGCAGTGCTCCTGTTCACTTCAGTGAAAATGGGTATCCTCTGGCAAGCACAAAGTTTGGATAAGCACAGCTTGCTGCCAGCAGCAGAGATTAAAGTGTTTAGACGTGGATGGCAGGGTCTGACTTGGTGGAAGTTTCCCCCACAGGCAGAAAACATGGCAGCTAAGGTCAGGGGCCCGCCACATCTCAGTCCTAAAAATATCCCCTGCACTTGATGCCCGTCACAGAGGAGGTTACACAATCTGTGCCCTGACCCGAGCCTGCCAGACTAAACCGTACCATGCTCTGGCTGCTTTGCAACAATCTGGCAGTTTTTATTTATTTATTTTTGTGGTGTAAGAAAACCAAAGGGCTCAATGTCTCGGTGAGTTAAAATGCATGTTAGAGACAAAAAAGTAGCCTTTTTATGACTGTGAAGGGAGAGATAGGCATTGATTTATCCTCTGCAACCAAGTAAATCATGTGTGAAAGGAAGCCACGGTGAGAAAAATGGCTTCTCACAACTCAAAGACTGGATCTAAGATAAATGTTGGAAAATCAGCAAAGGACTCCGGTCTGGAGGACGATTACGTCACACCTGGCGGCTATGAGCTGGAGAAAATCCTCAACCGTGGGAGTGTGGTTTATACTCATGTCAATGAGGTCTGGCCTAAAGTCTACATTGGCGATGAGTGAGTAGAAAAGCATTAAAGGACCGAAGCTGAAATGACTTAAAGAGGAACTAACAGTGACTTCCTGCAGGCAGACTGCTAAGGACAAGCTTCTCCTGAGGAGTTTGGGGATCACACACGTTTTGAATGCCGCAGAAGGGACATGGAACAACGTGGACACCGGGTCCGATTACTACAATGACATGGACATTGTTTACTACGGTGTGGAAGCAGAGGACATCCAAACCTTTGACCTCAGCCAGTATTTCTTCTCTGCAGCCAAATTCATTCATGAGACACTGAGCAATCATCAAAGTAAGAGATTTTCACAAATATCACATCTTGTGGTTAGCTTCAAGTCATTATTTGAAAGGATTATGCCCTTATGTTGTTTCTAGACAAACTGCTGGTTCACTGTGTGATGGGAAGAAGCCGATCAGCAACTCTCTTCCTCGCCTACCTAATGATCCACGAGAACATGACCGTGGTGGACGCCATCGAGCATGTAAAGAAACGGAGACGGATTATCCCCAACTGGGGGTTCCTGAAGCAGCTGAGAGAGCTGGACCAGCATCTCCTGGAGAGAAGAGCATCAGCAGAGAGTTGATTCTGCTTTTTGCTGTAAATCAAATCATTTAATTACTTTATGAAACTGACACGGCTATGACAGCTCTGAAGTCATTCAAAACTCTGATTTGAGAGAAATCCAGTTAAGTCTTTGAGTGTGAATCTAATGCAAATATAACAATTCTGAGTTTTAATATCTGCGTTTCCCTGAACCTGAAAAGTGCTTATGTTAACCACAACAAGTCAATTGTTTTTGGTCATTTGTAATTTAATTTTAAAGGGATACTATGCAGTTTCGTTTGCTTTTACACCCCCTTGGTATCCATTATTAATTATCTGTGGTTAAAGCAAAAGCGAAACTTATCTCCTCGCTGTTTGTCGTTTTAATACCTTAATCTAACAGCTGAAACGTATCCCAGTCTTCATTAGTGTCTACAGCAGTGATTCATCACTAAATTAAACGAGTCAGCTGTGTTCATGATCTAAAACATGCAGGAAATGTGCTGGAACGCCAGGTATGTCAGCTGTTTTTTTCCTACAATTCCACAGCACTCTGAAGTTGCAAATGCGATATTCTGGCCACAGAGGGCGGTGAGGGTCTGAGTAACTTTTTATTAACCCTGTAAAGGGTTATTTTAGCCCATTCTGGCTCAAGACAATGATTTAAAAATCTGAAAATAAATTGCATAGTATGGTTTTAAAGGAATAAAATAAGAGAATAATGTCAAATACCTTCAACTAAATAAACAGTGTTAAGAATTCATGTCAAAGAAAAACGTTCAAGTACATGGTCAATCATAATTTATTCTTATGCTAAAATGTACAGCATTTTAAGTGACTGACAAAAGGAGAAAAGTCATAAATACAAGAATGTCATTCTGTTCGATTTGAGTGCACATAGCCGGATATTTCCCCCTGTTCTCACCAGCAACTCTGTACAGGTACAAAGGCTACAAAAGAGCAATATTAACAAGAAAAAATAAAACAAAACACAAGTACAAGTTGCGTTTTACATGCAATCCATTAGCTTAGTTTGTGTCTATTCACAGGCTCTATTCTTCTACAATTCGGTAAAATATAAATTCCACATTTTATAAAGATAGAAAACAAATCTACAGATGGAATGAAAACGTAGCTTTAAAGGCATTATGTAAAATATCGACTTTGGACTAAGTTTATATCTTCTTTATCGTTATTCGTTGTTATAATCATTTAATTCTTTTAAATTCTGCCACACTTCCGGACCTTTTGAAATGTTTTAGAATTTTCAGGGTACAAACACTGAGATATGCTTTGTTTTTAGTCTCTTTTGACAGAAATCAGTCTGCTTTATCAAACAGAAAGCTGCCTCAAGGAGATCCGTTACAAAAGGCTTCAGAATTATACACACATCGCAATAAAACCTCTCAAACCAAACAGAAAACAGGACTAAGTTTACATTTTTTTTACATTATTTGATTTAACAAAATATAGTTTTATCTTTGTCCCTGTGGAGGGATACCTAATAAAGGCCAGATACTTTTAAATGGCTTGCTATTAAGCACAACACTTGTACAGTACTACTCAAATGCACTGTCACTAACGGAGACTGAAGCATGCTTTTTCTCACTTTACAAAATAAGTACAATAATTTAAATATACAAAGGCATGAGTATAGTACAAACTAAAGGTCAGCACTGTTAGACAGGTACACTGAACAGGTTCAAACAGCCACTATTCTCCACTTGTAGCATTGAATGGCTTCATTTGAGGCTGCTACACGACTGCAAGACCACAGATGAAATCTCTACGTCCGAGCTCTGACCCCGCCTGGCCTAAAGACACATCAGAGACGCTAACACTAATTAAATAGATTTTCATCATAACGATGTAAGGCTTCCCATCAGGAGGAACAAAAATACTTTTTAACGTTAGCTTTAAAGTGAACTCACTGATGAAACTTTTTGCATTCTTTACAAGTGCTGCTGCTGGTTTTTAATTAACAAACGTAACTGAAAAGGACACCAGAAAACGGAACAACAAGGCCTGATCAGTGCATCGTTCCAACGGCCAAAAGCACGCGGGAAGAGGCAGCTCTGTCCTGCGGAGAGTTACCGCCTGATTAAAGGCCCTTTCAGGGACTGCTTGGACATGCCCGTGTTCATGTAACCATGGTGACCAGCTGGAGAGTACACCATGTTGCCATGTGGCGGAGCCTGCATGGGTTGCTGGGGGTATGGCTGTGTTCCCATCATGCCCATCTGCATAGAGTACTGGGGTGACTGGTTCATATAGGCATGGTTGCCATGGTAGCCACTGTTCATCATAGGCTGGCTCATGCTGTAGCCATTCATAGCGTTGAGGGAGGGCATGTTCATGGAGTTGACGTTGTAGCCTGGCGCCGGCATGATGTTCATGCTCATGTTCATGCGTGGCATGGCAGCCAGCGTCCTGGATGGCGCCTGCATGGCGACAGTCTGTGGTGGCCGGGAGTACATCTGCTGCTGGTGGTGGTGGTGGTGGGACAACGAGGCCGACTTGGAGCGTGAAGAGATGTGACTCTTCGATGTCATTTGGGGCATCCGCTGCGAGGGCGGAATGCCCATGTTGGGTTGGAGCATCATGTGTGGCGGCGAGCTGAGGTTTGGGGGAGGGGTCATGGCGGCCTGCACCTGTGGGTTGGGGACCCTGTGTGGGGTCTGGGACAAAGATACCAGGCTGGAGTGCTGTGACGAGAGTGACGGGGTGTTTGCGTATGAGGTGTGGGGTATGGGGTGTGAAGCCGAGTGGTTGAAAGGCAAAGAGTGAGAGTGGTCCATGAACGTGTTGGTAAACTGCTGCAGCTTGGCCAAACTCAGGCCTGACGACTGAGCGTAGTGCCCGCTGCCGTACTCCCCCTGGCGGTTCATCCTCTCATAGAGGGCGAAGTTTGGGTTTCCAGACTCGGGGATGTCTGCCAGCTGCACGGTGGTGGTGAAGTTGGTGGGTATGGCGCACTGAGCCATGGGCTGCTGCTGCTGCTGCTGGCTGTGATGACCGTGTTGATTGTGAAGACTATGCTGAGCGTGCTGATTGTGCTGGCTGAGCGGATTGTGCTGCGGGTGGTGATTGTGGTGGTGACTATGCTGGTTGTGGGGATTGTGTTGACTATGCTGGGTTAGCTGATTGTGCTGGCTGTGCTGATTGTGTGGGCCGTGCCTGCTGTGGGAGTTGTGTTGACTGTGCTGGCTGCGCTGGCTGTGTTGACTGTGCTGGTTGTGCTGGCTGTTGCTGGGAGGCCTCTCCACCACCACGCAGCCTTGCGGCGACTTGACGTTGCAATGTGGCGGCGAGCTCAGACTGTTCGCCTGAATCATCCCACAGCTGCCAGGGTTAACGGCGGCCATTTGTTGGCTTACAGCACAGCTGCTCTGGGGCAGACCGCTGGGGGGGATAGTGCCATACGAGCAGCTGTTCTGGGAGGGACCTGCGCCACAGATGCTACCCCCCATGGTGGAGTCATAGCTGCTGGGGTTCTCATAGTTCTCTGTGGTACTCTCAATGCTGCCGAGATCACTGAATCCACTGTCCACCACCTGCTGGGAGTGATCGGACACAGACGGCACATCCATCATGGGGCTCGTCTCCATGTTGTGAAGCGAGGGCACGGAGATGGCGCTGTGATCAGGGCTGATCTGAGTGTAGCCGCTCTCCATGATGGATACTGCAGGGCTGTTAACGGAGCGTACGGACTGGCTGGGATGGGACTGTGCCGAGGAAAGGGGACTGCTGTGGTTTGACTGAGGACAGTCGTCCAGCGAAGTGAGCTGAGGGCTTTGGGCCACGTGGGCAAAACTCTGTAGATTCCTGCAAGGCTCCTGGCTCTCCACACAGTCCTGGAAAACGTTCTCTCCCTCGCTTTCTTGCGTCAGGGACTGAACAGCTTGAACAGTCTCTGAGTCAATCTCCGTGTAGACGGGGTGATCCTCTCTCAGCACGGGACTGATTTTTGTACTCCCTGCAGGCAGAAGAGGTGGCTGATTAGGACGAGGACTGGGTGTGCTTTCCTCCTCGGACTCAGACTCTGCAGGATTATCGGAGTCTGCAGCCGCTATTGAAGCGACGGCTGCATCTTCAGGCGGAGGTGTTGCTTCTGTCTTCTCTGTTACTCCATCCTGCAGGTTTTCTGCAGCACTAACTGCTTCTTTCTCACTACAGAGGTCTTTAGCAACCTGCTGACTCAACTCAGAGCCATTGTCTTCTTTTGGATCTAAAAAAGGTTGGGTGCATTTTGGTGTCTCCTTTGAACTTTGTTCTGACTCTTCAGCGCTGCTCTCTGGCACTGCTGCCTTGCTGTGACTTTCATCTTCATCATCAGCATCCTGATCCTCTAGCTGAGCTCTTTTCTCCTCCTCTTCATCGTTTTCCTCGTTGTCATTCTCCGGCGATACAGAGACCTCGGTGCTGAGCTCCACATCTTTGGCTGGTGAGTCCTGATTGAGTCCACTCTCCCGCTGGTTGTCCTCCGGTGGTTCTGGAGAGTCCGCTCGAGTTGCAGGGCTCGGTGAGACAGCTTCAACGGATGCAGCAGGAGAACACACCGGAGAAGCAGGAGAACACACAGGAGAAGCAGCCGGTGATCCCTCAGGAGAGCTTGACGTCTGGGAGCCGTGGTCAGCAGGGCTTGGAGGCTCCGACTGGAGCCCGTCCTGCGTTAAATCCGGACTAGCCAAGCCTCTGCCTACATTTCTACCCTCATCTGCGCTGATATCCTGATCTGTTTCGTGTTTTGCCTCCTCAATGCGAATATGGTGCTGCTCGGCCTCCATGGGGGTTTCAGGGGGGGTGTAGAGGTTCAGCTTGAAGCCCATCTTTCGTTCATTCTTGAGTCTCCATTTAGGAGGACCTCGTTTAACCCCTTTGGGCCAGCCTTTCTTCCTTTTCACTGGACGAGGTCTGCTGGGTCTTTTGGAGACAACGTCAGCTCCTACAGATGGAAAATCAAAACAACAAAAGCTTCACCGTCTTGTCCTGTTGGTGATGAAGGTAAATCATGTAAAAATATGTGTGAATAGCAACTTAAGATACCTTCATTCCAGAGGTCAAGATCTTTGTGTGCATTCTTCTCAAGCCTTGGGCGACCTCTCCGGCGTTTCATCTGTATAATTGATGTCTTGTACTTTTGTGTCTCTTCCTCCTCTTCATCATCCTCGTCGTCATCGTCGTCATCCTCCTCGTCCATCTCGCCCATTCTGGACGTGTGTTCCAGCAGGGGCATGGGGCGTTCTTCGTCCGAGTTGTCGAACGGTTCGTTCAACACCTCCGTGGTCTCAGAGATGGTTTCTGTCGTTACGCTGCTGTTTATTCGCTTCCTTTTGCGCCCTCGCTTCTTGAGAACAATCGCGCTCTGAAAGGCAAATAAAACAAGCAATGAAAACAGACCAAAACCTTGTTTGCAGTTGAATGACTGAAACTAGGGCACTAGGCGTGTGACCTCCACGAGGATACAGCAGGAACCAGCCCAGGGGTTGTGTGCTAGAGGTTTAAACCCCACTGTAAGACTAAAAGCAATGCAGCCTGGTGTGGGAAACCACGAATGAGACCGGCAGAGCCAGCAGAAACCACACTCTATATTTTACATTCTTTAGTTGTTTCCCACCGGATGCCTACGACGCGACCGCTTTCCTCCTCAGAACTGTCAACAAGCAGAATGTGAAATCAATACTGTAACTAATGCACTAAATAAACTCCATATCATTCTTTTTCTGGTTTCTGTGCTGCTGTTCTCGAACAGACCTCGCTGACATCACCAAGTCAGCTGTAATATTATCTGCAGCACAAGGGGGCAGTGCCATCTAGACAGAACAGATGTAAGAAGCACACAAGAGGGCGGTAAATTAACCATGACCACTGACAATAGTACAAGGTTTAGCCTGCAAAGTCTCAACACCAGCAGTGAAAACACAATCCATTATCTACTGTCGAGGGCTCACAGGGGAGGCTCCAGATGACAGGAGGAAGCCATTGAACCCTACACCACATCTATGAATATTTATCAAACCGTTCCATCTCACTCCGGTACACAACACGCTCTTTAATGAGGGGAATATTTAGATAGCTGTGTGGTTCCACTTTACTGCAGAATTTGTGGACAGAAAAAGCACACAAACAATAAAAGTCACCTTTCTCTTGGCTGCAAGCATCGTATGAGCTTTTGTCAGGATGGGAGGCGAGCCGTCGGAGTCGTCATCAGCTTCGTCATCACTCACCGCCTCTGATGGCTGGATGCGCCTCGACCAGGGGGGAGCGGGGCGGCGTTCGTACGTCCTGTAGGGAATCTTGCAGCGGACCTTGGTGAGAGTTTGCCTGCCGCCGTGAATCATCGCGTTTCCCTCTCTCTCTTCTTTCTCCCAGCAACTGGCCTGCTCCTTCAGTCGCTCAGCCTGGTAATTAAACGGACAAGATGCATTATCTCTGGGAAGGGAGCACGCACAGATAGAACATCTGAGCAACGAGGCTAATGGGAAAACAAGAGATCGGAATTAACATCACAACAAATAAATCACTGCAGGTTTCTCCAGATAAAATGAGCAGCGTCCTGACTGGAGCAAAGGAAACTCTGTTGTTAGAAGACATATCATGGAATATTCAATACTATTAATTATGCAGTGAAGTGATTTAAGGCAATTGTGCACAACATGACATGCCTGCTGAAAGTGGGAATGGATGTCTCATTATTGACCTGAACTTGAACTCTTCAGCGAATCAAACAAACATCCACTAACAGCGTTTCAGGTAAACAAATAAAGAAACCCACATCCATCTCTGCCTCCCTTTCCTCCTCAGACAGAACAGCGTTTAGAGTCATGGAAGGAGTCCAGCGTAAGGCATCTGGGTCCACCTTGTGCTGACGCGGGCTAGCCCTCAGCCTCTCCATGTGCCTCTGAATCAATCTGTCTCTTCTGATCAACACAATCCTGACACAAAGGGAAAACAGCACATGAATTAGCGGGACATCCACAACAGAACGAGGCGCTATTCACTGCAGGGAGAAGGGCATGTGTGGCTAAAGCATCGCAAAGACGAGCTCTCTGGGACCCCAGGTGCACCGTGTCCTTGGGGGTGCTTAACCTGACTTACTTCTGTCAATATTCAGCAGCATTTATGGATATGCATTTAAAAATACTCTGTGGCCTGGATAAGTCTGACAGCGGAGAGAAAGTGGCAGTGCAGACTGGAGGAGGAGACGGGGGCTCGGAAACTGACCTGCCATCCTGTCTGTCAATCATGCCGAGCTGCTGGAGAGTAGAGGCGATGTCATGTGGACACATCCCAGTGGCCCTGCTTATTCCTTTAACACTGATGTGTTTATCTGGGTGCTTATAAAGGTGCTCCAGTATGACACTTTTCCAATATGCCAGGTAGGATAAGCGACCCAGTTCTGACAGCGGCTTCTCTGGGGAGCCAGCTTGTCCTTCTCTCCTGGTGAGAAGGTAACCTAAAAAGACACGATTCAAACAAAAAAGAAAACAAAATGCTTTAGTAAAGCTGGAGGATGCAGCTGGGTTTTTTCACACCGCGGTTCAATCCCTTTTGGTTTAGATATTCATTTCAGGATGTGACAACAAGCCATTGTTGGGATTCACCTTCAAACAGCATAAAGGGAGGAAAGGCAATCAGCTTTCCACTCCTTCAACCTCAGTCAGGAGCTCTGATACAAGCTGGCAAGGGCAACAAAAGAGGTTGAAAGAAGGAAGCAAAACGGTGACGGAGTGAAACAGAGGAGCCTCTGAATGTCATTTCTCACCGGAGCCTACGCTTACAGGAGATAATGAAGAAGAAAAAAGCCCAATACTAATACATATGTGAGTGTAATTAGTTTTATGGCAGCCCTGTCAAGGGTCATCCATTACCAGAGACACAAAATTAATTAATGCCTTTTAATGTGCACTCAGAACGAGAACCAAACAAGCTAATCTAATCAGAAAAGAGTCAAGTCACGATAAGCAGTAAGATTCACCACAACACCAGCCTCTGAAAACAAACAGGAGTAAATATTAAACACAATTAAAATCTAGTTTTTCATTTAGTGTCATCAATGAAAACAAAAGGGCTGTCCTGAGGCTTGAAGGGGGAACCTTCTTAAACAAACACTAATGCTGTGTTCTCAGAGCTACCGGAGACAAATTGTTCCTCTAAAACAATCCAATATAGCAGAAAATCTTAATCTAAACAACTTCCAGCTCCAAAGCTACGTTTTCCAATAAAGCCTTCAAAGAGCTCTGAACTCAACTCTCAATATCACAGATCCTCTCGCATCTCTCAATGGTTCCCAAAGTGAACAGGAAATCAAATGCTCCATTACCGCCCGCCCTCCCTGCGCTCGCTTTCCTCCTTTTCTTCCACGCACACAAAGTCGACAAAGAGACGACTCTCGAAAATAATAAAAATGCCTATACTGACAAAAAACTGCCTGCCTAAACACAGAAATCCACTCAAGGCAGCAAATGTTTTCTTAAGTGGACCGCAGCGCTATAAATATTAGATGTGCTGCATTTACTACACCAAAACATAAAAGCAGCCTCTACACCTCATCATCAGTCAAGAAGAGGAGAACTGGGGACATTTTCCATAGAAACTGTTGTTAAGGTAAGATAAAACACCACTAGTTATCAAATAATAGAAGCAACCAGAGTGTTGTTTCTCACATCTAATCACCTGTGATTGCCTGAGCACTGTACATGAATGCTCTTGATTAGACCCTTTCAGAGCTTTAACAAAATAACAGCACCTTGCCACAAGCTACAAATCCACCCTTTAATCTGAAATTATTTGTGAAGACCGATAAAATAAATAAATAAAGAGCGAGAGTGATTCTGGTGGTCTAAAAACGCTTTAAAGAACTTACTGAAATCAATAAGGAACCTTCCAAATCCTTGCCTTTGGTACTGAGGCATAATCATTATGCAGGAGACATTGTACTTCTGCTGGCAAAGCTTTTCCTGAGGGAAGGAGAAACAGATCAAGTATGTCAGAGCTCTGCTGAAGCTGGCAATTTACTGCACCTGCCATTGTCCTTGTCTTTAAACAGCACACATGCACAGAACGCAGTTTAATGACTTTTGCTTTAAACATACCACAGTGTGAGAATTAGGTCTGCAACTAGTGATTATAGTCATTATCGCCCCATTTGTATGGAAACCAATATGTTATTTATCTTCACAGAATGCATGATATCTGCTTGTTTAATGAAGAAAACCCCAAACTAACTACGATTATGCAAAGCTTCAACTCTTCCACGTGTTAAACACCAAAGCCTATTGAGCTCGTTGTTTGTAGACCCTACTCAGGGTATCTGCAGGTTTAGGGGAGCCAAATTTAAGACTTTTTAAGACCTTTATTAAGGCCACTTTGACCAAATTTAAGCTATTTTTTTAATTAAATTTAAGCTATAATTTCCAGCTATTGCCTGGAACCGGTGCTAACCACGTCGTGAACGTGGGATTAGCCATCCAGTTACCATTAATGTTGCACTTCCCCATGGTGCAAGCTCCCACTAGCTTAACCAGCTAATGTGCTCATCTAAAAATAGCCCCCTTTCACAACCAACTGAATGTGTACGGTTCCGCTTACACCAACATCATACACAAAAAATGCTGAACACTAACTAGAAATTCACGAAAACTTCATAGAAATAAAATAATCTTGTTTATTGGGTCTTTGGTGATTTAAGACATTTGGAAACTGTATTTAAGGATTATTTGTCATTTTTAAGGATTTTCAAGGCCTTAAATTTGGAAAAGTAAATTTAAGACTTTTTAAGACTTTTCAAGGACCCACAGATAGCCTGCCTACTGTGAACACAAGTGAAATCCATGCAGCAACAACACAGGAACTGCAGCGAGGCCTTTCTCTATCTGCATCACCGTTCAAAAATGATGAGCGGTAATCCTTCGTTTCCCATAAAAATCACTGCGTAATTCATACCTTGGAGAAATAGCCCACAAGATGACAGCCTTTCTCATCATTCTTTGTAAGTATGTAGAAGAGGAAAGGCTCCACATCATAATACAAGGTCTTGTGATCCAGGAAAAGCTTGGCTAACAGGCAGAGGTTTTGGCAGAACAGTTTGCTGACATTTCCATCAACCTAAACACAGAAAAAAGAGTAAAGGGGACACTGTTCAAACAGTTTTCCTCCTCCTCGACCCAGAGCCCATTCGTCGGTGGGATCTCATGCAGCACACAGCTATTGCTCTGAAGGGAAGCTGACCTCAAACACAGAGAGGTTGTCCTTTCGGTAGATCTCATTGGCTGGTGGGTGGAACCAGCCACACTTCTTTGTGTGTCTCAGGAGGATGTTTCTGCTTCTCATGTACTTCAGACAGAACTCACACAGATACAGCTTGTGCAATCTGGCAAAGACAACAGGGAAAGAGGCTGTTTGTAGCGCAGAAAGGAAAACGTCAACATTTATCATGGAAAATCCTAATCTAAAGTACCTTGAATATTCAGGCGGGTACGGCGATGAGTACCAGGTCTGAATCTCAAACTTTCCAAACTCGATGACAGAAGGACATCTCATAAAGTCCGTGTTCAGCAGAGATCCAGTTTTCTGTGAGATTTTATGAAGACAAATAGATTTATTGACCCAGAATATTTAACATTACAGCATCTCATGCAGTGAGTCAACATGACTGCATTTATTTGTATCACGACTGAGATTCATAACCCCCATGTGGAAATGAAAGCTAAGATGAATCTGACCAGCAATGATCTCTGAAGTAACAGTTTCTGGTTTGCAAGAACATTCGTTTCGGATCATCTGAACAAAATGATGAGTTTATA
Source organism: Nothobranchius furzeri (assembly GCF_043380555.1). NCBI lineage: Eukaryota > Metazoa > Chordata > Actinopteri > Cyprinodontiformes > Nothobranchiidae > Nothobranchius > Nothobranchius furzeri. Next base: position 40,152,237 of record NC_091756.1, on the reverse strand, counting down.
TGCATCTAATATCTGACAGGTGAATTTAAAGATCAACCTTTGTCATCTTTTTAACACATTTGCAGTGGTCTAGTAGGAATGAATGCCTCGTAAGTCGTACTCTGGGGAAAAAAGTTCAGATGCTCCTGTGTGTAGAAGTCAGCCAGAGGAGAAAGTGACAGAAGATAGCAGGCTTTGGAGTCTTTATTTCCTGACATTCTCACATCTGATTGGCTAACAGCAATATGACTCTTACCACTGACTCTGTTTGCTATGAAGCATTGATGTTTTATCTCCACAAATAACACAAGCCTGGAGGAGTTCTGCTGTGTGGTGGAGCTGCTAATGCTAGCGGTTAGCTTCCATTAGTGGAGACGTTCATTGTTCTTTCCCGGACACTAAACAAACAACAGCCTTCCCCGTCATGAGTCAAGATGGGTGAGTCCGTGAGTGTTTGGTGACAGTGTGACGTAGTTCTGTCAGGATTTTCTAATCCTTGAGTTTCACCGTCTATCTTCGATCAGAAGCTATGCAGGAGATAGGTGTAGGAGACTATTTTCATGTTCAGCCTGCATGAAAAACTCAGAAGCTGTTTTTACAGGATCATAGCGTTAGCAAAACGGGATTTGCCACAGCTTCCTGGGGAGGATAAAGGTTGTTTATACGATCAGACCGTGGCGGTAATGTGGCACAATCGTGGCAGTTTTATAAAGGATTAGGTGATGGCGGCATAAGGGGGTATGGGGGCGGTCTCTGCGCTACCGCAGACTTCCGTTTATCTTGGACATAACTTGCTTTTTTTTCCCCGATTGAAGCCGTGATCGTTACGTTTTTTTAACAAGCAGCTCCTAAAGGTGTCTGTCCCCATCAGTCCCTGCGCAGTCTCCGGTGATCTGAGCTTCGGCTCTAACAGAGAGGCTCGTGGAGCGCTGCGGCGCTCCAGTTTGCCATTTCAGCTGAGTTTGTTCAAAAAGCAAACCTTATTGTCTGTGTTTACTTTCATTTTCAATAAATTTGCCAACTGGAGCTCAGCAATAACTCCCCACGTCATCATGACATCTGCCTCTGTTGCGCCAGGGCGCATACGACAGATCATTACCGCGATATTACTACCAAGCGAGGCGGAACGAATGCCGCATTATTCACGCAACGTCATGCCAGCATGGCATGTTTATAGACATACCATTGCGGTAATATTACACCAATTTGCCGGCATGGTGTGTCTTGTAAAAAGGGCTAGAGTGACTGATTATTTTCAAAAATAATAAGTAAAAGAATAGTTTCTCAGTGAATCTGCACTTTTAAGGTAACATATTATGACTGCTCTTTTTATATTATAATAGTTCAGTGGTTGATACAATACAAGTTTATGAAGTTCTCTGCACTAAATCCCTCAGTACCTTCCAGAATGAGTCGTTTCTGGGCTCTGTCACTATGAAAACAAGCTGGAGCTGGCAACGCCCACCCCTCCCCTGTTCAGGCTGTCCTCCAGCAGCAGCTCTCTCCTCCAGGTGAGAGGTGATTCTATTCTAATTTCCCTAATTGTGACATCACAAACAGGAAGTTTTTTTGTAAACTGCTTGTCTTAGGCTCTTAATTCCTTGTTTGAAATGTTTACAGAGGCACTAGAGACCAGCATGGCAGAACAAAACAATGCAAAATGTGAGCTTTGCATATCACGTTACCTGTGAACTATTTCAAACAAGAGTTTGTTGTTAGGTCAGAATCTAACTGGACTGTGATGGTTGGTGACTCATAACTGAGAAAATACACAACTTTTCAGCTGGAACCACAATGAATTGGAATTTATGACACTTTGTGCAAATGTTGAAATAATGTCGGCATTCTGCATTAAAGAAATCTATATTAAAAATAGTTAAAGACAGTTTTGATCTTGTCTCACCTGGGCTGTGAGTTCCTGGACACGCGTGAACATCTCAATGTCCTCCTCCGTGACGTGTTCTCTCGACGTGGCCACGAACTCCGCTTGGACCTCCTGCTTCACTCGCAGCTCCGCGCCGTGGCCTGTTCCAGGCACAATAATACAACATCAACACATCAGACAGGCACATCGACACCAGCCTGTTTAAAGCAGCCGTGGCTGAATAATCTCGTAAATGCATTCTATGCTAATGTGCTTATACTGTGAGTACTGCTGCCGAGTCTGTTCGAGGCTGGGTCTCGGAGGAATTTCATAATGTATCATCTCTGCATGTTTATATTAAAATCCCTAATGTAATGAAGTGAAACTAAATCACTCTAATTGCGTAACCGCTTTCATGTGCTTAGTCATCCACCAAGACAGTTTCCCATGAATTAAGAAGCAGATGCAGTGAAGGAAGCAAGTGTCGACATGAAAAGCAACTGATGTTGGAAAAGCAGGCAGTAATTTTATGAAAGACGTCAACACCATGACTTAACCACCAAAATAAAAACCCATTATAAGTGGAAGTGATGCGTCATTAGCACATTTATGGATATGTGCTGCCAGAGTAGTCAAGAGTCTGAGCAGGACTTAGTTTAGGACTTTTTGAATCATGCATCACTTTGTTTTTCCTGCGTGAATGAGGTTTCTGTTTTTACTTGGACTTCATTCTGGGAGACAGCAAAATGTAAGGGTTCGAGCACTTTTGAGTGTAATCATCGTGTCAGCTCTGAGTCAACTCGGGTGGGTGAATCACTGGGTTGTACATGTCTAATGACCACTGAGCGTGAGGTTAGGAGGAGACAGTGACTTTAAGAGTGAAGGTGGGATGAGGAAGAGTGCGATGTGACTAGTTTCTACTATGTGGTGATCACAATGTACACACTACTAGAGCGGGTTGGGGACAGAGCAACATGAGGGGGTTAGTGGGCCATGCATTATGCCAAAAAGCCAACGGGCGAGAAGATGGAAGCCACAGAAACTTCACAGCCAAGTCAAAACGCAACCAAACTGTGTTAAGAAACTAAAATAAGAATTCAAATCAGGAAGAGGATTAGTAGCCGGTTAGAATGTTGAGGGTGTCCTCTCAAAGAAAAGATCAGCTCTGGTTTGGAAAAAGCTTAAAAAAAGAAGAAGAAGCTTAAAGGTGTGGAGACGCAGGTCTTGACTGGTATTTTGAGCCTTGCTTACCATTGTTATTCTCAGGCTTAATTCTTCCGTCTGTCAAGTCTCCCTTTCCTGGTGAGGGGGTTCCCTTCTGAGGGCTCACTCTATACTTCAGCCTGCCTAGTGTCCTGTGATTTTTAAGGAAAGGGTTGCATTTGAAATGACTGACCATCTTAAAAGGGCTTCCTCTGGGTCGGCCGGGCCCAGCAGACGAGGAGTGTAACCTAGGTCTACTAAACTCGTTATTTCCAAGGCACTGGGGCCCCATTTTGGGCAAATCCTGCTTATGGGGCAAGAGCTTAGGCGGTGCGTAGGATGGTGGTCTCTTTTTCCGCGACTGTCCCTGAGTAGTAAAAATGTGCGAGAGTCCATCAAAAAGCCCCTTAAGTTGGCTGCTACTGCAGAGACTACTCAGGGAAGGAACACTAGACTGGCTGGAAGAGCTCTGCGGCGAGTTAGCAGAAGTGGAGCTGCTGGACACCTGCGAGGGGGAGCTAAGTCCTGGCAAAGTGGAAGTGGGAAGAAGTGCAGAAGATGGAGGGGTTATCGTTTGAGAGGCATCAGCAGCAATGGCGAAAGGCTCTGGTGACTTGGCCAGTTTGGGCAGACCCTTATCTCTAGAGCCTAACTGTTTGGAGGGTGACTCTATGGCTACAGCTCGCGAGCGACGGCCCACAGGGGAAGGAGTAAAGAATTTGGAAAGCCCATCAATAAGCCCTTTGGTTTTCTTGTTAACAGTGAGTGTGGCTGGGGTGGAGGTGGGCGAGAGGGAGGGAGTGGTGGAGGGAGGGGAAGAGGTGAATTGGGTGGCGTTGACCGCACAACAAGGCTCTGCAACAGTCAATCTGTCTCTGGCGTCCTTCACAGATGCAGCATGACCAGATGAAGGTGTGGAACAGACGGTAATCTTTTGACCCCTACCAGGTGACCCCCTTCCTCCAAGTGCTACCATGGAGCCATCACCACTGGTTACAGACCTGCTGGGACAGAAAGAAGCCAGCTGAAGTGCGTAAGTGTGTGTGGTGTGTTTTTATGCCAAAAAAAAAAAAGACTTTTTGCCCGCTCACATTCTTAGTTTGAGCTTATTTCTCGGCCTTCCGATTGGCTTTGCATATCGACGTTTGATCTGATCGGCCTTCTTGTGCAGTAGCTTCTTCCTATTCTCCTTTGGCCTGCAAACTTGGCAGATCCAGGTTCCTGGAGGGTGTCCAGACACACAGAGAGTACCGTTTTTGGCGGGTTCATCAATTGAGAAGACATACAGTACATTCGTCTGAAACATTTCCTTTATGCAAAGCACTGGCGAGAATCCCACCAGCCCACAATGACAATCAATTACTCAGCACAAAGCGAAAATCCATAGGAAAAACACGGGGTCAATTCTCGGACCAGTAAAATAGACTTCATGTCAGCCTGTTGACCTGAGCTAGGTGACTTCTATGAATGGCCTGCCAAATAGTCTGTTACAAAATGTGCACCATCATCATTACAAGCCTCGCTGTAGGGTCAGTACTGTAATCCAGAGATAGAAAATCTCCCCAGGGATGCTGGAATCATTTGATATGCATGCAAAGCCCCTAATAAGCCACTGCTGCTTCTCTGTGTGCTGAGTGGCAGCCCCAAACGGCCGTCTGAGAAGAAAAGGCTTTGAATTGACAGCAGAGAGGGGGAAACAGAGAAGCCAGACAGTGTAAACACCTCACCTTTTGGCATTCTTGAAAGCGGCGGATCGCAGCATTCCATGTGAAAGCCCCGATCACATGAATCGCAGAACAGCATCTCATCCTGAAAGGGAACAGCAGGCATGTGAAAGGGATGTCCCAGTTGCATACATGCAACACCACTGTCACTTTATTTCTTTTTGAGAAAAATGCACCCAATTCTGCACATGAGAGGGTTTACAAATCTCAACAAATCCCTAAGGAACCACAGAATGGGATCCAGGACACTAAAATCAATGTGTTAAGTGTTACACTCACTGCATTTTTCCCTTGTATTCGACAGGAGCTGCAGGTTTTGCATTCAATGCACTGCCACCTTAATCTCTTCACATTTGAGGTTAATTCTTCAGAGAACTTTAGACATGACGGATGGCCTTCAAAACAGACAAACATACATAATTAGCATTTCATGTATCAATCTGCAAAGACAGCGTTATCTGTTCACACATTAAAGTTAAATATTAAGGCAATAAATCCATAAAAACAACGGTGAGCCTGTCCACGATGCTTCCACTCCTCGCCACAACTTGTGTCTAAAAACAGTATGATCAAACATCTGAGCCGCTAATTACAGATAATTTGATCTTAATGAGGCAGAAACGGTAGCAGCACTCTTTCTAATGGAGGCCGATCCATGAAAGTCATGTAAAAGCTTGCCTTCCCTCTCACGCGGCTCCCTCTCATGGTTGTAAAACAGCTGTTTTACAATGAGAGCACAATTTGTGTACACTACAAGTGGTTAATGAAAACCACCTCGACGCTACTCTGTCAAATTTGAGCTATAAAAGTGTCACCAGGAGAACAATTCCTTACGGCATTTAAAATAATTGTTCAGACATAAATGACTGGCAGAGGTAATTTTAGTGGAACAAAAGAACACTAAAGGAAATGCCAACAGGCTGCAGCGGGAAAAGGGCTGATCTTTGTACCATTATAACTCGTGCTCTATAATACAATCCAAACGGAGTCTAAATGACTTTATTGATTTTAGATTTTAATGGTCACTTGGAGTATTTGCCCCTGTGTGGCATGAAAGTCATTTGGATTCCTTCAGTCACCACATGTCAACATTGTTCCTCTGAAATAATTTCTTAAAAGTAAAAAATAAAAATGGAACAAGACTAACAATGTTAATATTGTCTCAACTGAGACACCTTGAATTATTGAAATCCAAAAAAACCTTTAACTGTAATACATTTTTGAATAGTCTAACTGATTTCAAGCAACAAGGCTATAAAAAACATTTAATTCAAGCAATCTGAATTTCCAGGAATCTAATGGTATGATGCCCAAACTCCATAATCATAATAATAAATCTTTAAAAGCATAGATCTAAACAGAAGCTGGCAGGCGTAAGTAATCTAATCATTTCTTTAGACTTGTAAAACAAGAATGTAAAATAACTAAATCTGCTGCCTGTGCAGCAGTTTATAAATCATATGCAACACATTAGCGGCATTAGCCTTTATGGAATGTCACACACTGTGCTTTTTATGAATGTTGTACCATGTGTACATCTACACCAAAGGTTTTAATCGGACTTCCTGCTTGGCTAGAACCTGCGATTTATTAGCTTAATGGGTCAATTAACCAACCTCAGTGTACCTCTAACGCTAAATATACGCACAAACAACCAGTCAGGTTACTCCAATAAAGTTCCAATAAAGTTTACTTTGGCAAGACGACTAAATGCTCATACACAGCTTCCCCTAAGTGTAAGTATCTTTATTAAAAATGTGTTTGAATTACTGTATTGAGATACTTCCAGGTTAGAGTCTCATGAAAAACAAATTCTTATGTGATGTAACTCATCTTTGGGTTTTTGTTTTCTCACTCAAGAATAAAGAATATCAGAATTTCAGTTTTTAAACTCTAATAGAAAGAATTTGGCCTGCAAGCTACGACATCCTTGTTTACCAAAAATAAATAAATAAATAAAATCTCTCTTTTTTTTGTTACATTGATGACAAATTAAAGCAAACCTGCAAACAGAAGTAGAAAATACAGCCATGACATGTACGTATGTATTTGAATTTGTTCAAAAACTGGCAAATTTTGCTATTGAGAGTTTTATTTTGGTTATTTAAAAAATCATCGTGTTTTATTTTGTATTGAAATTCTACAGAGCACATCATAATAGGGGTGGAAATTAGCACATGCCACTGGCCAAATGCAGGCAAAATTATGAAGTGGCGTGTAAATTTGAAAATGTGCACAAGTCACAACGGCGGGTTCAAATTCGATGAAAAAAAATAAACGGCGTGGTTTGCACTCCTGACCTGTCGGGGCAGTGATGTGCCTAGGTTGCTGCTACTCTGCTCTAAATGCCATTATGAAAAAGGAGGAGCAACATGTAGCATTGCTTTTTTGGAGTTAAGCAAGCGGCAGAAAAAAATGATTCTCAAGAGGAGTTTATGGCAGAAATGAAAGTTAAACAAATGTTTGTTTTTTTAAACCGACAACAGCAAGTTAAGTGACTGGTTTTTTTTGATGGGAGCAGCCAGTCAATGTTTTGTTCCAACAGTCGGCAGCACACTCCTTCCAGCAGCAAAGGTGAGAGTTTTATTCTTTTTTTAAATTGAAATTGGAAGCCATCAAGGATCACAAATCTTCTAACCGACAAAAGCAGGTAAAATGCATCATTTAAGGAAACGCGCCTTTGAAGTAAACTGCTGCTAAGAGGGCACTATGCAGCCTGAAAACTGCCTAGCATGAAAAGCTGAATATACTATTTAGAAGTGCACATGCCATCAGTAAAATGACAGAAAAGCAGATGCAGGTCAGGACTAGAAGCCACAAACTAGATGAGCCTTTGAATGCCAGGGATGTGTAGCCTGTTAAAGTTCGATGTTAGTAGCTACTTAAAGAGGTTCTTACACTGCACCACTGCTGAGCTGTCCAGACTGTTACGTCAGTCTATAAGTACACACGTGTAAAACTGTTACATTTCCTTACAGTATTTATTTTCTTAGACAGTATATGGGGGCGAGGGGGGTTACACGCACAAGAAAAGTAGTGGGTGCTAAAATGTTTGGTTGGCATCAACACATCAATTTGTCAAATACAATTTTTTCTTTTGATCTCTTTCTGAAATACTGACACTTGCTTTAAATCAGTTGATGGTTTTGTTTTAAATGTCTTTTGGTTTCAGAAACTGTTTACTCTAGAAATCTAGACAGACCATAGCAGAAGGCAAAATGCCTTTGCTCTAAATGTCAGTCTAGTCACGCTCCGTTAGAGACTCAGCAGGCCTGAACAGTCCAGTGTCTTTGTTTGTTGGGTCAATCACAGCGCTCTATTGGTTTATTGGGCCAATCACAGTGCTCCATTGATTTTGTGGGCCAATCACAGCAGGCTTGGAGGGCAGGATGATGCGACTGAGTGAAATAACAAATATGGTGACGGCTCATTTGAAACCGCTTTGGCATCGACTTTGGACCATTTGGACTGGAGATTTTCTTTAATTCAAGAACAGACAGAGATACTTAAGTTCTTTATTTAGAAAAATGATGTGCTTGCATCTTCTTTGACAGTGTATGGCAGACTGCCCCATTGACTAACATCCATAGCGGTAAGTACTAGGGATGCGCGTTTTCCAAAATTTGTATAACTGGCTATTGAAGCCATTAAACAGTTAATACCTGGTTGACAGTACTCTGTCAAGTGTGGGAGGGTGCACTCACTGGCCACTTTATTGGGTACACCTTGTTAGTACCTAGTTGTTTTGCCTTCAGAACTACCTTAATCCTTCATGGCACAGATTTAACAAAGTATTGGAAACAGTCCTCAGAGATTTTGGTCCATATTGACATGAAAGCATCACACAGTTGGTGTGTCAGCAGCACATCCATGGTGGAAATCTGTTCCACCACATCCCAAAGGTGCTCTATTGGATTGAGATCTGGTGACTGTGGAGGCCATTTTAGTACAGTGAACTCATCGTCATGTTCAAGGAACCAGTCTGAGATGATTCAAGCTTTGTGACATGGTGCATATCCTACTGGAAGTAGCCATCAGAAGATGGGTACACTATGGTCATAAAGGGATGGACATGGTCAGCAACAATACTTGTGTAGGCTGTGGTGTTGCAACAATGATTCATTGGTACTAAGGGGCCCAAAGTGTGCCAAGAAAATGTCCCCCACACCATTACACCACTACCACCAGTGTTACTGTCGCCTTTCTATCAGCCCCAACCAGTCTGGTCATTCTCCTCTGGCCTCAACAAGGCGTTGTTACCCACAGAACTGTCGCTCACTCAATGTTTTCCCTTTTTCGGACTATTCTCTGTAAACCCTACAGATGGTCATGTGTGACAATCCCAGAAGATCAGCAGTTTCTGAAATACTCAGACCAGCCTGTCTGCACCAACAACCATGCCACGTTCAAAGTCACTTAAATCACCTTTTTTCCCCATTCTGAAGCTCGGTTTGAACTGCAGCGGATCGTCTTTACCTTGTCTACATGCCTAAATGCATTGAGTTGCCACCATGTGATTGGCTGATTAGTCATTTGCGTTAACGAGCAGTTGGGACAGGTGTACCCAATAAAGTGGCCAGTGAGTGTATATAGAATAGCTTGCCAGGCTAGAAACATTCAATAAGTAAAGCATTACAGAGGCTGACTTACCACTGCTTCCACAGTCTGCACAGGACAGCAGCTCTTCTGGGTGCTTGTCCCGGTTTGACTCCTTCGTTCCAAGGCAGAAACTGCATATTGGGATGGGGTCGACCCGGAGCTGAGTGGGAAAAACAAACAGTTTGAAAGACATGAACTGGCTCTTAGTTATTCAGTGTAATGTTTTTCTTTTAATCACTGGTGATTATGCTTGTTAAGCCAAGATGATAAAACCAGCCTGTGGATTTAATGAAACAGCCAAATAAAAACAACTGAAAGCAGAAAGCTCAAAGAATGAAAAAAGAGCAGAGTTCTCACAGACTAGAGATGAATTATAAATGACTCTCATCCTCAGAGATATGCTACATTTGAGTACCTCCTTTATCCATTGCATCTGAATGTGTAAGTGATCTTGGTAATCATAGTTTAAGGGCTTAATCCAATTCTTAAAGCTTGCACTCTAGCCTGAAAGGATTAACCAGCATGTAATCAAATTACCTCAATAATATAACATGCTCTCATTGTTACCACCATGATCCACTGTAAATGTTGCAAGTCTCAGAACAAACACGCATTTAAGGGCTTATTGCTGAGTTCAGAAGTAAAATATGAGCTGAAGGTTTAAGAGGATTTCTCCATTGATCACTCAGAATGAAGGGAGGCTAACTTCAGAGAAAGAGAGAGAGCAAAGAAGACTTAGTGTCATTACCTCACTACAGCAGACAGTCTAAGCCCAACCAATCACAGGTTGAAATCAAGACCAGACTAAACTCAGACAAGTGCACTGCAGCTTTCCTCAAGTTAGTTTTTAAACACAAGTTCAAAAAGCCTCAAGAGGAGCAACAAACAGAGTGCTGAAGGGAAGTTCTTAATGGAAAATAACCCTGGCTAGATGTGATCATAAATAACCCACCTCATCATCAGTTTACACACTAAGGCCTTACAATTGGCTAGAGCTTTAAATGGTACTCTGGGGATGCCCATAATTAGTTCCTGGTTTCTATGACGCAGATCAGCATCCTGAGCTGACACCGAATTTGCATGTTTCAAATCTGCACTGGAGCTGACCTCCAGTTCAGGTTTTATTTTCCCTTTTATTGATAAACCAACACAGAGCGGGAGCATCCTTTCGATCTCTCAAGCCATCCAAATGATGCCCAGGAGGGAGGAAGTGCAACAAGGATCTAGTAGCAATTGGGTCATTGTTTCTGGCTGTATCAATGAGCCGTTTTAGTGTGAGGAAGTAGTTTAGCACCACATCAATGATTACTCTATTTTCCAACCTGTTAGGTCAATACTTGCAAGCATGCAGGGGCGTTAAAAGCTGCTCATACAGCACAAAAATCAGTACAATTTTCACATGTGACGATGCTACACCTGTAGGTTTTAGCACAGCAGCTGTGGAATTGCCTCATGTCACAGACTTTGCGCAGATAAATACCGACAAGATCTATAAACAGGGAGTAGACTTGTTCAATAGTCCTAGAAATAAACAAACTTCATGGTACTTTAGTGTTTCGGTTTTATACAACGTTTTAAAGAGTAGTTTTTGGACACAGAATGTCTAATACTACAAAAACAAGCAGTTTAAAGACAAGCTATTGGGTTTATGAGACCTTGGAATGGAAATATTTCATTTACTTCCATTGAATTTCTCAGAATATTTTCTGAAGTATTGAGAATGACTGTAAGACACTGAAGCTACAGCTCTTTTTTTTCTTTTCGGATTATACAAGTCTCTTAGTAAAAACACTTCTCAGAAAGGTCAAATACCATTCACTCAGCTGAGATAAAAGGAAGAATGTTCTTCCTTGATCAGAGGCAAAGATATTTAACAACACAGCCTTGCTTAGGAGTTTTTCTCCCCCTTTTTAACAATATAATAACGCACGGACATTTTACAAGGATTCAGACAAAATATATGAAACTGGAATTCAAACATTCACTACAGAAGAGAGTAAGTACACTGGCAGTGAAGTTATTCTCAAAAACAGTGAGTCTTAATATGATTTAATAACACACACTCTCCATAAACTAAGCCATGAAGTCTGATTCCAGGAACTGGATTAATTTCCATTGGGAATATTTTTAGGTCTGGTGAATAAAATCAATAGCAATTTGCAACCTGCACAAGGCTAAAATGCAAAACCAGAAAGACAAACACAGCTGAAGCGATGCTGATGATTTACACGGGGTTTCTAAATTAAGTACATTACAGGAAATTATACTGCTTCAAAAGACCAGGCTGTCCTGAGTGAGGGGGTGGGGTCCTACTGCTGGTAGACAGAGCAAGCTCAAGTAGTTGCATAACACAGCAGGGGCAAAAAAAAAAAAGAAAAACTCTCATTCCTTGTCTTTGTTCCTGTCTCTTCAGAATCTAATAAACTCTAAATCAAGACTGCTCTTTGTTAACCCTCAAAGTGTCTCTCATTCTCAGCACACACTTGCTGGTTGCGCCATAACAACTAAGAAGGCAGACCATCCTTTGAAGTAAATGTTAAACCTAAAACTGGGGGGGTGATGTCATCAGGCCGGGAGCAATAGGTTGAAATGTTCCAAATGGAAAACAGCAGGCCTTCCTGAGAGCCATGGCAGGACACTGTGTCTCTAAAGCAGTTCTCGGTTTCACTTTTGGCCTGACCACAGACACAGTCACAGTTGTGGCTGCAGTATCAAGGTGTCGCTTCCTGATTATTCACTGTGGAACTGGCGAAAGGGTGACATCTCTATCGCCTGGTGCCGCTCACCACTTCAGCAGCATAACTTGTGCATAAAGAATGAGACCACACTTAATCTTGATAAGTCTCAACACAGGACATGGCATAAGCCTTCACAACAAACTAGATGACTGTACACTGCTTGCACAGCTACGCTGTGACAGCCATTTTCCATCAAACACCCTCCTGCTCTTGTTTTAAAATTGTACTGCAATTACAAAACTGCTAGCATTCTAGGACATTTGTCTGCAGAGCGTGTTATTGCCAAGCACTGGTAACAGAAACCCAATCTCTGCAAGCCATGAACCACCCCTGGGGGTGGCAAAAAGCAGCAGAAACAATGCAACCTGGAAGTTTGTTTAAACGGTTTTATTTCCTCTCTAGGGCGAGTGTGTTTGCAGCAGGATCATAACAGCTGCACGTAGTCTGAGACTGTTCTGGCGTTCTTCCTCAACGCGTTTCCATGTCCCTGCAAATGACCAATAAAATGCCAGCTCCACTGCAACTCACGAGATAGCTGGTCCCATCCTTTAAGGTCATTAGGCTAAGGTTACATAACCTGTGGGAAGCCCAAAGCAGACTGCCTACCACACACTGTCAGCATGACTTTCTGATTATCCAAGCTCTCTTGTTATGGAAACCACAGGCAACACAGTCTTAAAGGGATGAACTCTACATGGCAATATTTCTGACCTCCTAGGCTTAAATCCCAAACATTAAGAATATAATTGTAAAATTCCTGATGAGCAAATTCCATTCAGTGGTAACCCACTCTCATCCCTCCAACTTTGAGGTGATAAATGCCTCAGTTTTAGGATCCAAACAGCCCCTACATCTTATTTAAAAGCCAAAAGTGGTGGGGGTCTAAGAGCCAAGGCGACAAACATCAATAACACGTTCATAACAGGAGTAACTTGTAGGACACAGTGGCAGCTTAAGAGTGAAACAGGAAGTGAGTAGACGAGCACACACAGACCAAGGTGTTTACATACCTGGTCTCGCTCATGGGGGAGGAGCGTCACTGATGACAGGACCAAGGGGGAAGTGCTTGGACACCTGGAGCTCCTTCCCTCCATGCCACTATGGCTGAGTTTATACCGTGGGCCATTTTTAACCAACCTGCCAACGCTAACCAACCGCTTAGCTGCCAGTCTCAACCTTTGCTGAAAAGCGGGATTGTCAACAACGTTTGAGAGGTCATCCTGATTCCTCAGATACCTCTCGATGTTCTTCAGCGAGGAGCCATGGGTATCATCCAGACCTTCAACGGCCTTTTTAAGTATTTTATTCCAATCAATATGGCGAAGATCACTTGAATTCCATATAGACTCCTTTGATGGCAAAGTTGTGTTTACAGGCAAGATCGATCCAAGCCTTCCAGGAGTTCCTGGGTCCTTGTAGGAAGTGCTTCCCTTATTTGTAACCTTGAGGATAGAGCCATCATGAACACTTAATTCCAACTGCTCAAGGACGGTCTTCTTGTCCAGTCCGTGCACCGTTGCCACCGCATGACAGATTCTTTCCTCTGAAGGCCTCTGCTTTTGCCTTTTTATTTTCTGTATTGCTTCAAGAATCCACCCCGTGTAGAGAGGGTTTGCAAGTTTTACCATGGTTGAACAATGAGCCTCACAAAACTGTGATCCATAAAGATTCCCCCTTTCTGGAGTTGAAGAAAAGGTACATCCACATCCTTAATACGGCCAGGAAGTAACGCTCCACAACAACATCCACAGAGAATTTCTCAGTCCACGGTGAACTTCAGGAAAAAGTTGGCACAAATAAATTCCACAATGACGGTTTTCAGCTGACCAGGAACTGGATTCTCTAAAATCCTAGATAAAACCTGAAAGAGAGAAAAACAAATGTATATTCAAACACAATATGTAAGAAACACTTGGTGTAAAAAGCTAAAACGCAAGGATTTGCAGGACAGCTAAAACATGAGAAACAGATGGATAAAAACAGATGCAGGCGCTGCTTAAAGGAATCTAAGTGACTTAATTCACATTCTGACACTATAATCCGCACACCAAACCAGATGTCCAAAGCAAAAGACTATGTGCCAAACGCAGCAAGTTTTTCACACCGTGGCACTTAGCTAGAAACTTCCACTGACTTCAGGAAAAGTACTGCGTCCTCGACAGATAAATATTTTCGGTTTCAGATTCCTTTTCTGACAATAACATAACCCTTTACAAGTTCAAATTTACTCCTGCGGCACGTTCCAAAATACCACGATGTCACGTCGCTTTCTAACACAAACAAACCGAATTTAACACACACACACACCGAAAAAAATACATCTAAGTTTAACCGTTAGCTGTCCGCTTGAGACTTTTTTTGACAGCTCGACAATGACCAAGTGATCGCCCACGAGCGGTAATGACACACGTATAAATAATCAATGCTCACTTTCTGACAGCTGCTGTTACAGACACGGTCTCCGCCGAGCCGCCGAGCGGAGAGGAACCGATAAAAAACAAACCCGGAGTTGTGCTCCACCGAGTTGAGCTGATAAATGTCATCGTTTCCAGCTTTACTTATGTCACCTAAACAGTCGCCATTTTGTTACAATGTTGTAGTTTACATGAATCCGACATGACGCTGATTACAATCCAATGGAGTCTCATTAAACCTTGCCTACACTAATGTGCCCTCCCCAGCAACTTCAATTATTGGCTGTAAAGACAAGATCCGATTTCTGGTTTGATAAAGCACATGTCAATCTTTATGTATGAGCTCACTCTGAGAGGCACGGCACTGGCTGTGTGATCTGTCACTTCACTCAATTGACCCGCCTCTTAAGGTGCCTCCGGTGATGAATTGATATCGTTCACCTCTAACACTCATAAAATCCAAACTTACGACTCAGAGCGTTGAAATATCTCGACAATAAGTTACAAACGCGCTGTAACGAACGTAAAGTGGCTGAAAGACGATGACACGAGCTAAATATTTAACCTCATTTACATAGCGTTTAACTCCGACCCACCTTTACGCGGATTCCTCCTTGAAACAGTTGGTTACACTTGAAAGTGATTTGGATCGTTTTAGGCTTTAATTGGCTGTTTGTTAAATCGATCATTTGTTTGCATAAAACCTGCGAAGACTCGAACGTTCACTTAAAGTGAAACACATTTAATTTTTTTTAATACTTCCAGGTAGCATTTTTAAGGCTCCCGCTGGAAAAAATAAAACAAAAATATCGCTTTCCCCTCGTCGTTATCTTTTTTCCTCTCTCCCTATTTTCATCATTTTCCCGAGGGGTGTTGTAATTCTCTTGATATTGAACTATTACAATGAAGTGGGGCGATGAATTCCGCTTAAGATTAAAAAGAAAAGTAGTACGTGTGCGACGTGCAAGGATGGCATGACCTCTTTATCACCATTAACTATCAAATATCCCCAATGAGGACAAATAGTGAGCCCTGGAGGGGGAAAAGGATGTTCAGCAGGGAATACAAGTTAACACGGCAGCTGGGAGCGTTCCTCCTCTTCACCACTGCTTCTCAATTATGTATCGCTAGTTTTTCGAGCTCCCATTTCTCAGCTCCAGCTTCGCTTTCCCCCTATTATATTAGGAAACGATACAACAGCCTCAACGGAATACACGTCTTGTTTTTTTCTTCTAAGATCCTGCACAAAATGAGCCGAATCTGCCGACGGCGGCTTAAGTAAAACAAATTAACGCCAAGTTTCATGCAAAGATGAACATTTCTAAGTAAAGGAGGATAAAAGAGAGTGAGGGAGAGAGAGCAGCAGCAGCGGGTACCGTAAATATTTGCTGGTAGTTTTACCTCTTCAAGTTTCCCCCCTCGGATTACTCCTCTTCATTATCACGTCGAAGGGTAAAATGTGAAGCGACATATTCCGAGCGATTTGGATGTCTTAAAGCGAGGGCTGAAACGCTCGCGCCGAGACATGGAGAGGACCTGATAACAACTAATTGAAAGGTTAATCTACATAGCAGCCTGTGACAAAGTGGTACCCTCCCCCTTCTTCTTCCACTGTAGACATCCCTACTTCAGTGTAGTGGAGCGGACCGTCGCCCCTTTTTAGTGCGCTCCTACGATGATATTGTCAATTTCACTTTTCCCCCTCTCCATCAGCAGTGATGAGCCAACAGGAACATTTTCACACTTCACGTTGTTTTAATGGATTAGCCTCTGCAAAATGCACATTATTATTATTTTATGTAACACTCCTATTAACATCATTGCCCTATGGGCATGTTTAAACTTCCTTTGACGTGAGCTTTATGTGCTGACACAAACACAGGAACCTTTATTTTGAAATGAGCCATTTCCTTCCATGAACACTTTTAATCATTCAAACACCCCAATCAGTTAATTAATGTCAACAAGCTGAATATATATCAATGTTTTTTATTTTTGCTATAATAAAATAGACGTGCTCTCTTCACTCAGCATACCAGAAAGCTCATTTTCCATGCAGTAATACAGATGTAATTAGAGAGGTAATTGGTTACTTCTCATCAGATTATAAACACATAGAGCACAGTCAGTGAAGGTTTAAAAAAAAGCTCATGAAAGCATTTTTCCCCCATAGAGGCACTTTTAATGTGTAATTTCATTTGCATTCATCTAGTGAAAGTCTTATTATTATTGCTTTGATTGTTTTATTGAGCTGTATTAATTTGGTGAAATTTAACATCTTTCTGGTATTTATCTGTTGACATTCATTTTCTAATCTACTTGCTATTTGTGATAAATACAAATGAAAAATTCAGTTTAGATGCTGTTGGGAGGGGTTCAATAAAAAAATTAAGCAGATTAAATGAGAATAAGTAGAGTATGAATTTGATAGTTTTAGGAGTGGTGTCATGATGAAGGGGCTGACCAAAAAAAAAAAAAAAGAAAGAAAAACCAGCCTGTGGCTGTAATGAATGCCACCCTGGGCCCCAGCAGGTCCTCCACTGCTGCACAGGGTCCAGGGATAATTTGAATTGGAGCATGTGCCATTGGAGTCTACCCATCCCCCCTTTCTCCCCAATCCCTGCCAACTGCCACACTGGTGTTCACAAACACTGCTGCCCATCTGCGGGGCAAAACACTGGCTTCCACCCCAGTTACTCATTTGTGTGTATTTAAAGACAAACTAAATTTATAGACCCAATTCTGGAGGACATTTTAAGTAAACTTTTCTTCCCCTTCTTGAAAGTTAAAAATACATTTGGAACAAGTAAAGAAACTGGTTTAGTAAATACAATAAACCTGGAATTAAAATATTCATAATGTTTATGATTAATTATATAATGGATCACAAATACTAAATGGATGAAATTGGTTTTTAAATTTGGGCTTTTCAAGAGCAAGGCAAAAGTTTGTCAGGAAAAGTGAGAAAAGTAGTTTCCCTTATTGCGGCAGGCATCCTCATTACTTAATCATGTCTCTCTCTCTTTTTGTGTTTGTGTTTTGCCATCTGTCATCTTGAGAAGCAAATGAACCAGCTGCCATGGAGTGTGATCTTGCCCAATCAGAAATGTGGCTCTTTTCAAAGCGCATCTGCGTAAAACCTTTTTTAAAAAAATGGTGATTTAAAAAAAGTGTCACAAAGTTCTTTAATAACCATTTTGGCTTGACATTGCTTTCACCTAGATGACCCACATGATCATTTCAGCAGAAAACAGGGCTCTGATGCATGGAGTGTAAATACTGGATTTCCTCTAGTGAACTAAAAATATATGATGTAACAAGTTTATTCCAAGAGGGACAAAAAAGTTTTTTTTTAAATCACTTTAATTTCATGGTGGAACAGATGAGTGCTGATTGATCTCAAACACTTGAGACTTGGCCCAGTAGTAGTTTGGGCTTTGAGTGGGAGGGGCCTTGGTCCCAAGTTTCCAACCCCCAGCGACAGCACAGCTGGGCACGAAGGATCAGCCTAATTTTCAGGTCCCTTTAATGGTTGTAGCGAAAAGCAACCACTAATCCCTTAAACTGAGAAAAATGATCTCCTGCAGCCCTGCAGGGCCACTTCGGTCCAGTTAGGACCCCAAAAAGCACTGGGAGGGGGCGTGGCAGGAGACAAGTCTCATAATGAGAGGGGGGGTGAGCAGTTGAAAAGTGATTAGCATGAGACTGGCTTATTGACTGAAGTAAAAAGAACTTCACAAACGCTGTAGGCTTTGTGTTGTCCTTGTTTCACATAAATCACCTGTTGGTTAAACAACACATATGGTTTTATTTTGGAGGAGGAGTTCTATGACCACTTGTTTGCCACATTTCTGCAGACGTTTTAGCTCGTGTTTATAGGCGTATTTGTAAAAGGTCCTGTAATCTACTGACTGTGTTTTAATGAAACTTTCAGAAAACTAATGATACTAAAACATTTACAACTGATAAACCTTTAGAGTTAACTCGGTTCATGATACCAAGTCAGCTGACCTTAGAAAACACAAAACTCTCTCAGTTTTATACATAAAGACCCAACATTTGGTCTTGTAATAGCTGAGAGTGATCACTGTTTCATTCTCTAAGCAATGCATGTTTCGATACCTTTCCTTAAAGTTTTGCCATTGACCTGTGGAGCTGACCTTGTCAATTAGTAAATTACATCAAAAACCACAAAATAGATTTTAATGAAACACGCAGAAAATTCTTGTCGGATGTTCATCTAAAGCCGATAAACTTTGGGGTTAACCCCACGCAAGATTACTGCCACAAATAATTGAACATCCAAAAACACAAAAATTGCTATAATTTAGTCACTTTTACAGATGTTGAGCAACAGTTTCCTGTGGTAATAGCTGAAACACTAGCTACGTTTACATGGGCACAAGTACTCGGAATTAATGCCCTATCAGATCAGAAATTCTTCATGTAAACATGTTAATGTGAATATTCTGATTCGATACGGTCCGATTGGAATGAAATTTCATTCTGATTGAGCAAGGTGGTTTTGTCCGATCATCATTCTGAATGACATCCATGTACACACCCATTGGGACTGTTGGAGTAAAATAATGCCCACTGCACATGTGTGCAACTCCAGCGTGATGTCAGTCCGCCATTGCAGACGCTCAGGACATGTCAAAAACATGGTGGGAGGTAAACAGAAGTTATCCTGTTCTCCTCTCCCGTGGTGGAGGACCAGTAGCGTTACGTACCGCTGAGCCTGTAGCTTAGTTAAGACGATCAGTAAAAACAAAAGCATACAGGTAAAAATGCGAAGAAGTTCCAATAACGGGGGCAAAAAACACACTCACTGGATGATCGGACTGTTTCTGTTGGTGTCCATGTACACAGGGATTTGGGATTTCCAATCAACCAAGATTTCAATTGAATAGTGGAAATTTGGCGCATATAAACGTAGCTATTTATAATGTAAAAAAACAAAAGATTTCACAGGATCTGGTGATTTAGAGTGAAGCTGTGCTTTATGATATAAGATTCGACTATAACTTTATCACATTAGTAATTTAAGATGATCTTACTTAAGAGTTTGGCATGAAAAGCAGTGAGATATTTAAATAATTTCAAGGCATGCTAAGTTTTTAATATGATGTTTTTTGTATAACTTCCTGTTTTGTGCCACTATATTTACCTCTCTTAGAAGTTCAAAACACTATAAAGGTAATTCATTACCGACATCTTCAACATCCCAACAGGATCTTCAATGAATATTCTAAAATGACTTCATGAAGTATATATTAAAAATAATCACAAAACTCACCACCTGCAAGAAATAGATAAAAGTTTATACTTTACTGTGTTGCAATCACACCTTAAAACCGCTGAATACACCACGCCTGCATCATCATTGCCACCTCATGGCTCAAAAACCCAAATAGCAGATGAGGCATTTAATGCTAAAAATAGCTAGAGTAACAACTGAGGACATTTTTGAGGAGGTTTGTGGTGTTTTAAAAGATGTTGATTAACATTTTTGAGGCAAAACTTGGCTGTATTATTTACATAAAGGAGCAAAAACCAAATGTATTATCATTACAATATGAAGTTGCTAGTTTATGCTGCTCCTAAAGGATAAAACACTGACAGGGTTTCTTTAGCGTACAAATAATAAATACATTATGACATTTGTGATGTCTGAATTACTTAGAGGAGTGATGAGGTGGTGCTGACACACATAACTGATTAGTATCTAGCTGTTTACCACCTTTTTAGGCCTGAAGAAATTCAGTTCTCAATTCAATAAAACAACTTCAGGAGGAGTGCTGCATAAAACATAAATATATTCCTTAGTATGATGGTACTATGTTGTTTGAATTATATTATAATACTTCTGCTGCTTATTAAAGCTTGGTAAAAGCAGCAAAGAAAAAAAAAAGAATTAGTCCCACAATGTCAGTCATTGTAAATAAGAAATGTATATAAAAACCCTGAAGCATACAAGTACAGAAGGTATCTTGCAGAAAAGACAAATGTTCAGAGTTTGGATTCATCAGTGAAAGTTCGGTTTCTCTGGGAAGGTGCAGCCGACCCGCTGGATGATGACATTGGCTGCATAGTGTCCGGCCCGGATGCACTCCTCCAAACTTTGCTCTCGGACCAATGCAGAGAGGAATCCTGGGTAGGCAGATGAATAGCATAGTACCACTTATTACCTTAAACACAACACAGGAAGCAGTTAGAAATAAAATAGATCAATGCTTTAAAGCCCCAGTTTGTAATATTTTCACTTGTTTACTATCAAATTGTGTGTATCCGCTCACAAACTTGTCCTTTTTCATGAAAGTTTCTCACCAAAGTCTATTCTAAATAGTCCTATTGGCTTGCTATTTTCAATTTTTCTATACGTAAACAGTGGTCGATGCTCCATAGTCATTAACCATCTTGAAATATAGTAGCTGTTTAGGAACATACACAATATAAAGCTCCACATTTCGAGTTTGCGCTTTGACATTAAAGTTCTCCTTTGTGAGGGGGATGGCGCCAGTTCTTTCTGTGGCCGCCTTGCTGGTTTAGGGAAATTCTGCTTCTTCCTGTTGAGTTGCTTGCCCTGCTCTAAGTACACGTAACTGGATTGAAAACTGGATGTCATTGATAACTGTGGCGGTGCGTGTACGGTTGCGGGGGAGAGGGAGACGAGTAGCGCGACAGACACGGTTGATGCGGTAGCACTGGAGCAAAAAGACACAGCTGCTGCACATGACTGATCGGGCTTATTTTACATATATTTATGGGACATGGACAGAAGGCTCTCAATTCCCTGAGACAGACACTGAATGCTGGAAGAAGCAGCGCAGCAGAAATAGTAATTAAAACTTGCAGACAGTTGAAAGCTGGTGTGTGGTGTTTTCTGTGTGTGCCCCAGAAGTAGCTGTCAGTGCTACAGTGTCTCCCACTCTTGCTGCGTGCACTGCCACAATAACACATAGCCTTTTTGACACGTGTGGGCTACTGTAGCTGCAATACCTACTCTGAACTGTGTGGCACTAATGAGTCAAATGTTTTTACACACTGGGACAAATGGATAGTTCTGTTTAATCATACAATATAATATCCACCATCTGGAGACGTCATAACTAGATAACTGATCGTACCAGAAAAATAATAAACTTTGTAGATGTGTGATGATGGATGATATACCTCCCACAAAAGCATCTCCTGCTCCATTGGTGTCCACAATTGTATTCTGGTCGATGTCTACAACAGGAAACATGGTCACTTTGTCTCCTGTAGTCAAGACAGAGATGAAAACCCGGTTAGTCAATCTGTTGTAGTCATGTTAATAGACAAGGCTCTGCAATAAATAAAGAAAATTAATAATAATCCACATTAGCAGACACAAACATGGATAAGTTTGACAACTGTACAGAAATTAAACTAAAAGTTCACAGTAGTAAATGTGTTATTTGCAACTCGTAAGTGCTAAGTGATCAGGTAAGACATTGCAATATTTTGCGAGATTACTTCCAATTTTATAGAGCTTTGACAAAATGTTCCCATCATTTGCCATTATGAGATGGTCTACATTTGGCATTAAATGTGTCATTTTATATTCATATTACTTAAATCAGGGTTAGGCTATTCGCTTATATTTTGATTTTATCTTAAAGAATAGAATAAGATTTCTACGTTTCTTCACCCAAATTGTACACATTTCAAGTAAAATATTTATGGTCAAGACAGTGGCACATTTGACAAGTTGGGATCCTAATATATTTAATTTCATTTAATTTATTTATAAAGCCCCTTCTGCGACCAATGCAGACGCCCAAGGTGCTGAACACAACACAATAAAAACAAAAAAACCATCAGAATAAAATATAACAACCGTAAAACCAGCATAAAATCAATTAAAAGAGGAGAGTAAAAGCTAAAAATAAAATCAAGAAAAAGAATAAGAGGCCGGGGCATCGAAACTGGGTAAAATTAGCTAAACCTGAAAAGCCTTGACAAAAAAATGGGTCTTAAGGAGAGTCTTAAAAACCCCCCAATGAGGGTGACTGACGCACCATCAAAGGCAACTGGTTCCAAAGTGCAGGTGCCAACACAGAGAACGCACGGTCCCCCCGTGACCTGCACTTAGTGCGTGGAACAATCAACAGCTCCCTGCCGGCTGAGCGAAATGCCCGCGAGGGGGCATGCCTATGCAAAAGGTTTCCAAGATATGCTGGAGCAGTTCCATGTAAGGCCCTGTATGCCAGCACCAAGACCTTGAATTTTGCCCTGTATTGTACAGGCAGCCAATGAAGGGATGCCAACTCAGGGGTGATATGCTCCCTGCGCCTAGTGCCTGTCACGAACCTAGCGGCTGAGTTTTGAACTAACTGCAAGAGTGCTACCGCACCCTGACTAAGGCCGGCATTCAGTGCATTGCAGTAGTCGAGCCTTGAAAGAACAAAAGCGTGTGTGACAGTCTCTAGATGTACTCTGGACAGCAGGGGCTTAATTCTGGCTAGTCGGCGTAAGTTAAAAAAACACGATCGCACAACCTGGTTGATTTGCGCGTCGAATAATATAAATCAATGATAAGGCCCATTTAATGTAGGCAGATTTCACAATTTATCATGTATAAATAAAAACAAATTTCTTCAGATGTTCAATTCAATTCAATTCAAGTTTATTTATACAGCGCCAAATCACGACAAAAGTCGTCTCAAGGCACTTCACATAATAAACATTCCAATTCAGGACAGTTCATTAAGCCAATCAGAAATAATTTTTCCTATATAAGGAACCCAGCAAATTGCATCAAGTCACTGATTTATTATTATTATTAAGTCAGGATTTATTAGCATCACACACTCAAATACATCAATTTCTTCCATGAAGATTAGTGTTAAAAGATATTTGTACCCTACGCTATAAACAGACCCAGAGTTGGCCAAATGCATGTTCATGTTAAGGATTCCTATTGTGGAAGCGCTCTTAACAGTTTTCTGCCAGGAACCTAGATTATGCACTTACATATATACTTGATAGAAATGTGGAACATGTTCAAGACCCCAAAACTCTGCTTCATTCAGAAGAAATTCCCAACTAAAAAGTAACGGAACTTCACAAGAAAGAACCCCAACTATTCCCACTGGAACAAGCACCAGGCAGCAGTTGTTTGGAAAAAAGTCACTTCAGTAAAGCACAAAAATTACTTTTTTTTAACTAACAGTGATTGTAAAATGTTATGTTAATAAGGTAAATGATAAAAAACATGATACAAAAATAACATGGCAAAGAATCAGTGGTCAGTCAGAGACAGTAAAAGGTTTTTGGGAACAAACTCTGCTTCCAAAATCTGTTGGTACATTAAAGTCTGCAAAATGCCATCTTAAAAGTTGTCAAAAAGGAACCACAATGCCTTTAATGCTGTGAGTACCAACTATTCATGCATATGCTGTAATTAACAGTATGAAGACGATCAATGGCATTAAATATCTATGGAGCCAAATTCACTATACACAAACAAAAAGCAAATGCATAGCAGTATAAGTGACACACACACACACACACACACACACACACACACACACACACACACACACACACACACACACACACACACACACACACACACACACACACACACACACACACACACACACACACACACACACACACACACACACACACACTCAGTGCACATACATGTTGGTCATTCACAAGCAGATTAGTGAGTCCTATATTAAGAACAACTTGTCCACGTTGTCTGCAGCTGTCCGTTGATATGTCCACAGGGATCAGGAATTCTGACACAAGTATTCGATGATTTATAATTTAGGATCATATTTTATTTTATCGTTTCCAAATTAGATACATAATAAGAAAAAATCAAAAAGATTCAACAAATGATCAAAATCACTCACTTTCTGTACAAAAATAGAAAAAGGAACAAACAGTTAAGAATTTCAATTATATAAAAACTACAAAAAAATTATTTGCTGTGAGTGAGCGAATAGAATAAATGGTTCCTGTTTCAGAGTGAATGACAAACAAATGAGATGTTAAATGATCAGGCAGTCAACGAGCTTTTTTGTGTCAAATTAAAACAGTACAAAGTTAGAGTGGTGGTTAAGAGAGTCAATTATTTCCACCAGATTACAGTGCTTCAGCTATCAACACTTCAAAGAGCCTTCCAGGTTAACACAGAGGGGAAAGAGAAACAAAAATCCACCAGATGACAAAGTCTGGAGGTGTAGAGTGACATTAAATCAGCAACTTATGTCAGAACAATCTAAACCACACACACACACACACACACACACACACACACACACACACACACACACACACACACACACACACACACACACACACACACACACACACACACACACACACACACACACACACACACACACACACACACACACACACACACACACCCATCTTCAAACAATCTGAGGGCCCCAGTGCAGACGTGAACCTTCAAAAAGGTGCCGGAGACAAAAGACTGACATGTGGATGAAAGGAACACGGGGAGGCTGACAGACCTCTTATTGAGAAAAGGGGCCAGGAGTTTAAGGAGCACATGAAGGGGGAAAAAACTACAAGAAATTTGTTTAATGAGGCTCCCTGCTATCTGAGAAGGGCACTCAGAACATCAGAGATGCAGATAAAACTCCTCATCATCAAATTTTAAAGATGTTAAAGTTGTTGTCCTACAGAGCAAAAGATGCTCATCCTGCAGCCGAGCAACACCTGATGTTAGGTAACGCACAGAAGAGACCATCCTGCTGTGGTTGATAAAAACTTTAATATCATGCAACAAAGAGTATCAGATTTTATTGTTTAACTGGGTTCTCAGAACAGCACTTTTTAACAGAAAACAGCTGACTGAAGAGAAATGACAGCAATGCAAGAGTGCTTTCAGGATCAGCTAATTAACTGCGTAACGACTTTGCTTAATTAATGCCACAAACGACGCTGGAGAACCCTCCCCCCTCTTGAAATGATTAACCGCTCATAAAAGTGTTTGCTAATAATGCATTACAGTTTGTCAGTTCTGCTGTTGGGAAACTTCTGGCGTTAGATGTGGTCGAGTTAATGTGACTCACTTTGTTGCTGTAAACCAGAAGGAAACCAGTGCACTTGTTCTGTTAATACTGGTGTTCATTCAATAAATAAATAAAAACAACCGTAGCATTTAAAATTAATGACGAGGGTCCAACAGGAGAAGTTGGGTTTTAATAAAAGTTAAGCATACCCCCTCTCACATGATGCCATAATCATCTACATCTAAAAGTGACAGAATGGGTTAAACACACGTGCTAAAAGTCTTGCACACATGTGGCTATTTTACGCTTCAATCAAAAGGTCGTGTCCATGGTGGAATGCATTTTAGCTCCTGTAATGTTTTGAAGTGAGAGCTGAAAAAAACCTGGGAAAATAAAAACAAGTAGAAAAAAATCTAAAAAATGAGGATTGTTGAATAAAAGTGACCTACTAAATAAATAACTACATTTCAGTGGGCTTTTGGGTGTGGACTTTAGAGGGTTAAATAATGTAAAATATGTCAAAATCTGGTTGGAATCTTTAAAGTGGCAGTGTGTACTATCCTGTCACTAGAGGGCAGCACATACATGTCAGGGTAGTTTTACACCATATCGCTGGGACTGTCGCTATAGTTAAAACCATTACAGTAATTATTGTTACATGTGGAGCAGAAGGCGTACAACCTCGGCGTGACTCCTCAGACTTTGATGGTCCTTCAGTTAATTCCATCAAGAAAAAGGCAATGCTAATGCTAGTTTTATGGCACTATAGTTTCCGGATGTCCTCGGGGGCCTGTGCATGCTGATGATGTCATCATACTACGGCAATACCACTCAGCCAAAACATATTGCATCTCTTTTTCAATTCTGTTCTTTCACGTATGTTTTGGAAAGAGTTTAGCAGTTTTGTCATTAAACACGCCAAGATCACAACATGCCCTATAGGTTATAAAGTGTAAGTCGCTTTGGATAAAAGCGTCTGCTAAATGAATAAACATAAACATAAATTTGTGTTTCTTACTGCCTAAATGTTTTTGAACGTGGTAACAACATTTCTGTAAGTCGTACACCCAGCCAATCATCTAGTGTGACGTCATCGACTGGCACAGGACAAAGAAGGAAACTTGGGGTTCCCCAAAGACACTAGGCCTGCACTCTATGTACTTTAGACAAGATTTTTATGCTGATATGGTCGCCTAGTGAACTAGACCAAATTCTTGCCTTGCAAAGATTGGTCTAGGAATGCACCATTGGAACCTCCGCAGCCCCTTGCAGCATTCTGGCTGGCCAATCACAGCTCTCTATAGGGGTTTCAAACCCATAGAGTGCTACGATTAGTCCACAATAGTAATAATGTATGGAATTTTATATATATGGTTATCTCTGCCAAATTAATATGATATTTTAAGTGCTATAGCTCTGCAGCTAATAGCTGAAAAAGAAGAAACCCAGAAACTGTTTCAGTTAAATAAATAAATGTTAAATAATCATGAAGATTTAATAAACACTGTATTATTATTATTATTATTATTATTATAACAAGGAATTCATAATGGAGTGAAGGTTCCCAGATTAGACATGAAATCACCTGTCCAGCCAGAACTACAATCTTTTTCTCCAAATTGAAGCTGGTAGAAGGGTCATCTATGACAGGTAAGAAATTGTTTACACCCTTTTTAAAGACACATTTCCAGAGATCTGAGCTATCCCTTTAAGTACTGGAGTCTTAAAGCCGATCGTGTTGCTGCTCTTGTGAATCCTGCTCATAAATCTGCCACTAAAGGCTTTATGATCTATAAGTAGGCTTCAGTTCCTAGGCTCTTGATCACAGTCGGTTATTGGTTTATTATCAGACTCAACATTTGTTTAAATCTTTGTACCATAGAAAGCAAATTCTAAAGGGTTTGACAAGATTATACATTATACTTCCAATGAATTTTCCCTTAAAATATGATGAATAATAGTTTAATGCTGCAGATTTTTATTATTTAATCCACCCAGTAATTGTTCTTATTTCAGGCTGGATATAGTGTAGGTGTAATTCTTGAATCATTAACTCACAGAAGTTTCTTTGGTTTTCTGGAAGTTTCCTGTAACTTATGAAACTTGCACAACACTGAAGAGGAATATTCTTCCTCACTAAAGAGAACCAGCTCATTAATATTTTAGGGGTGTCTTGAGCAGCTCTCTTTCTTCGTGCTACAGCACCTAACATGGGTTAAGGTCAAAACTCTGACTCAGCCAGTCCAAAATATAGCATTTTCGCTCTTTTTCTCCTACTCAGTTGTTGTTGTTTACTTGTTGCATCAAGAAACATTTTAAGCCATGGTTCACTCAATACAGGGTTACCCTCCAGGGAAATTTCGTATGATTTAGAATTAGGTGTTTTCTGAATGACTGAGAACCACGCAGGCCTTAAAACAGCAAAGTTGCGCTAAACCATGATGCTCTCTCTACCATGCTTTAAAGTTGCAGTCCTATTTTACTTCCATACATAAAGTTCTAGATCTGAGCACACAAACTAGGGAAACTAATAGATTTAGCATAACTAGATTATATTTTGAGTGCTTCAAACATGCAGTGACAGAAGTGGGTTTTTGTGTTGATTGTTTTGTTTGTTTTTATGCACAGTTTCATCTTGTGTTCATCAGCCAGTTCTGGGACGAGCAGCAACAGTCTTGGATTACTTCTGCTTGTGGACAGTTTGTCTCATTATGCACTGATAAAACACTCTGGTCTTTGGAAATGCTTTTGCAGCTGTTTTGATGTTGGTGCATCTGCTTCATCTAAGGGCTTGTGACAGTGATTGAGGAATGATGCACACAAAACAATCTGACGTTTCAGGTCCATTTATAGCCAGAAGGACCTCAATAACTCAGCTTTATAGTTCCATTTACTTAAAAGGAGCTCTGTGCGGCCAGTAGCTTTAGGAGAAATATTTGGCACAAAGTTTCACAATTTTTTTCCCAGCTAGATCTGTGAAAATGACTTGGTGTGTTCAGCTTGGAGATCTCAACAAAAATTGTTTGTGTATTATTTAGCCAGACTTGAGCCAATACTTTTAGTTTTCAATCACATCACATTTTATTAGTAATCTATACAAAACCTTTCTTCTGTCTCACCCATTGTGGAACTGTCTGAACAGCCTCTGTTTGGAGAAATAACTGACTTGCTCCAGTACTCCTGCGCAAACAGGCACAATACCAAACTGTCTTCTTAAATCAGCTCCATTTTCTAACATTTCATAGAAGTTCCCACAACATATGACACTAAAAAGCATGTCATCCCCAAATAAAAAAAATTTGTTCATTAACTGTATAAATGAGCGTTATGCTACAGAGATGCATATTATTATGTTGTTATTTGTGTTGCTTGGATATAAAACTTTGTTATGTTATAACCGATAACATACCATTTAAAATAATAACAATAACAATTGGGGCATTTTAGGGCATCTTATCTAAAAATAATAAAAATTCAGTCCAAACTACAACCATAATTATTGCGCTCTCTTAGTTAAGTTAAAACTCTTCTTCACTTCACTTCACCCAGGTGTTTTGCTGATACCGTATTACATGGCAGCATTGCACTGATCTGCGGCAGAGTCTCGACCACGCCTCCAGTTGCCTCAGCCACTCATGAGTCGATACAAAATAATACAGCTGAGAACTGCTTGCCCTTTAAAAAAGCATCTCCCCTTTTTTCTAGTGAACAAGGTAGAGAGAAAATCTGCCAGTGTGCTGCTGTTTCTCCGTTTGCTCCTCCTACTGGGTGGTATACAGGTCCTACTAAAAAAATTTGCATATTGTGATAAAGTTCATTATTGTCTGTAATGTACTGATAAACATTAGATTTTCATATATATTAGATTCATTACACACAACTGAAGTAGTTAAAGCCTTTTATTGTTTCTAATATTGATGATTTTGGCATACAGCTCATGAAAACCCAAAATTCCTATCTCAAACAATTAGCATAATTCATCCGACCAATAAAAGAAAAGTGTTTTTAACATAAAAAAAAGTCAACCTTCTAATAGTTATGTTCAGTTAGGCACGCAATACTTGGTCGGGAATCCTTTTGCAGAAATGACTGCTTCAATGCGGCGTGGCATGGAGGCCATCAGCCTGTGGCACTGCTGAGGTGTTATGGAGGCCCAGGATGCTTCGATAGCGGCCTTAAGATCCAGAGTGTTGGGTCTTGCGTCTCTCAACTTTCTCTTCACAATATCCCACAGATTCTCTATGGGGTTCAGGTCAGGAGAGTTGGCAGGCCAATTGAGCACAGTAATACCATGGTCAGTAAACCATTTACCACTGGTTTTGGCACTGTGAGCAGGTGCCAGGTCGTGCTGAAAAATTAAATCTTCATCTCCATAAAGCTTTTCAGCAGATGGAAGCATGAAGTGCTCCAAAATCTCCTGATAGCTAGCTGCATTGACCCTGCCCTTGATAAAACACAGTGGACCTACACCAGCAGCTGACATGGCACCCCAGACCATCACTGACTGTGGGTACTTGACACTGGACTTCAGGCATTTTGGCATTTCCCTCTGCCCAGTCTTCCTCCATCCTCTGGCACCTTGATTTCCGAATGACATGCAAAATTTGCTTTCATCCAAAAAAAGTACTTTGGACCACTGAGCAAAAGTCCATTGCTGCTTCTCTGTAGCCCAGGTCAGGCGCTTCTGCCGCTGTTCCTGGTTCAAAAGTGGCTTGACCTGGGGAATGCGGCACCTGTAGCCCATTTCCTGCACACGCCTGTACACGGTGGCTCTGGATGTTTCTACTCCAGACTCAGTCCACTGCTTCTGCAGGTCCCCCAAGGTCTGGAATCGTTCCTTCTCCACAATCTTCCTCAGGGTCCGGTCACCTCATCTCGTTGTGCAGCGTTTTCTGCCACACTTTTTCCTTCCCACAGACTTCCCACTGAGGTACCTTGATACAGCACTCTGGGAACAGCCTATTTGTTCAGAAATTTCTTTCTGTGTCTTACCCTCTTGTTTGAGGGTGTCAATGATGGCCTTCTGGACAGCAGTCAGGTCGGCAGTCTTATTCATGATTGCAGTTTTGAGTAATGAACCAGGCTGGGAGTTTTTAAAAGCCTCAGGAATCTTTTGCAGGTGTTTAGAGTTAATTAGTTGATTCAGATGATTAGGTTAATAGCTCGTTTAGAGAACCTTTTTATGAAATGCTAATATTTTGAGATAGGAATTTTGGGTTTTCATGAGCTGTGTGCCGAAACCATCAATATTAGAAACAATAAAAGGCTTGAACTACTTCAGTTGTGTGTAATGAATCTAATATATATGAAAGTCTAATGTTTATCAGTACATTACAGACAATAATGAACTTTATTACAATATGCTAATTTTTTTCTGAAAGACCTGTATGTGTGGGTGAGTGAGCATGTGTGTGTGTGTGTGTGTGTGTGTGTGTGTGTGTGCGTGCGCACGCCTGCATGCTTGTTAACGGCTAGTTTCTGCAACTCTTTAAACAATTTTTTCACTGATGCAAATTATTTGAATATTTCAGTCAAAATACTTTAAATTCTTGCTGGACTTGATTTTTGGATGCAATGGAAGCTATCAGTGATATTTATGTTCGTAAATTAAAACAATCCATGTAAATTACCATGTGATGTAAAATTTGTGGCGGCATGACGGTGCAAAATAAAAAGTTGCATAAAATGCAACTGAAGTATTGAGATTGAATATTTTTGTTAATATATATATATATATATATATATATATATATATATGTGTGTGTGTGTGTGTTTGTATATTAAGCAAAGTTGCTTAAAATTCCTTTTGACATTGAAGATATATTACTTTATATTTTTATTTCATTTTCTGTTCTCTATGTGATCAGCTAAAAAATGTCTTTCCCAGAATCTAAAAACCAGAGACATCATGGCATATTAGGTTTCCAACAGTTTTCATCATTCCTGACTAAACTTTATATTCAGCTGCTGGGGGAAAAGTTCACACAACTTCACTGATGCATATTATTCCATCTGACTGACACGTTAACTGAAATTACAGTCCAACCGTTCCCTTGTTGTTTTTAACAAAGATCTCATTGACAAAAATCTGTCGTGGACATGGCAATAAAAACCCAAACAGCTTTCTGCCAAAATCCTCCCGACTCTGTTGTTACTGGCTCCCAGAACATCTGAAAACATCACTTTTGGTGAACTCCTTTCACATTTCACAATAATGACTCTGGCAACATCATGTTCAATCAATGAAACTCTGTGGCATTCACTTTTAAAAAGCAAAAAACTTTGTTCTTTAAATGTATTCAGACAAAATTAAAGAGCAGATTTTTGGTGGATGTGTGGGAGCGTGTGAGCTCTGACAGGTAACCGCCGAGTTAAAAACAGCCAGAAAAAGAAAGAAAAAACTCAAAGGAATTCAAATAATTCCTTCCAGTGAGGTACTGTATAATTGTGTGCTTTGTTAATTCACGCTTCATAATTCCCTCATTACAGCTCTTGAATGGCGGTGATTAAAAGAAATTCTTTTAACAGCCATCTCTTTGAAATGAGTATCAATTAAGTCCTTTATTATTGGCTATTCTTTCTGACAATGCCAACTCTCAGCTCAGCAGTGACTGAGAAAAATGCTCTCTAGTAAAAAAAAGTTTAAGATGACTTTGGCTTTCTTTGAAATGTGATCATGTGCAGTTTTGTTTTGATATTTTAATTACTACAAGCTCTACTGGTGGTGTTTCTGCACTCAATACGTGGCTGTCAATTACCTCAACTGTCTCCATTTATCGTCAGCGAGTTTGTTTCAAAAGCTGGACTTACACAGGAGTATTTAACTAGGTGTGCTAAAGGTTTCTGTGAAACATCTTGGTGTGAGAAACTTCCCAATGATTTCTTCCTCTTCTTCTTGTGTTCCAGCCAATGCCGGAGCCTCAGAAAGGGAAAACAGCCTCACCGCTTTCTTGGCAGTTTAGAAGCAAGCTGACATTCAATCTGCTTCCCTATCGTAACCCGCATCTTCGCTCACAACTGAGATTTATACAAACGGACATGTGCCCGTAATTACTTAAACCACAGGCAAAAGATCATCGCCAACTCCTATTCTGTCAGGAAGTCATGAAGGGAGAGGTTTGAATGTAAAGTTTTGAGAAGGTCTTTTAAACTCTTAAGTCTGTTAGAAAGTATGGAAAATAAAGTGTTAACGGTCAACTTCACTGAAAAATATTTTTTATTATTGTTTCTAATCATAATGGGTCACTCTGGGTTTTTCATGCAGGCTGAACATGAAAATAGTCTCCTACACCTATCTCCTGCATTAGCTACTGATAGAAAATAGATGGTGAAACTCTAGGATTTGAAAAGCCTGACAGATCTACGTCACATCTACGTCACACTGTCGCTTAACATTCGTGGACCCACCCAACTTGACTCATGATGTTGAAGGCTGTTGTTTTAGCGTCCAGGAAGCAGCAGAGAATGTCTCATTTAGTAGAAGCTAACCATTAGCATTAGCAACTCCACCACATGGTAGAACTAGAGGCTCGTGTTATTTGTGGAAATAAAACATCTACGTTGCAGAGCAGACTGAGTCAGTGATAGAGTCGCTTTGCTGTTATCCATTATGAAGCAAGATGTACAAATTATCAGGAAATAAAACTCCAAATCCTGCCGCCTGAAGTTACCTTCTCCTCTGGCTGAATTCTCCGAGCTGAGACAAGCGCACCGGAGCGTTTTTCCTTCAGAGTAAAACTTAGAATGGACCGCTGCAAAGATGGGCTTTTAATTGACTGAAAAACTCCTATTTATCAATGAATACGAAGTTCACTGAGAAACCGTTTTTTACTTTTTGGGGGATTTTTACTATTGAAACATGATAGTTCATTCTGAGTTTTACATGCAGGCTGAAAATGAATATAGTCTTCTATCCCTATTTCCTCCATTAACTGTCAATAGAAAATAGACAGAGAAATGCTTGGATTTGAAAAGCCACTCAGATCTACGTCACACTGAAAATAAGCATTTATGGACTCACTCATCTTGGCTCACGATTGTGTTATTTGTGGAGATAAAACATCCACGTTGCAAAGCAAACTGAGTCAGTAGTAGTGTTGCTGCTAGCCAATCAAAGGTGAGATGTCTGAATATCAGGAAATAAGACTCCAAATCCTAAATTCTTCTGCTTCCCTCCTCTGGCTAAATTTTACTTCCAGAAACAGGCGTGCCAGAGCTTTTTCTTCCCCACAGAGATCGACTCACAAGACATTCACTTATACTAGAAACCACTGCTAATGTTTTTTTTGGGGGGGTGGGGGTGGGGGGGGTGGGGGGTGAACTTGGTCTTTAATAATGTGTCTGCTTAAGCTAAATGGAAACTAAAAGATGACACCCTCTGGCTTTGTATCCATTATTAAGTTCTGCCTCCATCTAATGTGATTATCATGTATAGATCAGTATCAAAGTTGAAACCTGCCTGCCTTTGCCCTCCCGACAGCTCTAAAACCCTCAGAGAAGCAGACTCAGGCTTTATCAAGTCCTTATCAGCGATTAGGGCGCCAACCCCTGCTGAACAATGCTTTATTAGATCTCCTCACCGTTAAGGTTCAGAGCGTAGAGATCTTAATTACGGCAATAATGTATAAGCAACAGCTCGCGATGTCAGAGGCAGCTGAATAAAGGGCAGTTCCCTCTGCTCCTGCCTCTTAAAAAGGCACGTTTGAATCTGTGATGCGAGTAAAGGCTTCAAGTGAAGGGTGGGAAAAAGGAACAATAACAAATTGACATCTCTTTTTAGAGAATTATACCATAGGGAGAGGCATTTTCCCATTCTTAATCACTATAAAATGGTTTAACATGACACACAGAGGCTGGCAAATGATCAACTCCTGACAGGAGGAAAAATTGCAAACAAAATGAGAGATCAAGTTTATTAGAGTGCCACCTCTGGGAAATGAAAATCTTTAATTCTCTTTTTTTTTTACATTGACATTTATTTGGCTGCCATGAATAGCGATGTTCACACACAGGAAAACACACAAACCACTTCTGCTGAACCTGCTACTCCTGTAACTGCTCCACAGCAATGATAGTGCAGTCAATGACATTTATCATGTTTGCCTTTGTAGATGACATCTGAAACACTGTGTCTTTCATCCAGCCGGCATTCATCACCGACTTTATATAAAGTTTATACACGGCTGTGTCTTCATGCAGGAGCAATGAGGGGAGCAGGCAGGAATTATCCATCACGCCCAGCGCCGGGGACAGGGACCTATGCTTCTAACTGTCAGGTTTTTCTTCAGAAAGGATCCTTTTGCATTTCTCATGAAAATAAATGAATGTTATTAGTTTCAATTAGCATGCTATTGATTTAAATCTAGGTTATTTGTCCCAGGATTAGGCAGGATGATTATTTCTGTCTTGAAGGGGATTTATTAGGATACCACCATGAGTTCATGAAGACCTGTGATTACATAGAATCAATAATACCAGGAAAGTGTTTATGTGTTTTTACTCAAATACTTTAGTTCGATATAAAGGGACAGCCAGGCGTAATAAAAATGCAATGTGTATGAGAATTTTATCAACGACCAACAAGATTTTAAATGGTTTGGCCTTGGCTTGTTTACACTTGGACTTTGGACTTGATCTACTAATATCTTTAATGTTTTTGGATCTCTTTTTAGACCGTGGTTATTGTGGTGCCAGTTGGACGCGTTTATGTGGGGGTTTTCAATACAAAATTGAGGATGGGGTTATTTTAATTTGATTGGGGGTCTGGGATTAAGTTCTTGTGTTCTGTTTTTATTACTGCAGATGTTAATAAGCAGGAGGCTACACAGAAAAATTTATAGAGTAAATTTTACTCAAATTGAAAAAACTTTTACTCTGACAAAGACTACATTTGGTCCCAGTCTAAATAGAGTAAAATTTACTCTCATAACAGAGTCGATTTTACAGAGTAAGTTTTACTCTCATTAGTGCAAAAATTTTACTCCACAAAATGAAAATTTACTCTGTGTTGTGCAAATTTATTTTTACTCTATTATAGACTTACTCGAAGTTGAATAGAATGTTACTCACAGTGGAAATAAATTTAACTCTAGTAATAGGTCAAATTTACTCTCACTAACAACATATTTTACTCTGAATTAAATAGAACTTTATTCTAAATGGTATTGAATTTTGCTCTGGAACGAAATACAATTGTAATCCTATTAGAATTCAATTTTATTCTGTAAAGTGTACCCAAAATGGATATCTTCTTTTTACTCTAGATAGAATTACAAATAGAATGGTACTATTACATACAACCAGATTTATAAAAAACCCTGTTACGATGGATTAAATGCCAACATTTATGTCTAAAAAAGAACGTGACTCTTATTAAAAGTAGCAGTATACGCAGACACCCTCCCCTTCTCTCTCTGTTCAGTGAGGTACACACTCTGATACCAAACAGCACTGTGACTACATCATACACGGAGCAAATTAAGCTTGTTTTACCTTAGCTAACATGTTTCGACTTCTACTGCCGCCTTCATCAGAGCAACCACAGATGTTGGTGGCGTCAGTTCCGTTTATCTGCAGACAGTAGAGGACGATATCGCCCTCTACTGCCCACGCCTTCTCTGCTGATCACCAAGTACCATGAGTGGTCCAGCACCTGTATACTCTTTCGTCCCTGTTCATGGTCCTGGATCCACGTCTCCTTAACTCAATCGCTTCTGTGTTCTGTGATTATGATCCATGTGCTGTCCAAGTCTATTATGATTTTCTCTTGTGCAGTAGTCTGTTATTGCTGATTTCTTTCTTGTGCTTTCTTCCTCTTGTTTTGCCTTCCACTTGTTTCTTTGTCACACTTCTTTTTATGTTCTATTTTTCATGTGTTGAGTTTGTGTCCAGTTTCCCCTATGCTTGTTTTCTTGCAGAGTTTTTATGGTATTCCTTGTGTGACTTCACATTTTTGCTCTGATGATATTTGGTGTTGTTGTGTTTTTTCATCGCTGTTATTATCTTTTCTGTTATGCCTTTGATGTATGGAAATGTTTTTGCTGGTTTTGGCTTCAAAACACAGAACAGAAATTCAAAAAATGATTTTACCCTTTGATGCATAATGGTCACTAGAGTGGATAGGTACTCAAAATTGTTATTTATTTTTTATTTAAATTTTTTTTGCTATTAAGCACAGCTGTTGAAGACTTTATTGCGTTTGAGCCCCTCCATTTGGACTTCAGTAAGTCAAGCCAACATATTTTATGTTTAGAATGCACGCTGTCCACTGAAGTGGACATGTAATAAATGATTTGTAAATTATTAAATGTTACAAAAAATATTTGTTGAAATTTGTTTCATTCACACCTAAAGATGAATGAAAAAA
This sequence comes from Nothobranchius furzeri, assembly GCF_043380555.1. Taxonomy (NCBI): domain Eukaryota; kingdom Metazoa; phylum Chordata; class Actinopteri; order Cyprinodontiformes; family Nothobranchiidae; genus Nothobranchius; species Nothobranchius furzeri. Next base: position 40,115,327 of record NC_091756.1, on the reverse strand, counting down.
AATGGTTTAAAAAAATCATGGTTGAAGATTTCATAATTCATGCATCAAAGGGTTAAAGAAGCGATTGAGTTAAGAAGATGTGGATCCAGGACCATGAACAGGGATGAAGGAGTATACACGCTGGACCCCTAATGGGACTTAGTGATCAACGGAGAAGGCACGGGCAGTAGAAGGCGATATCGTCTTCTGCTGTCTGTAGGTAAACGGCAGTGACGCCACCTGCATCGGTGGTTGCTCTGACGAAAGCGGCAGTGGACACAAACATGCTGGCAAAGGTTAAAACAAGCTCAGTTTACTCCGTGTATAATGAAGAGTCACAAAAAATTTCATTGGATAAACAACAGAATGAACGTTAACAAAGAAGGACTACCACAAGATTGAAGATACCTGTGATACTAATTACAGGACACATCCTAGTTTAAAATGTTTCTTTGGTCACAGTTGTTTTGTCTTATAAATTTTGTCCATGCCAATTCATTTCCATTTTCACTTTGGTGAACAACAACCTAAAATCAGTCCGATTTTCATAAGTAACATTTGTTTTCAACATTGATTTGTCGGTTTCAGTTATCTCAGTAAATACTGTGGATTTACCCATGTCTGCATTTAAAGTGGAGCAATAAACTTGCCAAGTGAAATCATCCAACCACAAAGAAATTGAGTTCATAGCAGAAAAACACAGCTTATGTTGCAGTTTGCAGTCCTGAGTTTGCTCGGTTAGTCGTTTCTTTTTGTACAATTTTTCGTCTGAGTTTATTGAATCTGGTCATTATAAAACTTGAACAAATGTTTCCTCAGCCATCCTGTCAAGAAGTCTAACAACAAGAAACTCTGGGAGGTAAGTGCACAACTCAAATACAGCTGGCACAAAGCCAGTAACACTCCTATAAAGCTAGTCACTTTTCATCACGTATTTATAGTCCCAAACAAAGCAGCAGCATATTTGCATAATGACAACACCAGCGTCTATTGTTTTCACTGCAAGTGCATGAGCCAGCTGCTGCAGGACAGTTGACGAGTGTTGTTGTATCAGGATACACTGCTGACATTTTTCTTTGCATGTCACAGCTACTTATCAAGACCACTTCTGTGTGTGTGTGTGTGTGTGTGTGTGTGTGTGTGTGTGTGTGTGTGTGTGTCCAGTAGGGGTTGCATCAACTAGTCGACTTCACTGCTCTGTAGTGACTTTTTATGCCTTTCATAGACTAGTCGCTGTTCCGTGATAATGACCGACAAGACTGAGTCCTCGGAAAAGACAGCAGGTGACGAGCCCCTGCACATCAGATACCGACGCGCTGTGCCAGAGCGTCGGTATCTGACGCCCGCCGTAAAATGGACATTTGACTGAATTGTGACCTTTACCCTCTTGCAATTTACCTTCCCCTCACCCCCATCCTAACATTAACCAGCTTGCACATGCAAAGCTCTGATCGTTGACGTGCTCCAGACATCTGCGTCCTGAGCACGGCCACAGTAACATTATCAAATTAGGTGTCACCACCTCAAAAACTAATTTAACACGTGATTGTTCATGTCGGCTCATTTCCTTTTATGTTTTCTGCCTTTTATTTGTGCCTGATGCGTTTCGCTGCTGTGGAGCGGAGCGCATCACCTGTTTTGTCCTCCGGTGACTTCACCTCACTGGTGCGGCCAGCTCGCACTCCGCTGTTTTTGCGGTCGGTAGATCTTTTAGAACTGCAGTTCAAAGGTAACTCATAAGGTGAATATAAATGAACCCAGGTAGCAGTTTTTCTTTAGGATTGAGAGGAGATGCAGGAAGATAATAAACAGACAGGACAGAAAAATAGTCAAATAAAAACAAGTTAGTTTTTGTACCTGGTGGTTGCAACAAACAGACACCATTGAAGGTAATCAGGAGTGAGGAACAGAAAATGAAATAATTATTTTAATATTTAGAGCAGCAGGAACTCTGAGAGGCTGCAGGCGCATCACGGAGTTTGCGGCCACTGTGCAGGGGGAGGGGGGAGAGGGCTGAAGCAGGGGAACAGTAAAGATGCAGAAACTACCATTGTTAAAAGAAATGTGTTAACTTAGAAAATGTGGACGCAATTTCAAATGTCAACAACTCCAGCGAACCAGCCCGCTTCAGGTGTATGACATCATCAACGACTAGTCAAAGTCGACTCGATTTTCAATACTTGGCTGACAACTTTAAAGAAATTAAGTCATGCAGCCCCTAGTGTCCAGTGAGTGTAACACTAAACCATATGGCTGGCGTAAGTTTATAATTTCATAGAAATTTTAAAAGTTGTATCAAATCAAAATTCACTCAGATTCTAAGAAGCTCATGGCCTATTTGACTCACTCTTGACTTTTTATATTTTGCCTTCCAACAGCAAGACTAACTTGAGATTTTTAAAGCGCTTGTCAAAATTTCTTAAAATTTTCTAAAGGTCCTTCAAAAGTAGTTTTTATTGGACCTTTGGTGCATTTTCCCTACATATTTTTACTACTTTTCCTCACCATTTTTGTGCCGCTTCTAAGCATAAATTTTACAGCACTTGAGCCAAATACACAGAAAACAAGTATGCTTGCAACAGCATTTTTAGTCAGACTGAAGATGCAGCATCTCTTCTCAGACAAAAAAACAAAACAACAAAAAAAATACAATAGAGATCCCCAGGGGAAGTGAAAAATAAGGTTTTCTCCAGTCAATAACAGTGCTCATTACTGTAAGAAAAAGCAAACCAAACTTTTCCATAATGCAGACAAATTACCTAATTATTTTCTTTTTATTTAACTTCAAATTTCACACAAACACACGGTTGTTGTTTATGCCTCCCTATGTATACTGGTAAATGTGGTGCAGGAGACCTAGATTTCACCAGCTCTGTTGTGGGAACATTTGAATGAATGCAAATTTGATCTCATGTCTGAATGATTGAATGTTTATACTTTAACTAAATTACATCCTCATTGATCTTATTTAACTCGTGTCTGAATCAATCTCCCTTCTGTTGACTTTCTTCTGATCTTATTCTGGGGAATTCTCTGTCAGCTGACTTAAACTAAGTGCATGATATCAAAAATACAAACAAAGTACCTTGAGTTTTAGTTATCAAAGAATGAAAATAGTATACAAAGTAATATGACACAATGAAAAAGAATACTATGCTGTATGATGGGATGAAATGCAACGAGATATGATTTTAAAAAGCTATAAGATGACACAAACATATGCAATACAAAACAACATGATATGATGGCTTATGATAAAGTAGGAGCTGCTATAGTGAATCCACAGAACAAGCTAGGTTTTGACTGCAAACACACACACACACACACACACACACACACACACACACAGAACACCCACCCCTCCCCCTCGGGGATCTTTCCTGAGACGCTTCCGCCAGAACTGTTGTAAACCCATATTCCCAGAGGAAACGAGAACCAGTTGCTTTATTCAAACATCTTTTGTTGTCCGTGACTTCAAATGGTGCTTTTCGTTTTGGGACTCTGGTAGTTTGTCCTAAAGTTGAAGTGGTAGCAGCCGGCTGTTCCTCCATCTGATATTATTGAGTGGAGAACCACACCAGTTATGTTCTGTTGCTAAATACATGAGTGTGGAATAAGTGGAGGACCCAGGGAAGTGCAGCGGTTTGGTGAGACCGACAACCGGATGGTCTAATGGTTGTTTCTTGTCCCCAATGTATAATTGGTGGAGGTTTTAAGACAAATGTGAGAGATTCACTTCTTTAATTATTTTCATTTTATTTTTAATCACCACAATATATTTATAGCTATACTATACCAGTGGCACCACTGGAGCGTTACCACTTTACGTAGCGTGACACTCAGCTCTCAGTTGAGCTGCAGCAGCATCTTACTCTGCTGCAGACTCTGGAAGACACGAGCAAGTCTAAGTTTCATCAGATTAAAATGATTGTTTGTTTAGAAAGAGATGGCTTTTATCCCCTTTAATACTTAACCTGAACAAAACCGTGACTTAGGTCAACAACATCCACTGTTATCGGTACTCAGCAGGTACTCCATCAGTTCTTGTACTTAATACTTGCTTTGGGGTAATGAGGGTGCATCTCCAAATACAATGCAATGCAACATGACATGATGGATTGATACAGCACACTTATGAACACATCTAAGTTGCTTTGGTAGTGGAGGCTGTCTGCAGAAGCCAGTGATGATTGATATGATGGAGTCTTTACCTGAGGGCCCTCTCTCCCTGCACTGTTAATACTGTTTCTTTCAAATTACTCAAAAAAAATAAGGCAACATTTTCCAAACAAATTTTGTAAGTTTGGTCAACTAACCAGCAATATGAGTAGGTACAACTTAATAATTTCACCTTTTTTCTACACTAAAACCTGTGTCTTTCAAATTACTCCAAAAAATTAAGTCAAGATTTTCCAAACAATTTTTTTGAGTTTGGTCAACTAACTATTATTTTAAGTAGGTACAACTTAATAATTTCACGTTTTTTCTACACTAAAACCTGTGAGATTTAAATTATTCAAAAATAATCAAGGCAGCATTTCCCAAACAAATTTTTAAAGTTTGTTAAACTTAGTATTTGGACTATGGAAAAATTAATAATCTTCATTATTTTATATGAACTGAAACCTTTCTTTGATGTTATTCCAAAAAATAAACCAAAAATTGAAATTATTTAGATTTAATTCAACTTTTCAATACTAAAACAGTTTTTAAAATGTAAAAAGTAAATAATGATAAATACTGTGAAGCTGTAAATAGTCCACTTTCAACATTTATTTTTCCAAAATCATTGAAACAGTGGCACTGAAGTAAATACTAACAAGATTTGTAAATTGTAAATCTTACAACTTTTGTAAAGATTTTTACAAGCCATACACATATTACTGTAAAACATTTACATCACAGTAAACACCGGAACGGTGTGAGACCTATGCTCACAAAACTCATACTGTCAATGACAACATGAAGCATTTTCCACCTAAAATCTGGAAGCATTTCAATCGAAAAATACATGAACATATTTGTATGAAGTACAGCTGAACCTCTCAAAATTTGTAGTGTTTTGTTGTTTATATACTTGACATTTCACTTTAAAGAACAAGTCATTTAACAAGTAATTTTCAAGTGTTATCCAAACTACTTTTGAACAGAACCCATCTCAGCTTAAAAAAACTGTCACATGACAACCCAGAGCAATATCTGGAACAATTGCCTTTTGTCATTGAAAAACACATTTTATTATTGAACGAACACAACAGACCTGCTGTTCAGAAGTGTAGGGGCCACACTCAAGTTGGCTGCCTAGGTAAGAAGTTTGTTTTTCAGAGTCATGTACCTGGAGCTTGGTTTTGGGCGGAGTGTATCAAGACCCACAAAAAGTCTCTGAAAAACTTCAAACGTTTTGACAAGTTTGGTAGGATATTGGAGGTTCAGGGCGTATGTCAGACCGAGAAGCATGCTGCATGCTTTGGCTAGACTGCCAAGATTAGTGAGCACCGGCACTCCCTCGATGATTATTCCTACAGCATCTGGATCATGGCAAATGTAGATCATCATGCTGCGCAGTTTTAGGTCCTCGTGCACGCTGGTCTCTGGGCTTCCCTTAATGACAAACAAAGACAATGGCAAAACATCAATTAAAAAAATTAACACAAATACCAAAATCATCAGTTCCTGACTTTTTAGCCAGAATTATTTGTGTCTCAGTAACATTAATTTCTATGGCATTTTTAATGCAAATGCTGCATGACTTGAAGAGCTAACATTAAATAAATAAAATAAAAAAAAGCTTTAAATTGTATGTGTTCATCTACATCAGCGGTACTCAATAGGCGGCCCACGGGCCACATCTGGCCCGTGAGCCCTTTCTTTTTTGCTCCCGAACCTTTCACACCCAAGGATCCAATCAGTTCTGTTATTTTCCTCATTCGCACTGACTGAGATAACGGCGCAGTGTGCGTGGCTCTGGTGTTAATCAGGTTTAATGTTTCTGTTTGCAACCATCTTCACAAGAAGGCAAAATAGTTAAATGACAGGGTTCGCACGGACCGGATATTTCCTGTATTTGAGTGTTTATTTTGACGGAGAAATCTCAAGCCTACAGATGCGCTGACATTTTTATCGTTACACACATCGTGGAGGTAGCTACATCAATCAGGAAAAGATAACCATCAGAACATTTGAGATGGACACTGAGCTCAGCGCAGCTCGCCGTCAGCGCATGCGTATGGTGAACAGCAAGCTGAAGATGTGTAGATCGGGGGCTTGGAACGCATCGCAGAACCAGAACCATGCAGGAAGATTCTGTGTTTTCTAAACCCGGTCTCTCAGAGACTAGTCACTTAGAAAATGTTCCCTGATTATGAATCTTTGGCTTAATAGCGCTTGTTCCTGTCTCCAACACTACGACGCATCCATGAGCCTGTCTGAGGAACAGTCCAGAACCTCACATCCTCTACGACGCATCCATGAGCCTGTCTGAGGAACAGTCCAGAACCTCACATCCTCTTCAGCTCAGAAAGCGCCTAGAGACATTTGATTACGCACAAGCAGGTGACCTGTTCAGGTTTACATCATAGACTGTACATATACTGGACAATTCGATTCCATAGGCTTCAATAACACGTTATCTGTCCATAATGGGAGGTGTCCACCACCGCCATTTTGACCGTGTCACAGGTTCCGTCCAGCCCAGACAATTCCATAAAAGGGAAGAGAGGAGGCGCTGAGGGTGGGGCTGTAAGGCTGGGCTCGAGTGACGACACCCAGGCGAACTAGCTACGAGCTAACCTGAAGCTAACCCTGGCTAACCCAAAGCTAAAGCGGAGGTGGGAGCCGAGCTAACGGATGTAGCCACCTAGCTTCAACCCAACCGGAGCTAACTGGAACACCCATCGAACTGAACCTCACACGGAGTTTAGGTGGAGGTTTTCTGCGCCTGTTCGTGAGAAGTACCTGTATTAAAAAAGTTTTAAATCGGTAAGTTTATAATTTATTTCCGTAATGAATACATTTTGCTTTGAGCAAGTTTTCAGTAGTTTTTTTCGGCGCTATCACTCCTGAGTCGCACCAGCCATTAAATGTATCATGAATAAGAGAAAATATATTTAAGTCGTATTTTGGGGGGACATTTTATTATCTTTCTTACAAAATCTGAGACCAAGCGTTTCACATAGCAACACAAGCACCGGTAACCATAACAGAATGAACAACAGCCAGCAGAGGAGAGGATGGCGGTGTTTCAAACCCTCCCGGCCGGCGAGGACAGCTCATTCCTGGGCTGGAGCCGGCCCTCAGCACCCCGCCACAGGCTCTAACAGATGCTGGCGGTGTTTGAAACCCTCCCAGCGGGACAGGGGAACTCATTCTTGTGTGGGTCGGAGTCGGCCCGCAGCAGCGCGGTGTAGCCTACATATTTTGTTATATAAGTCGCTCCGGAGTATAAGTAGCAGGACCTGCCAGAAAATGTAAAAAAGTGCGAGTTATAGTCCGGAAAATATTGCAGTTATTAGTATTCGAGCTAAATTAGCAGCGTAAATACATTTCATATATTTCCAAAATGTTATACTTGTTTGTATCTTGTACAGCCAACTAGTCTTTATTCTGGACTCAGTACAATTTATCAAAAGTAAAGAGACATTCTACAGATGAAGTAAGCACAAGATAACTTACTGGAAGACACAGAGTTATCATGAGAACCAGAACAAGAGAGCCTGATAACAGTCATGTGAAAATAACAGTTAAAAAGTATGTATGTATAATAGAAATAAAAATATATTAGAATTAGTGTAACTCACTGTGATCCAAACAATAAATCAGCCATAGCTGATTAGTAAATATGACATGAGGTCTGGGAGTTTTTAAGTTTCATTTTTATTTTTTTGTTAGATCTGTTTAAATGTCACCATGGCAGCCTGTGTGTCTCCAACATCAGCTATGCAAAGCAGCAAGTGTAAGTTCCACATACCTGTCTCACCACTTCATGTATGGTTTTGTACTTTAAACAATTATGACAAACCTGTTATTTTTTCTCCATAGCCATTTGGATAATTGGAGACAGCTACGTGAGGCGTGGTGCCCAGAGAGCTGCAGAGACAACCTTGGCCTCCCTGACGTCTGTGTCTCCTGGTTTGGTTGGGGTGGACCATCGACATACATACATGTGCCGACACTTTGCGCCCTGTTTTATAAAATGTAGTGTTAAAAATAAATGTTTTTGCTCAATTACTGGAATTTCTTTGGTTAAGACAAAAGTGAGGAATAATCATTTACAAGTTATTTGTACAACAGGCCCATTTTAAATCCCAACAGTTTCTTAGCAGACAATAGAAATGTGTTCTTTACTAACTTTACTTGGTTTAAAAATCTTACTAAAATAGTGCCGTATTGCAAAACCCAATCATACTTGTTATGTATACATTAGTTTTGTAGATATTTTTTAGATGTATATTTGTGTGCAACAAATCCAAACTTAAATAATTTGTCATTCTTTATTGAAAAACAACAAAATACAGTTATACAGAAGTGTGGGAAAATGATAATGTGAAAGTATTGCTATTTAAATGTAATCCTATTTATCTTTAAAAAGAAAAACTCTAAAAATGTCCTGTACAGCATCATGACAGAAGAATGGTGGTCTGTCTGTCAGAATGTGCTGAACAGATTTGCTCTTTGAAGAGGAGTGTCATGTTTGGAGGAAGGTACTTAACCCAAGACATGCAGAATACACCACTGACCAAAAACTGATGGAAAAAATGATTTATTTATAAGGAGGAACTTAAGGTGCACAGATAAGTCTGTGGTTGGAACTGCAACAACAGCTCAGCGTCTGGAGGAGGGAGAACACAGGTGAGCTTAGGTTCTGGTTTCAAAATCCATTGTAGGCAGGCAGAGGTGTTCAGCAGACTTACTGTGGTGGGTGTATGTGTTGGCTGGAGGAGGGAGAGGTAGAGAGGAAGCGCAGGAGAGGGAGCAGAGGTGGAGAGAAGCGGGGCGTCCTGGTGGATGGGGCACTGGGTGAGATGAGAGGTGGGTTATGGAGGGTGGTGATAAGGTCCGTGTGTTGAATATCCAAATCCTGGAGTAGAGGTCAGTATCCAATGAGGTCGACAGGAATCCTGAAGAATGGTAAATCCAATATAATCCTAGGAACACTAGAGGTAACACGAGTGGCTGGTTACTACCAAAACTGAGGCAATCTTCTGGCGTCAAATTGTGTCCTCCATCCACCTTAAATAGGAAAGCACCCCGCTGATCGCTGATCAGGAACAGCTGGGGTGTAGTCACCAGAACCATGAAGAATGTGTCTCCAGAGACAACTCGGGTCCTGGTACCAATCAGGAAAGCGGACCTTATCACCCAGAGCTGCCAGGTCACGCTCAAAGCCTTCATGTTCACGCTGCAGAGCCTGAACGCTGGCTAGGTGGTGGCCGTAGTTGTCTGTGTTCAGGGCCTGGTTCTTCTCCTCGATCCACTCTTTGGTCTCATCAGCGTCTCTGAGAAGACATCAGAACTCCGTCTGAGTGTGGGTCCAAACTCTACTGACCCGTAAGCGGCGCATAAGTGTGCGGGGTACCTGTGGAAGCGCTACACCTCATGGGCGCTGCCCAGCATGTTGCAGCGAGCGCCAGCGGTTGTTCAGCTCCTGGAGAGAAACCAAACCCAGTGAGATGAAGGTGGACGCCAGCGGGCTGGACGCCGGACGAGGAAACCTGGAGACGGATCGCTCAGACAGGAAGGGAAGAGCTTCCTCTTACCTTGATGGAATTAAAGTTAGCCGTCGTCTGAACGCCCAACCGTACGGTCTGAGGTCAAAGGTCACAGGAAACACACACCAGTCAGCAGTCATACAGATGCATAAAGATAACTGTAGCCATGGCAACCAGCTGACATGTCCCCACTTTCACCAGCACCTGGTGCCTGCCGGGTCACCTGAATTCCTGTGTGATTTCAGCACGGTCGGCCGTGACTGCGGCCATCAGAGGTGACCTCTGATCAGCTGAATGAACTCACCTTCTAGGGTGACGCCGTCTAACCCCGGGTTTCCACGGGAGCCGTCAGCAGCACGTTACTGCAGCAGCTTGTCTTGCTCGCGTAAGCTGCTGCTCGGCCCTTCCCGCGACATGCTGCTCCTGAGACGTGGCCGACTCGCGCTGCTGACGGCTCCGGTGGAAAAGGTTCTGTTGACCACAGCGGTTCCTATCAGCAGCTATGACGTGCTGCTGCAGTAACGTGCTGCTGACGACTCCTGTGGAAAGCCGGGGTCAGAGTCGGCTTCATCCTGTAAACAAACAAATGAGTGGTAACAAAAACACCACGTCTGGTTCTGGTGGAGGCGGAGGACAACACGCACCTTTCCAGGAGCAGAACCCAGATGTTCTTGTTGCTACAAACAGAGACGAGCAGAGTTAACAAACCAGGAAGTGAGAGGGACCAGCTGCTGCAGACAGGTGACGCTCACCTGAGCCTGAACCATAGGAGCCTCCTCAGCCATCAGACCTTCTGACTCCAGTTCAGATGCCACCTTGTTGATGTCCCTCAGGCGGGACTCGTTGGCCTTCAGGTCCTGCAGGACAAAAGCACCTGCTGATTATCACCTGAGCTGATCTGACAGCTGCTGCTGGAAGACGGAGAGGAGGAAAAGTCCGACCTTCTGGAAGTCGTCAAACTTCTTCTGCAAGACCTCGACCTGCTCCAGGTCCGACCCGTCTCTCCATCCTCATTCAGCTAAAGACGCGAGTTCAAGTAAAACAACCTAAAGTCACACAAACACAAAGCAGGTGTGGAGATGTTCGCTCTGAGCTGGAGGTCGTTCCTCGGCTGTGAAGGGCACACGAACCTTGTTGGTGCTGTTGAGCAGCGTGAGGATGTCGCCCTTCTTCATGGTGACCTCTCCAGGACTCTTCTCCTGGTAGTCGTACAGAGCCAGAACCAGCTCCTTCCCGGTCTCATCGTCAGTTGGAGCCACTTGTTGCTGTCGGGTTAACAGGTCTGGTGTTAGAACGTGGTGGATAAGAATGTTCTGATGGGCCGAGGGTTCTGAACCAGCGAAGTGACCTGGACCCAAACAAAGTGAGCCAGAACCTGCAGACACCTCAGAAACATGTCAGGACCAGACCTGCTCTACCTTCTTCCACCATGGTCTCTCCTTTCTGGGTGACAGCCTTGATGCGAGGTTCATGACCTGTGATCTCAGCCTGCAGAGCCTGGTGCTTCTTCAGCAGGTTCTGGACACCAATCAGGTCCTTCCCTGAGGACACATGTTAGAGTTCAGCATTATGCAGTAGACAGACCAGTTTAACCCAGGGGTTTCTTTCTTCTACAATCTGCTCTTTAACTGTACTATTTCCTGCTATTTCAGCTGTTAACTTTATTTTCTCTCTAAGTGTTTTTCTCCCCAGAAGAAGCTACAACGATGTTCTGCTGAGCTGTGGTGGCCTCATGGAGGGGGCCATCATCTAGCACACTGCCGCTAACCACTTAATCATTCTCCCTCTCCTGATAATAACATTTTACTTTCTTTGATGTTGGATGTACTACTGCTAGTTTACCCGTTTAATTATAGATCCACTAGGATAAATACAATAAAGTTTATCTCTCGCCAAATAGAATATTTACTAAGAAATCACAATGTAACGTGTGTGTGTGTGTGTGTAAAAGCCATGCGTAGTGTTTATTTATAAAGCATATGTTGTTGGATTTTATCCAGAATCGAGACTTTGAAAATATAAAGTTTAATTACAGTTTGATTTATTTGACATCTGTATAATGTTTATTATTTTGTTTTTTCCCCCTAAATACCTAACGTTTTAGTTAACATGAATATTAGTCATTCATCCCAATACATAAAGTTACACATTTTAAATTTTAATAGGGGAAGACTGCAGGAGGGAGCAGTAAAATACAGGGGGTCCCCTGCAAAAACTAACTTTAGGAGTCTGATGAAAGTTGCTGGTATTCCCGCTGCTTCTTCGGTAAACAGCGCCAACAAAAACAAAGAAACTTGGGATCTTGTCGGCGTGGCAGTGGGATTTAAGGGAAACGCTGTATGCCCTATAGACTTCTCAACGAGCTGCAGTATTTCTCCGGTCAGATCTGTCTCCGAGTTCCACAAGCGGTCAGCCCGCAGCAGCGAGGCGCCGCATCGATCAGCCTGCCCGGCCTGACCGCTGGGGATTACCGGATGAAAGAATAGAGCACAGAAGTGTCCCCCCAAGCGGCGCGCCCCGTCATATTTCAACCCATTTTTATCTTAAATGCACTGGGTTTTACCCTATTACCCATTTAAATATGCCCTATTAATTATTTTACCGTATTTTACATTTAAATGTCATGGTTAAACAGTACATGCTACATGTTAAACTGATAGTTAGCTGGCTACTTCGGTAAACTCAGCTAGTTTAAAGGCAGCAGTGACATAAAATACAAATATAGATTTTAACTTACCGAAAAAAATGAAGTGGAGACTCCTTGGACGCTCTATTAGTGCAATTAATACCACAGCAAGTCATTTTGTCCAACAATTGCACCAATATTATCCAAAACAGAATTCACAAGCACAGAGACTCAAAATCCCGACACAGTTTCCAGGAGAGACCGAGGCTGTACTGAGGCCTTTCCACGGAGCTAGCTATGTGGTCACGTGGGTCTGAGGCGGCGGTCACGTGTGTCGGATGTTCATTAATTATACAGAATTTTAGGCTTTCAATACACTTAAACAGAAGAGTGAGAAAAAAATTCACCCCCCTCAGAGTTGTCATGAGTATAAACTAGATAATTTAGACAAAAAACCATTTTTTGAACCAGGCTGTAAACATGTTTATTTCTGCTGTGAAAATGGCATTTTTAACATGGGGGTCAATGAGGATTTGCTCGCTTCTGGTACCAGCCCCCAGCGGATGAGGGTGGAACTGCAATTTTTCTTACTTCCGGGTTGGGACCATTTTCTGAGCGGCATTGTGGGGGCTTGGTTTACATAGACAATCTTTACATTTAGAATTGGCTACAGATAAAAAATGAATGCAGTAAAATAAAATACATTGTAATTAAATATTCATTAATTATTTTACAAGCAGAGAGCCGCATCAGATGGATGAAAGAGACGTATGCGGCTCCAGAGCCGCGAGTTGCCGACCCCTGGCCTAGTAGTGGAGTGTCTGCCCTGGAACTTGGAGATAGAGGTTTGATTCCTGGTCAGGTCATACCAAAGATCTTAAAAATGGTACCCAATGCCTCCCAGCTTGACACTCAGCTTTAATGGGTTGGATTGGGGAGTTAAACTACCAAATAGTTACCGAGCGCAGCCACTGCTGCAGCTCACCACTCCCCTTCATCGGGATGGGTCAAATGCGGAGATAAATTTCATCAGTGTGGGATGATGGCTATGGAATTTGAACTGTAATTCAACATCAACAGTCAGTAATATAGATGAGTTTTTTGGTTAAAATGTTTCTCTAATATGTATTAAATTTATTAGGACTGTAATGTGCTGAGTTCTTCCTTTGTTGCTGGAGTTCCCTGCACACGTTCCGCTGCTGTTTCTCACCAGTATAAGATGATGGAGGGCTCTAGTTTTGTTGTGCCGTTCGTGTCGGGTGGCCAAGCAAAGCCTGGCTTATAAAGCGCTGGGGGAAATCCTGCAAATGTACGACTAACCCCCAAATTCCACTACCTCCGCTCCGCTCCGGTCCGCCCCCGGCTTCCGCAGCCGCTCGCTTCCGAACTCAATTTTTACTGGTACCCGCTCTACAACGGCTCCGCTCCGGTGCGGAGACCTGAGGTGGGCAAACAAGCATGCGCGGGATTTTCGAGATCTTGCGATACAGTCCGAGCAATAAACGCGGAAGTTAGATCCAAACACCCGTTGTGTGGGAGAAGCATCGGCATGAACTGTTTAATCTGCCCATCATTTGTGTTGAGAGATCAGCAGTGTTTGGATCAACAAAGTGTGACTACTTTGATAGTGGAAACTGTATTTATGGCTTATTTTTGTGCATTTAAACTTCAGCCGCCACTGATAGTTGTTAAAAGTTGTTAAATCTGTGCATATGAAACAAAAAACGCCTTTTGTTTATCGATGTATTGTGAAAAACGGAATTTCTGCTTGCTCCTTTTCCTGTTGGGTGTTTGTGATTTCTGTCCATTGACTGCGGAGGTGCTCCGGCGTCCGGTGAAAATAGGATCGATTCTATTTTTGCCGGACGCCGGAACAGAGGGCGGCGCACGGCCGCAGTAGTGGAATTGCTCTGATTGACTAGAACGGGACCGATTTTGCTCCGGCGTTCGTGTCGGAGCGGAGCGCAGCGGAGCGGAGGTAGTGGAATTTGGGGGTGAGAAGGGAAAGGTTAACAAGTACAACATGGCATTGTTGTGCCTAAAGAGTTCACTGAACGATTTGTAAACTTGTTTATTTTGTTGTAAACGTAAACTTAACTTGCTCGTATATTTGACCAATCAACGTTAAAGTGAGCTCGTTAACATGAACAGCGACTCCCCATAACTCACTGGATATTTGTGAAAACAGAGCAGACACACAGATGCATTTGCACACATCAGTGTTTCCCTTACATAGGCTCAGGCGCAACGGCTGAATTTCAGTGCTCAATCATCCTGGAGGTTATACTTTGTGGATGTTTATTAAAACAACTATGCAAAACTAGGGTAGCCTATTTTTATTACTTATCAAATCCAGTTTGTGCAACAGATTGATTCAATCTTGGCCCTAATAATTTACTTACATAGTAGTCCGAGATGAGTTCCTGTCCACTCTCTCCCATGTACTCAATGAGGCATCTCAGAGTTACGTCTCTCTTCTGCACAGTGGAGACATTTGTGTCCTAAAGTTAATGAAAAAGTCATTAAATTAATTAAAATTCTGACAACAGAAAAAAAGTCTCTTTTTGACACACTACCCACAATTTTTTGATACATACACATTCAAACAAAACGTGTGTAGTGGTATTTCCCAGTAAAAGGTTGATATCAATAGAAAAGGTCTAATAATTTAGACGTAGCATTATTTTTATTAATTTTTATTTACATCAAATTGCTTTCTTTTGCACCTGCGATCTTTTGAAGTAAGAAAGTAACTTTTGATTTAGCATTAACTAAGCTTCCATACAATAAATCAGTTTAAAAAACAGCATGACAACTTACCAAAGTACTGCACAGAAAGACAAAAAAGCACCATAAACGTAGACGACAAAAAAGATGACAGCGAGAAAAACAAACAAACAAACAAAAAAAGCATCATAATAACCAAATTTCCACAAAAAGAAGCAGAGCATCGAAAAACAGCCACACATAAGCAAAAAGTTATAAGTAGGGATCACTGACCTAAAGCAAAATGGTTGAAATATAACTTCATTATGGATTTAGACCAAGCAAGCAATCAAGCCCACTGCACATATGTGTACATTCCAAAAATTGTGGCTGGCAAACAAGAAAGCCCTTGCCCCACACAATTTAGATCACATCTATTGCTGGCACGATTAGTCGATTCTTCATGATGACATCAACAAAATGAAATTAAACAAAGTAGTCGACTACAAATTTAATAGTCGACGTTTATTCTATGAGCGCTTTTAAAAAAAAAAAACAATTTATTTTGGGTTTTGGTGCCTACCTCCCTTTACTGTGTAGCATTTGTATTAACAGGTTAGAAAGTTATTTAAAGTTGTTTGATAAGCGATCATCTTGTCTTTATTATTAGATGGCACATAAATGATAACACTTCAATCTAGTAGCTAATGATGGCTATATTAAGCATCTTGTGGAAAAAGCTATACTTTTTTGCATGACGTGATTAGTCGACTAATGGTCAACAAAAGTGGCAATTAGTTGATTATCAAAATAGTTGTTTGTGGCAGCCCTAGTCACATCTTACCCCTTCTTTCCACTGGACTTGAACGCAGCACCTAACAAAATAGCAGTGTTTTACCCATGAGCTCAGTCCAAACCGGGAGTGATTCACACGTGAAACATGAGCAGGAGGCTTGTTTTGTTTTTATAATCGTTCAAAACTCAGATCGTAATCGTGATTAAAATTCGATTAATTGAGCAGCCCTAATGTATGGGGTTAGATGCTCAGACAGGTGGACTGTTCAGGGCTTTGAAACCAAAGTTAAAACTTCAAACTGAAAATGAATACAGATGACTTAATGTAATACCATGATTTTTTAACTCACCTGTATCAGTTCCATCAATAAGTTCTTGATGCGCTGACCAACTGCTCCTCCCTTGGCACTGAACAAATCCAGGAGCTTTGGAGTACATTTATCCAGCTGAGACATGAATGTAGACTGTAGAGGAACAGCAGTGCACCTTTGGAACTCTGCATTTATCTATAAAAATGCAAATGATTATCAGTAAATGCTTTAAACTAAGTAAATAAAGAACAGTAATAAAACATGAATAATAATCATTGACCTGAAATGTATCGAAGAGAGCGGGCCATCTTTCCATAAAGTTTGTCACCCTTGGGGACTGAGAAACCACTTCTTTTCTTCTCAAGCTGTATGTCCTGGTCATCAGGTAGTTTATGTCTTTGCCACAGTCTTTTCTCTTGCTGGCAGTTATTATTTCAAGCCTCATATTCTCAAGAGTGTCGTCTGTTTCACCAGGTGGATGTGGAGGAAGGTAATTAAGTTCTGCCCTCTTTGCTTTCTTGATGTTTTTAGCAACTTCTTGCTCATCACCAGGCTTTTGTGACAATGAGTTGATCAAGAGTTCAGGACTTCCCAGTGCTCTACGTTTTGTGCGGTAGTTTCCACATTTGTATTTCAGGCTTTGCTGCCATCCATAAATTCCATTAAAAGACCCTGGTTCCTTCAAGCAGGGATGCTTCTCAACTAGTGCCTGTGCTACAGCACTTCTTTGGGCATCATCAGGGTAAGCAGTATAAGAAAACATTGCTTCTGCCAGACGCTCAAGGATGTCAGATCTGAAACCAGGTGATGTCATCGGGGTGCCCTCTTTTAAATATGTCTCATTGCCTTGTTTCAAAGCAAGCTCAGTGTTGTGTGAAAAAGTTGGAATGGGAAACACAGCAGGCCAGGGGTTCTGCCTTTCAAAGGTGGACTGACTCAAAATGACAGTATCTTGGGAATCCAGTGAGCCACTAGCACTGTCACTGTCAAAGGAGGACATCACAGATACATCACAGTTGCTTTCTTGGTCAGCAACTGTCAAATCTAAGCATATAGGTGCATATACAACTTTAAGTGTGTCTTTATCTTTCAGTTCATTTGTAGATGTTACGGTGAAGAAGTCACCAAAATCTTCATCTTTGTACTGAAGACTTATATCTGTGGGGATGGACAGATTTTCCTTGACTGCTGCAACCAACTCAGCCACAGTTGAGGGTACCCCACTGCTG
Organism: Nothobranchius furzeri; assembly: GCF_043380555.1. Lineage (NCBI taxonomy): Eukaryota > Metazoa > Chordata > Actinopteri > Cyprinodontiformes > Nothobranchiidae > Nothobranchius > Nothobranchius furzeri. The sequence continues at coordinate 40,097,974 of NC_091756.1, read as the reverse complement.
AGTGTAACTTTTTTTATTTGATCATCAATTAGGATGCGGAATCTTACAGTTTGCTCCATGTCTTGAAAAACTGAAGACAGAGAAAAGATACAATGATTCTCAACACCTGAGACAGATGTGGCGCTTTAAAGTCACCATGCGCTTTCCTTCAACAACATAAGCTGAAAGAGGACATATATCACTAAGGCTTTGTTGTTCAATGAGAATTGTGTGATCTGTCCTCTCCAAGTAATATCCACGATAATGTTCATCAAACCAAGACACCAGTGTCCTCAAAATAAAATGCACTCTTTCTGCAAAAATAGTTATTTGAATAATTTCTGCAAAATCAGGAAGACCTGCAGTAGAACCATAGGCCACAATCATGCCTTGAGTGTATCTTGTTCCCTGATATGTGACTGTGTCAGCCAGCTGTACTTGATCATGTGAAGGATAAAGATGCTTGATTGATGCCTGAATATCTAAATGCAGGACATCCAATGGCACTGACTTTACTCTAACAACACCAAGTGCAGGCTCAATTGTTGTAGAATGCAGGTAATGGCTCATCATAAGTTGGTGCTTTGTAGCCATGGATAAAAGGACATTCTTGAAGTTGCCAGTATGCCTTACTATTCGTTTAAACTGGCTATGTTTCGCTTCAAACCTCATTGTCCAAAAAGCTATCAAAGGTCCAAAAGCCTTGATCAATCCTGGATAATGCTCCAGAAAGTGATGCTTTGGGATGAAATCTTCATCAGGAAATGCTTCCTTGAATCTGTATCTGTGTTCAGAAATCTTGTAGTCAAGGTAGGCAATGCTTTCTTCATTGTGGACTGGAGCAACGACAAGTTCAACAATGTCTTTTAAAGACATAAGCAAAAGCCAGTTTGGATCATTCAAAGGAATTCTGTGCCCAATGATAAATGGCAAGAGTCGTATGAGGGTCCAATTTTCATGAGCATTTCCTCCTAGCTTTTTTTTTGAGGAAAGGTTTGCAGGTAATGCCTGTGGACAATCAGTTTTATCAGCCCATTTATAGGGAAACTGCAAGATAGCACTGTTAAGCTCAATAAATGAGAAATATTTCTTAGAAAGGAAAACACTGAAGCACAGACCCAGTTCCAAAGGAACAATGCCTTCAAAAATGTCATGCAGTATGTCAGGTGGGTAGCCAGTGACACAATGGAAGTACTTCAGATTTTCAGTCAATGGGCAAGACTTTTTTACACCATAAAAATGTGTCCAAGCAGGATTTGCTTTAATGGTCAATACATGCGACGCATGTTCCTCTTTGGTGCGAAGAGGAAATGCACCTGACCGCACCTCCTTTATCTGAAAGTCTGATCACTGACCAAGACAAAATCTGCAAACAAATGGTCCAGAAAAATTTTCAACAAGTCCACTGATTGAGTGTGCTCCCAGATTGTCTGCTGCTACACAAAGCACACTTCCTTTTACATTTTGTCCCAACGTCGAAATGTAGATCCCATCCTGTTCTAAGATAGCAATGTCTTTCAACAAAGGGGCAAGTACTTGATCATAGCCATATTTTTTTATGTCTACGGCTTTACATAAAAGGGCCAAGTACACAGAGTTCAGAGTGGATCGAGATGAGAGAGGGTTGTTGTTAAATGTCCAGTATACAGCTGTTATCTTGTGCTTTTTTCTTGATGTTCCAAGTGGATTACAAATCTCAAAATCATCTATATACAGTAGAAGAGAAATTCGTAGTTCTTCTGAATAGAACGAATTATCTTTATAGATAGTAGCATCACGATATGATTTGTATAAAGTTGATGGTAACTCACGTTCTTTGCTTAGAATCTTTTCTCTTATATTTTGTTTGGCCAATAACTGAGTCAAGGACTGAAGAATTGGGACATACTGAAAACAACTCTTCTCTTTTGGTTCAAGGATGCACTCAATAGGCTCAACTACTTCAAAGTTTTTTTTAAAATAATCTCGTCTCCTGAACGATGAAGACAGAGGACCACCACTATTGAGTGCTAAGCTTAGAGGATTTGATTTGCACAGTTCTTCAACAAGAGATGAAACAAATGTCTCATCTATGGTTTGATTTGTTTTTGTTAGATGTGAAACAACAATATCTCTAACTGATGATTTTGTAGCAGAACTTGAAATAAAGTAAAGATCATCTACCAGTTCATCAATGCACCGAACTGAAACGAGATGAACACTTTCTAATTTCAACAAGAGGGATGCTATATAATCAATAACCAGAAGGCTTCTGTCTTCCTCTTCAGACTGTGTATTAGCCCTACTCACTTCACAATTTCCTTCACCGTGATCACCAACCCCACTATACGTTTCAAATACTAGCGCTTCTTCTGTGTGTGGCAATTGCCCTTGACAGATAATGCCAGGTTTGAAATCCTTTAAGGAATGTGGAGTATGTTTTCTGTGTTTGTGTGTTGCAAAAGTCCCATAAATATTTGTTTGGTGATTACACCCTGTGAAGACACACTTTACAGTCTCGTTATTCTTCAGATGATGACCTAGGTGTTCAAAAAAGTCTTTTTCACTTGGGAATCCTTGTTTTTGACATAATATGCAGGTGTAAGAAACATCTACTTGTGACTTGAGGGAATGAACTGCTTGATGGGATCTTGATAAGTGAGAACGAAGGGAACTCCAGTTTTTAAAAGAGCATGGGCATTCTACATGAATACAGGGCAAGGCACAACTGTGTCCATAGGTTCCATGATGCAGTCTATAATGCTTTAAAATATCAGTCTTTACTGGTAAAACCTTGGTGCACAATTTACAGGGCCATCCCATCTGTAATAAAAAGAAAAGCATCGCTTATCGTTGTGCAAGTTAATAAAGCTACATATACACAGAGAGATAGCATAGGTATTTAGGTTTTTTTTAAACTCATAAAAGTCTTTTTTGGGAACAGTAGTTTGGTTTATTTGAAGTAGTGCTTTATAAAGGTACTTTTAAGTTGTTACTTGCCCACAATAAATACATATAGTTATAGCTGCTTGATTATGCTAAAAACTGTTATCACGATTATTATGACTGAAATTGAGATCTAGATTATTTTACAATATTTTGAAAGTTGATAACACACATATACTAATACTACTCATCAGTGTTGTGCCCAAACGCTTTCATTGAACGACGGTTTGTGAATTTGTTCGTCTTTTTCATGAATGAAAGCTGAACTCGTTTGTGTTTTGCCTGACGAACGTAAAAGTGAGTGTGTTCGTTCTGGAGTGCGTGAACGGGTTTATTAACACGTTCTTTTGCCGTTCTAGCTCCAGATCTCCACGGAGTATCTCCGGAGCTAAAGACTAGCTAAAACATCCTGTTACATAGATTTTATAAAAATTAGAACCCGCAAATTCTGCCAAACATATGCAGCAGTGGTTGGTGCGGCGTCTACACTTATGTCTATGCTGTGTGGAGGATGGACGTCATGGTGCGTTCCATGTACCTCGGAAAATAATTGTACTTAACGTTGATTTTAGATGCACCCTTAAAAGTTTATCTTGTAAAATAAACATGTTTTTGTCACATCTACTATTTGTATTCTGAAGTTAAAATTTCCGAGTAGGTGGTAAACTGGAACAAACCGGAGAGAAAACAGATGTGAAAACACTACAGTCACACCGGTAACATTTACAATTCGTTTATTTATCTATTTGCGTTGTTTTTTTTACCAAATAATTTGGGGCTGATTGTTGCCCTTTATGACTCAATCTCTTTAACTTTATTTTTCTTGGGCAAACAAGTCAGAAAAGTCACAGAATTTGAGAAGTTATTAAATTTAAACATAATTAAATGTTTAAAACTTGGAGGTAAATCCTTGTTTCCTATCTCAGCCTGTAGTAATGAAAGTCATTCAAACAGACATTCAAATATATGTGTGTGTGTTTTTGGCTACAGAAGCACATAAACAAACAGATACGCGAAGTAGTGATCTTTAACAAACAAAGCAACACATTTTCAGTGTGATATGCTTGCCAGCCACTAGATGGTGCCATCAGATAAGAGAAATACTCCGGAAAGAAGCTTTAATTTAGCTCAGATAGAGTAACTTATTTTATCCAGCAAGATAATTTGGAGGTATGGTGGGAGGGGACATGAAAATAGTCAAACACATGTCTCACATTCATTGCATGGGAGTTTGCAGCCATGATCAAACACAAATCCACATTAAATATGGCTCACTCCATCTTGAAATTATTTTGCTTGTAAAACAGATGGTCTGGTGCATGAGTTAGCTCCACCAAGGAAAGTTTATGACTGATCAGTCGATGTAACGTGATCATGCTGTACATGCGCACATCACTCACTTTCCTAGTGTTTCCCCTACATAGGCTCAGGCATGGCGCTGCACCATGCCTAAAACTCCACTGTCACGGCCACGAAATATCCGCCCCTCCCCCACCGCTCTGACGTGAGACACAAGGAGGCGAACGGCCTGCGTTTTGTTTATTTCAAATCCAAATTGTAATAGAGATTAGATTTCACTTAATCAAGCAGCCTTACATTTAATGCATTTATTGGAGCGTATATAAATATGAGAAAACAGCTTTTAGCCAAGGAAGCGCTTTTTTTTTTACCGTGTCCTGTCTGGCTGTGAAGCAAGCAGAATTGATGTCTGAATGCTGGTGACAAGCCTTACAGATTTATTCTCAGGCGGAGCATCAAAGCGTTTGCTTTTAATGTCACGCCTGATACTTAAAACTTTACAAATGTCATACACCTTCACTTCAAAATAACCCTAGCTGTTACTGAAAGAAAGAACAGAATGTTAACTGACTTATATATTTAGTGAAACTAAAATATTTGACCTTAACTTACCTAATGTGATCTTCAAAGAAGACAACTTTTTGTGGAATTGCCTCAATTACGCAGATCTGATGTTCTTCTAAAGAAAAAATAAAGAAAAAATGTATTAATTGTTGAATGATATTGACTCATTCGCTGCCAGCCATTACCTGATCGGTAAAGCCCTTCACTGCCAGCCTTTCTCACCGTTTTTACTGTTTTTTTATGAGTCACAGAACGTTTCGCTCTAGGATGATGTCGACGCCAAAACAACCAAAACAAAAAGGAGACTCACCTCTTACATCGGAAGAATCCGCGTGTTTCGAGTGTTATCCGTTCTTTCATAATCCATTGCCGAACTGTGATCTGCAGACGCTTTTCCGGTTCGCGCCTCAGTTTTTTTCCAGGAACGGCCCAAAACAATCTCCTAACACATGGACGTTCTGCTTCCTGATCATGTGAAGTGTGACGTAGAGCTCAGATGTTTGTTCTCTCAGCGTGTGGGCTCGTTCCGATGCCCAAACAGTAAAAACATGTCATTGGCAGTTAACGGTTGGATCTAAAATAACGACTTTATTCGTCAATGGCAGTGAATGAGTTAAGGAGAAAGTTTGCCATCTGCTGCCAACTGCTGAAAAAGAGAAAAGCATGTGCTTTCCCACAAAATAACATTAAATGTTAATTTTTAGTAGTTGTCACTCTCCATAAACCTGCTTAAAAGAGCAAAAAATAATTAAACACCATGGAAATCATTTTAAGGCAGATAGAATCTTTAAAGATTGCATGAAAAGTTGCCTAAATGTATTATAAATCACTCCGTGGCTCAACTACAGTGCACTATACTTAATTCTGATGGCATCAACAAGAAAGTCATCCTAATTTAAAATTTGTGAGGTAATTCACCAAGTTTAACAAGTGTTAACGTGTTTAAATTCACATTTCACTGTTTTAATTGCCTCAGTTAAAATAATTCAGTGTAATTCAGTCATTTTAGGGGTTTATTGCTTCAGTTTGGCCAATATGTAGCATTAAAACTTTTTTTCACATGCCCACGATAAGCATGTTGTCTCTGTAACTCATGGTCAAGCACGCCTGTCGCTCAGAACTGAGTCACTTATATCTTTAAGTACATCACCTTCAGAGTTTGTTAAAAGAAAAAAAGAGTATTATGGTTTAAATGTTATATATTGGCCAAACTGATGGCATAAACCCCTTAATATGATTTAATTACACTGAATTATTTTAATATAGGCAAGCAAAACAGTGACACGTGAATAAAAACAACACTTGTTGTGAATTACCTCGTGAATTTTAAATGAAGATGTCTATTAACATTTTCTTGTTTATAATTCATCAGAATCAGGTGTTGTGCACTGTAGTTGTGCCATAAATTGATTGATATTTTAATTTTGCTATGTATTTTCATTCCATCTTTACTTAAGGATTTTATCAGCCATTAAATGGCCCACGCGGTGTTTAAACACTTTTTTGCAGTCAGAAGCAATCTTATGGGAGTGATAACTAAAAACAGACATTTATTGTAGTTAAAACAAAAAAGAAAAGTCAGACGAGTCGACCTACAAAGAGCAAACGTGACGGTGGCGTAATCCATCGAGTGTGGCAGACGCAGACGTTACAGAGGCGGCGTACCGAGTTTCAAACAAGAGTTTCTCCATATTTTCGACACCACACCAGCAGATCAATCGCCTCTCGTCTCTCCATTTTTTTTCTCCGTTTCTCACTCACACACGAGCGGGTGTGAAGGACAGAAAATTAACGGCATAGACGAGAAACAGGAAGAGCAGCATATAATACAGCCCCAGCAATAAATAAAATGGAGATAAGCGGACCAAAACGTAAAAAATCCCCCCGCGGTTTTCACAAGCTGATGGCCGATGCGCCATTTGTCGGTTCAAATTTCGGCTAGTTATGATAACTAGCAGTTCAAAATACACTTGCAAGCAGCTCTGTGAGGCAGGCAAGCACAATTAAAGCTATATATCTGCTCTGTAAGAATTCATAAACATTAAGAAGTGCCCACAAAACAGTACATTAATTAACTATATAAGAGTGACAGCCTACCGAAAATGATGGTTTCTGAAATAAACACAAAAGTGATGTTTGATAGTAACAAAGCGGACCACATGGTGAACTAACAGGCCGACAATTAGTACACATTGCTAGCTAAGAGCAGCCTGAGCAGTTAAAAACAATCATATAAATCGTTTAGATGTGACATTTTGACTACACATTAACTTAAAATAGTCAAAATAGTTACTTACAAGTTTTTGAAAAGCTTTATCCACAAGTTCGGCTGCGCATGCACGCTCTTCCAAAATAGACCGTCCCGCTTAACAGTCAGTGCCTTGTGCCTTCTTCTTCCGTTGCAGGATAAATGGGCGGGTTCTGGCATTTATCTTCCATCTAAGCCAATAACTGAGTTTTACATACTCATATTTACGCTGAAGTCCAACCTAATCAAAATTGTTCCCAAAAATATTGAGTTGGGAAAATTGTAGAAGTTTTTGAGTATGGAAAACGTTTAAAATGCTAAAAAAAAATTAAATTAAATTTTCCGAGAAAAATAACTTAAATTTTTTTTTTTGCATGTACTACACCCAGAAAAAGTATTTACAGTGTGTGCTCTGATAGTCTGAACTACACCACAAGGGCAATGAGAAGAGACACCCTGTGGCTCCAAACAAAGTCAAAGGCTCCCAGCAGTAATCGAAAACTACTGTCTCTCCTGCTTAAACCCCTCAACCCAAGCTCAGTTATGATGACACTGCCTTTTTAATGTCCTACTACTAAATATGCTCTGTATAAAAAAAATGTAGATTGATTTGAAGCTCTGTCAACTTCTCCCCAAGGTCGCTTTGCTAGCATTTTGCAAGATTTTATTTTTCTTTAACAAGACAAAGGGGGGACATGATGTTAAGAGTTGAAGCATTAAAATTGCTGAGGACCAGCCTGGAGTCTGTCCAAGACAAAGTTAGAAGTGCTTCACAAATCAATGCCGGCTCTCTGCATCCCCCACACTTCTTTTATGCTCTGAGATGACAGAATGTAGTGCAAGCATTCTCCCTCTTTTTTTAAGAAACATCTGGTGTCAATATCGGAGCTTAACTTCAAAGAAAATAACTGATAACATTCTGCTCCCTCCAGTCAACAAGCATTTATTTAACTCTTCAGTTTCATGTTGTACGGTTTAAGTGAAGGGTAAATATGTCCAAAGGGGGTCAAAATGAGGGATTACTTAGAAGGGGACATTTGTGAATAAGCAGACAAAACACAGGAAACGAGAGTGACCTACCAACAGTTGCAACGGTGTCATCCTTGCCCTGAGTGAAGACCACCACTCGCTGCCTCTTTACGTTCTCCTTGGGGAGGTTTTGGGTCTTGTTTGCGATCGCTGCAATGTCATCTGTCTATGGAAACACCAGGGTGAGCATGTCAAGTTGAATAAATGTATCTCGATGGGCAGAATCTGAGTGGTCAATCGAAGATCATGAGATGGGTCGAGGTTCTTTTCCAGAGTGGGCAGACAGATCAAGTGATAATAAAACCAGATGAGCTGCTTTGAGATGGATCAATAAGACTCGAAGATGCTTCCGTGTAGTTACAGGAGGGCTGGAAAATATTAGAATGTCATATTCCCTAAGTGAGACGAAAATAAGAGGGAAGGTGTGCTGTTGTCAGATAAAGCTACTTGTGCAAGCCAAAGGGAGAGGTGGTGCGTGTACTGTATCCTTCTCCTGAAACAGGCCATCTCTCCTCAGCATCTGCACAGAATGGATATTCTCGCCTGGAGACGACAAAGCTCTCCGGAGTGCTTGCCTTTGATCATGAGAGGGATAAAAAAAAATACACACCTGTCAGTGCTACTTTATTATTAACTCATCATGATGTGCTATAAGCAGGTAGAATGTCTTTATCTCTGTCTTGCAGCAGGGTGGACTGTTTTATTTTTTCTGTAATGCAGCACATTAAGCAGCCAGAATTAGGGATCACGGATGGCATTGAGCATCTGTATCAAAGCTAACACTTGAGCAACTTTAGGGACAGCAAATGCTGTGATTATGGGAGTAATCAGAAAGATAGGCCAAATACGACCAGCCACTCTGGCTCACTCAAACCAATGAGCTTTTACACCTCTAAATGCTTCCCAAACGTCCTTTAATCAACCCTAAGAGGTCCGGGGAGACCTAGGGCTGAGGAAAAATGAGTGTAACACTCTAAGTAAGTGCTAATAGTGAGGTTAATACAGAGGCTGTTAGCAGGGGATGGTGAAAAAAGAGCAATTTGTCACTGTGACTGCATGTAACCACAAGCACTCTTCCAGACACTGAATGCAAAGCCACACAAGGCTCCGGCACATTGTCACCTTCAGGTTTTATGTTCACTGACATAAAAAAGGAACTCTACTCAGGTTTAGGAGCTGAAAGGTTCTCAGGGCCAGAGGTGGCAGAGTGAGCATCGCAACACACAAACACAGGTAACCACACACGTAGGCAGCATGCTCCTTCCTCCCTGTCAGAAACACTCACCTGACAACTTCCTATAGAGCCAAACAACACGGGAAACGTAGCGTTCAGAACGCGTGCAAAAACTAACGGATTGACAAATGATACGGTCGATTCGCTTTACTGCTGACAAATGGCAATATTTACGATTGTGAGGTGACTGATCAGACATAAATCAACAAAGCGTGAAATATGAAAGCTTTACAAGGGTGTTAAATTGTGTTTCTCTGTTGAAGCCAGTGAGAAACTGATAATCTCCACTGCAGGCTGCCTGAAAAATACTGCGAGGGAGAGATTCAATTAGTGCTGTGATGCAGAGAGTTCTTTGAGCATTTAAAGGAAACTGATCACAATCAGGCGACTGTGTTCAGATCTGCTGATTGCTGTGTTGAAGGGGACAAGCTCTTTATCTTGTATTTATACTGAGGAAGTGAGGCTGTCATTTGTGTTAGTCATCCATAATGCGATGATAACAGTGTTTCGGAATACATCAGAAGTACATCACGCTCTGTTTGAGGGTTAGATATTGAGAATATTTAATTATGGTTTCCCTGAAATCGCTTAATTAGCAAATTTGCAAGAGGCTCACTGGGAAATGACATTATTGTCTTTATGAGATTCAGAAATAAATGAAAAAAAACATGTGCACTAGTGTTTTTTCTGGTACTGCAATTAGTCCGATTTTTATTTTAACTGTTTATAAAGTGATTTAATTTCTTTTCTGCTTCGAAAACAGACTTTAGCTAAGTGGTTAATTTATATTAGAGACCATTTGTTTATTAATGCTTAATTATACACTAAGTAACTTTAATAAAGAGACCATTTTTTAAATAATGTTTAATAATGCACAAAGTAATGTTGTTTGTGGAGCACTTTGTGACATGTGTTTGTGAAAAGTGCTATATAAATAAATGTCTTCTTATTTGTTTATTAATGTTTAATAATACACTAAGTAACTTTAATAAAGAGACCATTTGTTTATTAATGTTTAATAATGCACAAAGTAACATTAATAAAGGGACCATTTGTTAAATAATGTTTAATAATGCACTATGTAACATTAATAAAGGGACCCTTTGTTTAATAATGTTTAATAATGCACTAAATTACATTAATAAAGGGTCCCTTTGTCTAATAATATTTAATAATGCACTAAGTAATGTTATTTGCTGATCACTTTGTGACTTGTGTTTGTGAAAAGTGCTATATAAATAAATGTCTTCTTATTTGTTTATTAATGTTTAATAATACACTAAGTAACTTTAATAAAGAGACCATTTGTTTATTAATGTTTAATAATGCACAAAGTAACATTAATAAAGGGACCATTTGTTAAATAATGTTTAATAATGCACTATGTAACATTAATAAAGGGACCCTTTGTTTAATAATGTTTAATAATGCACTATGTAACATTAATAAAGGGTCCCTTTGTCTAATAATATTTAATAATGCACTAAGTAATGTTATTTGCTGATCACTTTGTGACTTGTGTTTGTGAAAAGTGCTTTATAGATAAATGTCTTCTTCTTTGTTTATTAATGTATAATAATGCACTAAGTAACATTAATAAAGGGACCCTTTGTTTATTCATACTTAAAAATGGTAAATGGCTTGTAATTGTGTAGCACCATCTTAGGGTTTTGCAACCCCTCAAGGCGCTTCACAACACAATCAGTCATTCACTCATTCACACACATATTCACATACCGGTGAGGATGAGCTACATTGTAGCCACAGCTGCCCTGGGGCACACTGACAGAGGAGAGGCTGCCGAACACTGGCACCACCGGTCCCTCCAACCACCAGCAGGCAAGGGGGGTTAAGTGCCATGCCCAAGGACACAACAGCAGCATTCTCTGGTCAGAGCTGGGATTGAACTTGCAACCTTCCGATTACTGGACAACCCGCTCTACCTTCTGAGCTACTGCTGTTAATAATGCACTAAATAATGTTAATAAAGGGACCCTTTGTTTATTAATGTTTAATAATGCACTAACTAACGTTGTTAAAGGAACCCTTATCGTAAAGTGATACCATGTTTTACTGTAAACTCAAGTTTTAAATTCAAGCAGGAACAGTAAGCAATATTTGCATGCTTTCAAACGGATTCGTTTGAACGAACTGGCCAATTGGTGAAATGACATCTCAAGAGAACGTCAGAATCACAAATCGGAATCTAAAACCGACTTTTGCAAAATAATTAAGTAGTTACAATTAGTTCCTGGTTATCAGTTAATGATTAAAAGATGAATGAAAATATGTTCATCTTACCAGTGCATTGTCTTAAAGTCACACTATTTTTCACTTTTCATCAAACTTCCTGTACCTGATGTACCAATATTCTAAAGTCGTTAGCATAAAGCATTTTATGGGACGCAGTTTGAAAAAAGTAAGTATAATTTTTGTCAGAAAGTGACAAGAGTAAGGAAAAACAACTGTGAAGAAAACATCTTTCAACCCAGAGATGGGGGTACAGTACACACGGCTGGTGTTATCTGAAAAAAAAAATCACCTTCATCCAATGCAATTTCACAGTGTTCTGCCAAATCAAGTTGACACAGAAAATGTCAAAGAATTGTAACTACTAGCAGAGTCTTCACTTTGCCCTTTCAGATATTTTTTTTTTCATGTGAGGCCCCTCCATTACCCCCCCACCCCACCTTCCTGCTTTCATCCCTTCTCCTCTCTTAAACCTGTCACTGCCATCAGGGTTGCATTTCTATTCCAGTCACGTTGATCACACTGTTAGTGATTCTGGATGACAATTATTCACACAGAGCAGAGCCATATTCAAGGCAGCTCTGCCTCTGAAAGAGAGATGGCACTTAAAATACCTGAGACCATTTCAAACAAGAAAACAACAACGCACACTGGCTATTTGTGTTTTAGATTTTTGTGCCTAAATAGAGATGCAGAAAATATGCAAAAATACCAGCAAGAAATAAACTAAAGGAATACCTATTTTACTCTTAGGAGCCGGTTTAAGACGCACATTCTAGGGAGGGACAGGCACCGTGATCTTTATTTCCATAATCTGAAACCACGAGTGGCTATAATTTGATCATTAAAGGACTACAGAGTATGTGGATGTGGTGTAATGTTCTAGCTGTGAAGAAAAGACATGCAGTAACATCCCTGAGTGCAATGAAGATAATGAGGATGCTTTTTAACCTGGCAACCTGATGAGCTCCAAGCCTGCAGAGAAAGGCTTGAAACCATGCCCAACTTCTCGGCTTCCCAAGAGGCTTTTCAAAATTCAATAAATAACATCTGTAGGCGATGTTGGGTGCAGACCTAGCAGAGTGCGTCATAACAGAGAGCTGGCTGAACAAAGAAACCATGACGACTGCCAGGTTTCCATAGCAACTGCTGCAAGGCCTGGAGAGTATAATAGCACATCAATCACTGTCCAAAAAGAACTTCATTATCAGCAAAAATAAACCTTTAGGATCTTTTTTACTGCGCAATTGCTGGTCAACTCACCTCAAAGCCCAGCTCTTTGGCAAATGTGGCTGCCTCCTGGAAAAAATAAAACAAACACACACGCACACACACATGTAAATAAGCAGGTAATTGCAGAGTCACAAACAGAGCACAATGTCAAACCACAGATGTAAAGTGAAGACATCTTGCTTCCCTTTGCTCCTCACATGTCACTAGAGAATAAGTAACCTGAGTTAGTGTTGCTCTGCCAGCTCCTGATTTAATAGGCAGGCAGCCCACCCATTTAAACTATTACCCGCCATCATCTCATCTTACCACAGCAGCATGAGATAACGCTACATCAGCCCCCAGGCTTGAAACAACCACAGAAACCATGAATATGTGCTGGTATGTGGGAATCCCCATCGCTGTAGGCACTTAACGGCTACTATACCGCTGTAGTCTCCTTACAGGCGTATGTTACACACTCAAACAATCATCTATTCAACTTTAATCACTGGCAAATTGAGCAAACTTCATAATCAAAAATATATTTTCACCATTTTGACCAGCCAAATAAAGTGTTTGAGAAGAACTCGTAATTTTTTTTTTTGCAGAAGATTTGCCATAGCTGACCAGAAACAAAATGTCAAAAAACAGGAGGATCCTTTCAGTTCATTCTTTAAAGGAGAAATAAATGGAGATAAGTCTTCGAGTTTTGCAAAGTGTTCTTTCATGATAGCAAGTATCGGCTGTGTTTCTCATCTTTAAGTGGAAGCAGCTGCTAATTAATGCGATCAGTCATGTGAGTTACATGTTCGCTATGTCAAAACATATTCATGGTGCTTTCAACTTCAGTTTAGAAAAGGTACAGGAAACAGTTTTTTTATGTGAAAAACTGAGGATGTTTTCAAAACCACCAGCAACTTTCCCAACATCAGCCTACTTTAAAGGATGTTCTGTAACTGCTCCATATTTATTGATAATTTGTCTCTTAACAGGAATAAAATAATGACCAGTTTAGTTATTAGTGACTATTAGGTGGGCACGTGCACATTATTAACTGGAAACATTGGGACTCGGTCCCTTTAAAGAGAAAGTTCACACAAAAAAAGTTTTTTGCTTGTTTTAGAAATACGATTAATTGGTCACTCTGAGATTCACATGCAGGCTGAATGTGAAAGTAGTCTTCTAACCCCTGTTTCCTGCATTAGCTGCTGATAGAAAATAGACAGGTAAACGCTTGAAATAAAAAAAGCCACACAGATCTACCTCACACTGTCACTTAAGATTCATGGACTCAATCATCTTGACTCACAATGGCGAAGGCTGTTGTTGGTTTAGTGTCCAGAAAACAGCAGAGAACGACTAGTAGAAGCTAACTGTTAGCATTAGCAACTCCACCACACAGCTGAACTCCTTCAGTCTTGAGTTATTTGCGGAGATAAAACATCAATGCTGCAAGGTAAACAGAGTCAGTGGTAGAGTTGTGTTGCTGTTAACCAATCGGAAGCAAAATGTTCAATTATCAAGAAATCCTGCCATCTTCTGCCCCTCTCTGCTCCAGCTGACTACTACTTCCTGAAACAGGAGTGCCAGAGCTTTTTGCCCCACAGGGATAGACTCACAAGGCATTCATTTTAGACCATGCGTCTTTAAATACACACTTGTGGTCAAACTACCACAAGTTTTCACTGCTAACAAAAGCTGACAATTTGATTGTTTTTACCATTACTAAAAGCAAGCAAATGTCATTTTTGATGGAAGGCAGAATTATTTTCCACACATCATCCTTTATCACTCTTTATCATCATAAAAATAGTTTCAGGATATGTGATACAAGTTTATTTCTGGGTAAATTATTCTGCTTAGTGTCACTATTACTAAATCAGGTGATTACAGGATATTACCACCCTTATCATATTGAGCTATCACCAATTATTTGCACTTCTTTGATTTAGCAAATTACTGCTGTGATATTCAATTCAATGCAGTTTATTTATATAGCGCTAAATTATGACAACCAATATAGGGAAGCTAAAATAGGAGAGATGAACTTTTTAATTCTCATCAGAAATAGCTGCAGCAGTTCAGACAAGCTGAAGATTTTTAAATACATTCTGTGGACTTCCTGATAGTAATGAATTACAGTAATCCAGTTTTGATGGAATAAATGCATGAACTACTTTTTTAGCATCACTCCTGGAAAGGATGCTTCTAATCTTAGCAATATTCTGGAGGTGGAAGAAGGAAATCCTACAAATCAGTTTAACCTGGGATTTGAATGACATGTCCTGGTCAAAGATAACACCAAGTTTCTTTACTTTGTTCTCAGACACTAATTTAATGCCGTTCAGGTCAGGTGATTGACAAAGCAGTTTCCTCTTCTGAAGTTCTGGTCCAAAGATGAGAACTTCAGTCTTGTCTTGATTTAAAAGCAGAAAGTTTAGAGTCATTAAATTTTTTTGTACCTTCAAGACAAGCCTGTAATCTACCTAACTGATTAGGTTCATCAGGATTTATGGATAAATACAACTGACTATTGTCAGCATAACAGTGAAAGATTATGCCCATGCTGTCTAATGATTTTACCAATTGGAACCATATATGTAGTGAAAAGAATTGGTCCAATAACTGAACCCTGTGGAACTCCACAAGTAACCCCAGAACAGTGTTTCCCAACCCTGGTCCTCAGGGTACACTGACTTGCATGTTATCCATACCTCTGCTTCAGCACACCAGATTTACATTGCCTCCACAGGAGTACATCAAGTGCTGCTAATGCCTGTTAATCACTCATTCATTTAAGTCAGATGTGTGGCAGCGGGGAAACACTGGTGTTTAAAAGGGCAACATGGAAAAGATACAGGATATTGTGCCCTGAGGACCAGGGTTGGGAAACACTGCCCTAGAGTATGAAGAGGATTTGTCCATTAACAAAATGAAATCTATCAGACAGACAGAATTTAAACCAGCCTAGCGCGGTTCCTTTGTTCCCTACAACATGTCCAAGCCTTTCTAAAAGAACATTGTGATAAACTGTGTCAAAAGCAGCACTTAGATCTAACAAGACTAGAACAGACACAAGATTCTTTTGTGAGAGCCATATGAGAATATCATTTGTAACTTTCACTAATGAGTTTTCAGTGCTGATTTTGAATGCTTGGTTCAATAACCTCCTATTCTCTCAAATGGACTTCCTGTTTCCAATCAATTTCTTCAGAGGACCTCCCAGATGGTTGTGTGGAACAGGCCATCTGGCAGGTCAGGTTACCTTTGGTAACCATATGGCATGACATGGCAAACTCCTGTAACCTCACCATAAGGTCTGACCCAGATTCATCCCATGCATTTGTTGGTATTTGTTGGTAAAAACTACAGTAAGAAAGTCTGAAGAGTCAAGAAAAGCATGCTCCTGGGACCCCGTTGGGGTTTCATTCACCTATAATCAAAGTGTCCTTTTTGCCATCTTTTTCACAAAATAAATAAGTATCTGTTAGCTACGGGTTTGCTGTATTTCACACAAATTCGTCCAAACTACTGCCCTCTTTTTAAAAAAAAGCAGCTGCATTGAAATCGTAAGCAGAAGACACACAGTGATGTCCCACATGTGATTTGTACTAAATAGGCCACTCTATGATGTGTTAACTGATGACAGAAGCTGTTGCGTGTCAGCTCCGAACGATGCCACAAATCATGACAGATGATCTAGATCAAGAAGTCCACTTCTGATCCCAGACGGGGGCCAATAAGTTGATTTTAAGATACTAAATAATCCAATTATGTGCAGAAGGCGGGCTGGTGTTGGCGTGACCTTGGGGAGAGGTTGACAACCTGCTCCTCAAACAGAAGGGGAGGAGATGACATGGAACAGTAAGGTTACCGGTCCCTGGAGGGAACCCTCATGGCTCTGTGCTTTGCATCAACTTCACAGCAATGCCAACATGTCAATTCACCCCCCCAAAACACACACACACACACACACACACACACACACACACACACACACACACACACACACACACACACACACACACACACACAAAGTCGAAACAATTAGCTCTCGCAGTCAAGAAGCGGTTTTTATAATCATTTAATGTAAATGTGTCATCTCTTTCACCTCCCTTCGTCTTTTCTATTCATTGAGGGTTCAGGTCTCGCATTTGTTTTCCTTTATTTATGACCACATATTGACTTTTTCTCCTCGGGAACGCTCAATCACTGACAAGCAGGAGGCATCTCGCAGAGACAAGAGCAGCTTGAAAAACATCCTGTCAAAACAGTAATATTTCATATCAAAGCATTTAAAAGAGACACATAAATGCAACAACGATGTTGCTGCTGCTGCTGCTGCTGCTGCGCAGCACATGGCTCTGCTTCACCCTCCGCCTCTAGTTAGCAGTTATAATATTTGTGAGAAAAGCCTTTGGAGAGAGTGTGGGGGCGTAAGAAGAAAAGATAATTGAAGCAATATCTATGAGCCACATGTGTACACTGTAATCCTTTTTAGGAAATTATTCATTTCTATCTGTCGTTATGCATTTCAACATCAGAAATATTTGTAATATAAGGCTCAGCTAACGCTAACATGTAAATATTGTATGGCGGGTAAATATGCAATTACAGGGACCGCACATGCCGACCAATAAAACAGAACAGATAGGTAATTAAAATGGCAATTCCATAAGGAGCTTATGGCATTAATATTCAGAAATCTTATGTTCCAGGCTGTGTATGTTTCATATTTGACATGTGCTGCTTTGGCATGTTGTGGTTTCCAAATGACGTCCCATGTGCTTCGACAGCTGTTGCAACAATGACAAGTGCTTTGAGTGACATCTGGGCAAAAATCCACTCGCTCACATGAAAGCATCTCGTTTCATTCTGAGATGGCCGTGATTGCATGCGTGCCTTTGATAATCGGAGTCTGATTACTACAAAGAGAGGGCAGATTTCAGGGCCTCTAAAGTTCTCCTCCTTTTCCTCCTCTTCGGGCAAATGAGGTAAAAAGATAACAAGGAGTGCATGAGCCCTCTGAAGCCACGGTTTATATGGAGCTATCAAAATGTGAGAGATGTTGCTGTTGTCAGAGGCTTAAACAGTCAGAGGGATATTTTTAGAGACCTTAAGCTAATAATCCAGAGCCTAGTCAGAGGGAGGGTGTGTGTGTGAGGGAAACACACAATGAAAGTAGAAATATACACTTCATGCAAACGGCAGCTGACATAGCCTCACATGCCTTGTCTTTTTTAAACGTTACAATAATAGTGGACCTTTATGGTCACATTTTAAATGACATCAGGTGTGGACTGGTTGGTTGTAATCTTTTGACCAAAAACAGGTCATTGTTGAGTCACATGGTTCTGTATTTATGACTAAGGCAGTCACTAAGTCACCTGTACTGAATCTTGATAATTGTGGGAGAAGCTCAGTTTTCAGAATGAAAACGTATTAAAGGTTAGGTGGAGCGTTGGGCGGGACTACAGCCAGTTCAACCTATTTAAACATGGCTGACTTGTAGGCAAATCTTAAGCTCCTTTTCCAACAGCACTACTCAGCGTGACTCGGATGGGTTCAGTTAGATTGGACAGCCTTTTCCAACCTTTCAGTACCTGCTTCGTTGTGGTTGTCCTTGCACACCATGTCGTTCCAAAACCATGCCATCAGCAACTGCCAGTTAGTGATTGGCTAGAGGGTGAAGCACTGGTTGCTCCAGAGCTTTAAAACTGCTGCTTTGCTGCTTGCAGGGTTAGAGTCGAACAAAAATCCAGTAACTGAGCAGAATGTTCAACATCACTAGCATTGTTGTGCTGTGTTGTGTTTTTGTGTGACACACAGTTCACCTCGCGCAACTTTTGTGTCAGGTAAACATCATGAGTGCCATGAGTAAATTATACCCTCCTTTTTTAAACAGGCTGTGCTTCAACCACTATTGAAAAAATCTGGCCTAGACCCAACTGTCCTTGGGAACTTTCGCCCCATTTCAAAGCTCCCCTTCTTGTCAAAAGTGTTGGAAAAGGCTGTTTATAATCAAATTATGCCCCATCTGAACAATTTTGGGGTCTTGGATAAGTTTCAGTCTGGCTTTAGATAATATCACAGCACAGAATTCGCTCACAT
Source organism: Nothobranchius furzeri (assembly GCF_043380555.1). Classification (NCBI taxonomy): domain Eukaryota; kingdom Metazoa; phylum Chordata; class Actinopteri; order Cyprinodontiformes; family Nothobranchiidae; genus Nothobranchius; species Nothobranchius furzeri. Next base: position 40,079,123 of record NC_091756.1, on the reverse strand, counting down.
CAGGGTTTTTAATGATATTATTCTAGCCACTGATTCCGGTTCCCATGTTGCCCTGGTGATGTTGGACCTCTCAGCTGCATTTGACATGGTTGACCATGACATTTTATTGTCCCGCCTTGAGAATTTGGTCGGCATTAAGGATCTGCGCTTGACTGATTCTGCTCCTACTTTGACAACAGGTCTATTAGAGTTAGGATGGACGACTGTTCATCTCCCTCTGCTGCTCTTCCTTAGGGGTCCCACAGGGGTCTATCCTCGGCACCCTTTTATTTAGCATTCATATTCTTCCACTGGGACTAATCTTCAGGATGTTCAACATTAACTTTCATCTTTATGCGGACGACTGCCAGATTTATGTTCCCTTGAAGACTTTTACCTCCATCCAGCCGCTTCTTGATTGACTGAGTGAGGTTAAAGACTGGCTGGCAGCAAATTTTCTGCTGCTGAATGATTTTAAGACCGAGTTTATTGTTTTTACTCCTAATGGCTCGTCTTCCTCCGCTCCTGATTTTTCTGCTCTTCCTTTTAAAATTAGTCAAACAATTGTTAATCTTGGAATTAAAATGGATGTGGCTCTAAAAATGGACCCTCATGTTAATCACATGGTTAAATCATGTTTTTATCAGCTGAGACGTCTTTCTAAACTAAAACCCATTCTGAATCGGCGCCACCTCGAGACAACCATTCACACTTTCATCACCTCAAGGTTGGACTACTCCAATGCAATTCTGTTTGGCATTTCAAAAGCCCGCATTATCTCGCCTTCAGCTAATACAGAATGCGACAGCAAGATTTCTGACTAATACGGGCCGTCAGCAGCACATCAGTCCAATTTTAGCAAGACTTCACCGGCTTCCTGTGCACTATCGTGCACGTTTTAAAGTTTTATTGTTTGTTTTTAAGGTGTTGAATGGCTTAGCACCACCTTACATATCTGAGTTACTCACTCCTTATGTGCCGGGCAGGACTCTCCATTCAGGTGACCTACACCTACTACAGATTCCCCGTCTACGCTGCAAAAACCTGTGGTGAACGAGCTTTTTCTGTCTGCGCTCCAAAACTCTGTAATGATCTCCCGTTGAATATCTCCTCCTCCAATGGGGTTTTTAAGTCTCACTTAAAGACTTACTTTTATTCCCTTGCTTTTACTGCCTAGCTATTTTATTTAGGTTTATTTACACTATTCTTTTACCGATTTTATTGACTTCTCTTGTTCAGTTCTTTGTGCTGTGCTCTAGCTGTTTTATTCTTTTATAGTATTCTTTTAACCTTATATGTTTTTATCCCTGTACAGCACTTTGGTCAGCTCACATGCTGTTTTAAAATGTGCTCTATCAAATAAATGGAATGGAATGAAATGGAATGGAATGGAGTACTCTGGATCCCAAGATATACAACATGGCAGGGACGAAATTTTGATTTCAGAAGTGGGGGGGACACAGCAGGCTTGTGCGGATTTGGGGTGGGGGGTGTTATGTAAAGACCCCTTGACATGTCACATGCCCATCTCAATAATTTTTCCATCCTCTATATATATATATATATATATATATATATATATATATATATATATATATATATATATATATATATATATATATATCAAAGTTAAAAAATGTACAACTCTATTATTATTTTTATTTATTATCATTATTGAAGTGCAGTTTTGGCTGTTGACAATGGATAGGCCATTGTATTTATTGTTTTGGGTCTTTTTATTGTTTTTGGTGCAACATTTTCTAACAGGGAGTGAGATTCCTTTTTTATTCAATTTTTGTTTGTTATTTTTATTCATTTAGAAGTTCTGGTTCTGGACATTTCAATGTTAAATTAAGTTTTATTTGTTGCATTTTAAAGGGTGTACTTGCATTATTATGATATATTAACATTATATTAGTGGTTATTTTGGTCTAGATAATGTTGACAATGATATCGCTTATCATCAACAATTTGTTGGACAAAATATCGTCCAGCAAAATTTGTTACATTCCCAGGCCTAGTCAAAAGTATAAAAATTATTTATACATAAACGGTCCTCCTGAGATCTGGCCGTTAGTTCATTTGCTGTGTTAGAGGACATGCTGAACTAATGTTTTACACATGATCATCACCCTAACATTTGAGTGTATAAAAACATATTAAATATGTTTTTTCCCTTAAAAGTGTTTAAACAGTTATTGCATTTCAACACACAAAAAATAAATGGAAAAAATAAGATAAATCTAATGAAAAGTGTACATCTTTGACATTAAGCTTAAAAAAATCTGTTGACGATGATGATACTGTTCATTTTTCATAGCTTTTTAATGTGAAAATATACATTGCAATAGATAAGTTTACAATAAAGTTAAATGATAAAAGTTTTGAAGTTACACTTCTACTACTACTAGTAATAATAATTATGATGATAATAGTAATAATAAAAAAATAATTATTATAATAATACGAACAAATTGTGTCTGAGGAGTCAGTTATGTGGAGGAGATGAGTTTGTAAAAGTTAGTTTTGAGTATGTTTGTGAAGGAGGAGGTGAGTCTGAGCTTAATGCAGGTCTGTCACATGTTCCAACTTATGTTTTGACTTTGAAAGAAGTCTCTTATATCCACTTTTCGTTTTCTTGACATGCTGCCTCCTGGCTGTGCCTAACTACCAAAGACTCACAAATGAACACTTATTCAAATGTTATGTAATGGAAGCTGAGCTGAGCTCTGATATTACACAGCGTCTAGTTGACGATGTGACTCAGTACCGGTGTTCCCTAGCGGCTCCAAACTAGCAAAACAATGTGAGCACGTTCTGACTGTTTACAACTTGAGTGACAGCAGCAACAGCCAATAATACGTTAGCAAGTATCAGCAGAGCCAATAGATTAGCTTTTGGGCGGGTCTAATAGTAAACCGGTTTCCGTTTCGGTCCTAGTGCTCAACCAAATCCATTTAATGGAGCGTAACATTGTTTTTGGACGGAAAAAAGTGCAGGGGACCAAAACTGCCTTTTGAAAAAGTGGGGGGGACATGTCCCACCCGTCCCCCCCCAAAATTACGTCCCAGCAACATGGTGCACCTGTTAGTTCCTTTCCCCCTCTTTTGTTTCCCTTTTTGGATTGATTTGCGAAGAGTCAATAAGAGGGGAAGCTAAAGTGAACATTTTTAGCTCCTGGTGCTATCAGTAGGTTATTAGGAGCCATGTTTTTTTCTTCAAAGTCAACAAATTAGCTTAAATGGAGATACATTTATTTAAATCAGAGGTTTTAGAATCATCACCTACATTTTAGCAATGTTTGAATAATTTCCAACTCTAATCAAACAAATTTTCCCTTAAATACGCTATGATGAGTGATCTAATATTTTCTGGAAGTAAACTTGCTTTTAAACTACTAAAAGAGAAACACGAAGCCAAGGAAGTGAGCAAAGGCAACAGCTCTCAAGATAATATATTCCAAGTAACAAGCATTTGGGTTTTTCTCCTCTGCGTGACAGGTTGTTGAGCATATGTCACAGCAGAAGTGGGTAAAAAAAAAATCCAATTTCAGTGTTTCCCAAAGAATCTAAATCAAAGAACAAACCTTAGTGCTAAGGTTAATAAATGTTGATAAGCTGAACAGTGCAACTCCCCCAGGACATTCAGAAAATAAGCATTTGCTTGACCGTGTTAGCCCCAGCTGAGGCAGAGGCAGAAATTGAATTGTATTTGACACTTTGTGTGAAGGGGACACGGTACCGAGAGGGGTGCAGCCCTGACAAGCTATTTGCAACAATAAATCTGCTTTCTTCTACCTTTTCAATAAGAATTTGTTTCAAAGAGCCTAAAAGAGCTATTTTAGAGGAGAACAGATTAATATAATGGTTTAAAAATGTGCCTTGCAAAGCTGTGCAAGATAAAGGAGAACAAATTATCAGTTGAAATGACAAATCACTCAGTGTAGAAGCCTTTTAAACTAAAGTAAGCATGACTGGGTTATGACATGTGGATTAATTCAACCAATTATCCCTACTTGCTGTAATATATAACAATGGCAAATGACATATTTTCCTCATACCCTACATGTTAGCTGAGGCATCAGTGGGGCGAGTCAGACAGCTTTCATAAACGCCTGGTAAAACGACATCTGGCATCCAAATCAAGCGTTTCCAGTTTTATTAAAGGCTGCAGGGTGGAGAGTGAATACCTAATCAAAATGATGGCAACAAAGAGAGTTGTCAGTTGTCTTCCAGTGACTTCAGATCACAAATGTATCTCCCTGTGGATGGCGGGACATCTGCCCCCCAGCACAAGTCCAGGTGCTGCCACTGTAAAGTTATGTTAGCATATGAATATTAATACGATCACACAAGCTGATAGCCACGCAGACTGTTACAGAGAAGGATGGATTAGGAGAAATAAATTACCTGCGCTGAGCCGTTCAAAAGGAGAATGAAGTGATTCTGCTCAAGCGTTACACGCTGCAAACTTAAATAGAATTACCTCAAACTTTATTCTTTTTCTTTTGTAGTAAAAATATGCACATTCCAAAATCGTACTCGTTCATTTGTTTGTTCGTTCATTTTCCTCCACTGATCCGGGCCCGGGTTGCGGGGTTGGCATCTCAAGTAGGGCATCCCAGACAGTCCTCTCTCTAGCCACCTCCATCAGCTCCTCCGGCAGGACCCGAAGGTGTTCTCGGGCAAGATTGGAGATGTACTTCCTCCAGTGTGTCCCAGGTCTCCCGTTTAGGATGGGGAACTCCTGCGTTTTACCCCTTTCCCTTTATGTTCATTCAGAGTGTGACCATCAGAAGGTTGACAATGCCCTGGAACTGCCCTTCAGTGGGATTGCTTTTCCAGCCTCCTAAAAGTTTATTTTACTCACTGAGCTTACAGAGATGTTTAACAGAGTCATAACATATATATCTTCTGATGGGAAATAGGGCAATGAAATAAACAGAAAATGTATTGTTACCGAAATTTCTGACTATTATCGAAATAAATATTCCCATGTCAATAAATATGATAATAAAAAAATGAAAAGATGTGTGTAGGTTGGCAACGTTCATGTCCCTTTAAGAAGCTGTACCACCTTGGGCCACGTAAAAATGTGACTCAACGTTATACATGTGACAACCCCATCTAGTGGGCCAGTTTTGTTTCTGCGCATACCTGTAGTTATCGTCCATTTATCGTTATCGAGGGGAAATCCTCAATATATTTGTGATACTGATTTTAGGCCATGTCGCCCAGCCCTAACGGTAAGTAAGGAAAAGAATAGAAAAGTCAATTGTAATCCCACTTGATCTGTTTTCAATAGTACATCGTTTGTTGCAACCATAGGCTACACAATAAACGAGCATAGCTGTCATGTTCCTGCTCCTGCCAGGCGCCGTTTCCATAGCAACCCCAGTCAGCACCTCATCACCTTCATGCATCACACCTGGCTCCTTCATGCCACCGCTCCAGCCAAGCCCCGTTTCCACAGCAACCTAACCTACACCTCATCAGCTCATCACACACACCTGCTCCGCTTTATAACTCCCAGCCTGCTCTCCAACCAGTGCCAGATTATTGAATGCTTTGCAAGTAAATTCTCCAGCCTTTCACTCACCTTGACTCCACAGATCCGAACCTTGCCTCGTCCTCTGACCTGCCTGCTCCTCGTGCCCTCCTTGGATTACCGCCTTGCTCCCGACCACGTCTTTGGATTTCCCCTATTGGAGTTACTGCCTCTCTGACCTCCTGGCCACGACCCTGCTCAGTCCTCGACCACGTCTCCGGATTCCCCTGTCGGATATTCAGCCTCTCAGATCTCCTGGTAACGACCGCCTGTCTTCTGACCTAGCCTCTGCCTCTCCCGTCATTGCCCCTTTTCCCTCTTTAATAAACATTCTTAAACGTGTCATTCTGTGTTGGGTGTTTTTACGGGTCCGCCAGTTTGAGTACATTACAATAGCTGCACACATTGCATTGACTCCTGTTGGGTTTGGACAGTGAGGAACGCATCCAATGAGGCAGCAATGCTGGCATCTACGCATTCATGTCTATGAATGACATTAGCCAACATATGAACGTCTTAAACTCAGTTTTCTAGATACTGAGCTAAAGACTTTGTCCCACACTCTGAGTGCTAACAGTTGTTTGCTTGTGAGCTTGTGACATAAATGGTAAATGGCTTGCATTTGTATAGCACCTTCCAGGGTTCTACGACCCCCCACGGTACTTTACATACCCCTGTATATGTGCATTCACCCATACACATTCATATTAACACACTGGTGGTGATAAGCTACAATGTAGCCACAGCTGCCCTGATGCGCACTGTTGGAAGTGACGCTGCCAAACGCTGACGCCACAGGGCACTCTGACCACCACCAGCAGGCATGGTAGGTTAAGTGTCTTGCTCAAGGACACAATGACTGCGACAGACTGAGCAGGACTTAATTTCTGTTTTTATTTGAACATTTAAAAAAGTTCAACTTTAAAATTCTGTCATTCCTTCAAGGAATGGTATGTCTTCCATTTTAAAAAATCTACATCTCACTCTATTTTAAAAGCAAAGACGGTGTTTGGTGTTATGTACCAAATGTTTCTGCTGTTCTCCACAGGAAAAACTGCCTAGTGAACTAGACCAAATTCTTGCTTTACAAAGTTTGGTCTAGGAACGCTAAAATCTAAGACCATGGTCTTGATTCGTAAAAGGGTAGAATGCCTTCTCCGGGTCAGGGATGAGGTCCTGCCCCAAGTGGAGAAGTTTAAGTATCTCAGGTCTTGTTCACGAATGAGGGAAAGATGGGAGTGCATGATCGATAGACAGATCGGTGCTTTCTCTGCAAGTGATGTGGCTGTTGTAACGATCTCTCATGGTAAAGAGAGAGCTGAGCCAGAAGGCGAACCTCTTGATTTACTGGTCGATGTACATTCCTACCCTCACCTATGGTCACGAGCTTTGGGCAGTGACTGAAAGAATGAGAATGTGGAAACAAGCGGACAAAATGAGTTTTCTCGGTAGGGTGGCTGGGCTTTGCCTTGGAGAAAGGGTAAGAAGCTCGGTCACCTGGGAGGAGCTCGGAGTAGATCCACTGCTCCTCAACATCGAGAGGAGCCAGTTGAGGTGGCACAGGCATCTAGTTAGGATGCCTCCTAGATGCCTCCCTGGTGAGGTTTTCCGGGCACGTCCAACAGGGAGGAGGCCTAAAGGAATACCCAGGACAAGCTGGAGGAACTATGGGTTTTTCTCAATGTCAAGGTGCCTGGCCTCACAAGACATCGGTTGTTTCTCAATGTCAAGGCGCCTTGCCTTGCGAGGTGTTGTCTTGCGAGGCCAGGCACTTTGCTTACAAGGACACTGTCCTTCCTTGGTCAAAGAAAACGGTTAAATGGAACAGACTTGCATCACGTGACCCCAGCTTCCACGGCGGTCACGTAACGTCATGTGACATGGGAGATAACATTATATTTTATATGTATTACTTTTAATATAAATATACCGTAAATCCTCTAATATTAGCCTGTATTCAATTAACGGCCGGGTATCACATTTTGGCTGGTGTCAGAGTCGGCGGAGGTGAATAATGGCCGGTTTTTTTATTGTGGCCGGGTGGAATGTGGTAACAAGCAAGTGTGGCGGTTGTGTCATCCGTCTCACTTTTGATTTGCCAGTGACAGACCGCGAGGGTAACTTTAACCATGGCAGGTGCGGAGATAACGAGGAGGCAAAAATTTGATATCAATTTCAAAGAGAACGTGTTGATTATGCCGCAGAACACTGGGGAGCAATGGGGTTGTATGAACTAGTCGACTTCACTATAGTGACTTTTTTTGCCTGTCATCGACTAGCAGCTGTCACGTGATAATGACCGGCAGGATGCAGTCCTCAGAAAAGACAGCAGCCTGCTGTCAGCAGGTGACAAGCTCCTGCGCCTCGGGAGGCAACGTGCTGTGCCAGACCGTCGGTACTGACACCCACCGTAAAACGGACATTTAACCAAATTGTGACCTTTACCCTCTTGCAATTTAACCTTCCCCTCACCCCCATCCTAACCTTAACCAGCTTGCGCATGCAAAGCTCTGATTGTTGACGCGCTCCAGACATCTGCGTCCTGAGCACGGCCACAGTAACATTATCAAATTAGGTGTCGCCACCTCAAAAACTAATTTAACACGCGATCGTTCATGTCGGATCATTTCTTTATATGTTTTCTGTCTTTTATTTGTGCTTGATGCTTTACGCTGCTGTGGAGCGAGGCACATCACCTTGTCCTCCGGTGATGCACCTCACTGATCCGGCCAGCGAGCAGCTCGCACTCTGCTGTTTCTGCGGTCGGTAGATCTTTTAGAACTGCAGTTCAAAGGTAACTCATAAGGTGAATATATATGAAGCCAGGTAGCAGTTTTTCTTTAGGATTGAGAGGAGATGCAGGAAGATAATAAACAGACAGGACAGAAAAATAGTCAATTAAAAACAAGTAAGTTTTTGTACCTGGTGGTTGCAACAAACAGACACCATTGAAGGTAATCAGAAGTGAGGAACAGAAAATGAAATAATTATTTTAATGTTTAGAGCAGCAGGAACTCTGAGAGGCTGCAGGCGCATCAGTGAGTTTGCGGCCGCTGCGCAGGGGGAGGGGGGAGAGGGCTGAAGCAGAAACTACCGTTGTTAAAAGAAATGTGTTTAACTTTGAAAATGTGGGCGCAATTTTAATTGTCAAAAACTCCAACGAACCATTAGTTCATTTAGCTCAAATAGAAATTGAGGCCTGACTCTAATTCTGGCCCTCCTTCAAATAAAGGCCTGGAGCTTGATGAGCTTGAGTAAAATACAGGCCCGGGCCTGTATCAGAGGATTTACAGTATAACGAGCCTTTTACTTTTTAAATTGTGTATGTTTATTAAATTTAAAATATAACCGAGTTACTACCCGCTAGCCACCGAAGCTGCAACTACTAAGCAACTAACCAACGATAGATAACTTCTTTGGATCTAAAAAAAACCATTTTAATTTTGTTTACCTACTTTTAAACTTGAAAATTGTCCCCGAAATAGCTGCCGGCTTCTGATCCGCCATCCTTTTGAAAATACTGCGGTGTATTGTGGGTAATTTTTGACCAAGGCTAGGCTACAAGACACCTCCCGCGTGTCCTTGCTCACTTGATGTGACACTTGAGGTAACAGTATATTTTATACCTATAAGTTTAAATATGAATGTATAACAAGACTTTTACTTTTTAATTGTGTAAATATTGGTTAAATTAAATATGTAAGCAAGTTACTACCTGCTAGCCACCGAAGCTGCAACTACTAAGCAACTAACCAACCATAGATAACTGCTTTGGATAAAAAAAATCATTTTAGACATACGATTGCTACAATTAGTTGACTTACATTGAAACTGGAATTTTGCCCCGAAGTACCTGCCAGCTCCTGATCTGCCATCCTTTTGAAAATACTGTGTTGTATTCTGGGACATTTTTGACCAAGGCTAGGCTACAAGGTACTTCCCGTGTATCCTTGTTCAGCTAGCTAGCTAAACGGCTAACAAATGTAGAACGACGCCTTGGTAGAACATGAACAGGGAGCACGCCTTGGCGATTCCTGATGGCGTATCTCCTAGGCAACCGGGGTGGGACCAAGACATCAAGGCAAGGTTCCTTGACATTGAGAAACTCCCTTCATCTCTCAACTGGCCAGGGAACGCCTTGGGATTTCCCCAAAAGAGCTGGCTCAAGTGGCTGGGGAGAGGGAAGTCTTGGCTTCTTGACCTAGGCTGCTGCCCCCACAACCCAACTCTGGAAAAGAGAAAGAAAATGGATGGATGGATGTTTCTGCTGCTCTCCACAGGAAAAGTAGCCAAGTGAACTAGACCAAATTCTTGCCTTGCAAAGTTTGGTCTAGGAACGCTCCATTGAAACCTCCGCAGCCCCTAGCAGCATTCTGCCTGGCCAATCACAGCTTTCTATGGGGTTTTCCAACTGATAGAGCACTTTGATTAGGCCAATCACAGTGGTCTATTCACTTTGTAGGCCAATCATGGTGCTCTATCTGCTTTGTGGGCTAATCAGGGCTCTCCGGAAATGCTCTGTCATGGTCCTGCTCGACCTCAGTGCAGCTTTTGACACTGTAGACACTGTAGACCACAACGTTCTACTAAACAGGTTAAATGCCCTGGCTGGGATTTCAGGTTCTGCTCTAGACTGGCTCTCTTCCTATCTCACTAACAGAACATTCACAGTGAAGTCCGAAACCTTCTCTTCAGATACTGCCTCTCTAACATGCGGGGTCCCACAACGTTCAGTTCTAGGGCCTCTACTATTTGCATTCTATATTCTTCCCCTAGCTGGCATCATTCAGTCTTTCCCAGACATCTCCTACCAGATCTACGCTGATGATATTCAGCTCTATATGTCCTTTATGCCACACCAGTTGGACAGGCTGGCCACCCTTGTACTCTGCCTGACCCAGATCAGTAACTGGCTGTCCAGCAACTTTCTTGTCTTAAATGCTAACAAGACAGAGACCCTGATCGCTGCACCCCCGGAACTTCAGCCAAAAATCGAGCAAGAAATTGCCTCTTTTTGCCCATCAGCCAAGGCCAACATTAGAAACCTAGGAGTTATTTTTGATCCAGCTTTACGTTTAGAGTCACACGTCAAAACCATCTCCCGCTCTTGTTTCTTTCAACTGAGAAACATTTCAAAAGTCCGTACACTGGTTTCTACTGCAGATCTGGAAAAAATAATCCATGCCTTTGTGTCATCACGCTTAGACTACTGTAACACTCTTTTTACTGGTCTCAGCAAAACCTCCCTCTCACACCTTCAAGCCATCCAAAATGCAGCAGCCAGACTACTAACCAAATCCAGCAGATGAGCTCACATCACTCCAGTTTTACAGTCCCTCCACTGGCTCCTGGTAGAATATAGAATACAGTTTAAAGTTTTAGTCCTGACCTATAGAGCTCTTAACAACCAGGCTCCAAGCTACCTATCTGAGCTTTTATCCCCACACACCACCTCTCGGAACCTTAGATCCACATCTGAAAACCTCCTGGCTGTTCCTCGAACCAGACTGAAAACAAAAGGGGACAGGGCCTTTCAGGCTATTGCACCCAGACATTGGAACAGTCTACCTTCAAATCTCCGTCTTTCTAACACTGTAGAGGTCTTTAAAAATCATCTAAAAACTCACCTTTTCATCCAGGCGTTCCCTCCCTAAATGTTTCAAAAAGATGGCTTTGTTCGGGTTCACACCTTCACTTTGTTTATACTCATGATTTTATTTTCTACGTTTATCACTGCTATTGTTTTTCTGATGTTTATTTTTTGGTTAGAGGTATTTGCCCTAATCTTTATCATGTTGTACAGTGCTTTGTGATTTATATCTGAGAAAGGCGCTATATAAATAAACTTTTACTTACTTACTCTCTATTCGTCTGGTGGGCGGGATGATGTGATGGAGTGGAACAAGATGGCGACAGCTCATTTGAAATGGCTTTTACATCAGGTTCAGACTATATGCACTTGGGCTTTTTTAAAATCAGGAAAAGATAGATGTATTTAATTCCTTTATTCAGAAAAATTATATGTTTTTGCCTTCTTCAACAGCAGACTGCCTCGTTTACTTACATCCATTGTGGTGAGTACGTCACATTGCTCATTGTCCAGTAGCATCTGGAAATCATTTGAAAGACAACTGTAGAACCCGCGCCACGACCGAAAACCGTCAATGGAGCATTAAATAGACATATTGTTCAGTCGGGCTTGCCAGGGTACAGGAGAAGGCTAAATTCTTGTACTTGGCCATTTCCCAAAATGACCCAAAAAAACCTAGAAGAGTTTTTAAAACTTTAGGTTGTACAGGCACTGAAATGGATAACCACAGTTTACCAAACCAATGAGGGTCAGCATTATTGGTTTGATTAAAATAGATCAAATACCTATTTAAAAAAAATAATGTCAACAAATATCAATCATTCCACAACTGTGTGTTTGTAGACTCTCTACTGCCGCAGATCAAGCCACATGCTGAAACCACAATTACTGCTCATCCGGATAAAGAAATTCTAATTGTCCATCTGTGAAACAGATTCAAGCAGCATCACAAAATGCTGCAACCGTCATTACTTATACCATCCATATACTCCTGAAAATCTCCTTTAGGAACAGGCTGTAGAAATCATGGAAGAGTCTGTGTTTCAGGTAGTGGTATCCAATCCTAGTCTTCTAGGGCCACAATCCTGCATGATTTAGATGTTTCTGTGCTACAGCGCAACTAATAAGAATTAATTGGCTTCTGCAAAAGGTTAAGACATGCTGAACAAGTGATATAACCACCAAATTAGATGTGTTGAATCAGGGAAACGTTTGACACAAATAATGACCCTCAAGGAGCAGGATCCAGTGATTCAAGATGACAACAATGCTCCTCCGTGTGACTGATCAATCAGATTCAGCTTCAAACAAACAGATAGAAGCATTTTCCTAAACCCCGAAACCCTGGAAAACTCCAGGAGTTCATGAGTAAATTCTCTACAGAAATCAAGATCGTAGAGAAATAAATATTCTTCAAAGGGCAGGACAGGCTGCAGAACAAAAAGTGGATTTTTGGGATGTTTACAGCGTTTTTTTATCCAAATTAGACAAAAAAATAACAAATAATATTTGTAAAAGTTAAACGAAAAATGTTATTGTTCATATTAGTGCTAATTATTGCTAAGTGTCTCAGCTTTGCCTTGCAATCAAGTTGTGTTAAAGAGCAATCCAAAAACTATTTGGCTCAACGAAGTCACGTTCTTTTCAATATACAGTAGTATATTTATTCTTTTTGAAAAATCCTTTTAAATAACAGAAGTTCACGCATCTATTTTATTTTGATTGTAGGTTAGAGTCCATACCCCCCTCAGTCTTTTTAGTGGATCAGTTTTGGAAAATTGATTTATTTTTCATTTTTACGTTTGCCAACTAACATTAATACTCCAAACAACTGTAATTTATGGCATCAACCATGGAAATAGAAAATAAATAAATAAAAAAAATACAAATGAACTGAAGCAAAGAGATTAAACATTTGCTCCAAAGCAGCCATAACCCAATCTTCTTTGTCACTAGCTCTAACAGTGATCTCTCCCCTCTGGTCCATTATACACCTAGAGCAACAGCATCTGCTTGTATCTGCCTCAGTGAAACTACAAGGGCAGCGGTGAGGTCTTGAGCCCACAGGGACAGCAGCCCCCCCCCCCCCCCGCACAGGTCCAAAGGTTAAACAATCAGAAACATGTGCAGCACATAAATATCTCCACTGATAGCAATCTAGGTGTAGCGGAGAGGGGTTTGCATAAGGGGCTCTGAACAGAGGATGTAACCCCTTTCAGAGAGGAAAAGAAGTCCTAGCAGCAGTTTGGTGTTAGGGGGCTTAATGGAAGCCAGGGCGGGAGCAGGAGCAGCTCTTCAGTGGAGGGAGTTAGTTATCAGTCTGACGGTCTTATCAGTACTGAAGGCCTCTATCAAACATCTCACCTCTGGGCTCTAACAAGAGGTCAGCAAACAATACCCGACTATAACAACCTCTTGAGGAAGTGGATGAAGGATTAAAGGCGGATGAACCCGTTGAGCAGATTCACGCAGCAGATTTTAATTACCTTTAATAAGTTTCACTGCACTCACATTTCCAGCTGATTTCTTTCCTCTTTCCTCTTATTTTCTTTTTCTTTTTAACTCAGACTTCGTCGTGCCAGACCATCAGCCATCCCGGGACTTTTGCTTTCCCTCTTCCGAAGGTTGGTGCATTATTCCAGATGTTTTGGATCTGGATCTTAGTCTTCCATCATTTTAAGCATTTCTTTTTTTATCCTGTCCTGCTCTCCCTCGTGTGTCCATCTTAGTCCATGTTTTCTTCATTTCTACTCTACATGTGAATGAGGTGTTTGCTTCCTGTGGGCTAAAGTTTAAAATAAACTGCAGTACAGAAGCAAACAAATACCTGCTATATGGAAGACATAGCAGCATGTTTATGTTATTTGTAGTAAAAAGCATCTCTCTCTCTCTCTCTCTCTCTCTCTCTCTCTCTCTCTCTCTCTCTCTCTCTCTCTCTCTCTCTCTCTCTCTCTCTCTCTCTCTCTCTCTCTCTCTCTCTCTCTCTCTCTCTCTCTCTCTCTCTCTCTCTCTAATCTTCTTATCTTTAGATCTTCTTTCTGTGTCTGGAGTGACCATGAGTTGGTGTTTGTGCAGAAAATATTCTTTAGGAGCTAAACCTTTTGCTTTTTTCCCCCACTGAATTAAACAGTTTGGTCAAAAGACCTCCTGCAAAGCTAGAGATGCTATCTGAGCACACAAATCTGTTTCTGCATATAGATCTATGTCCTAGATATTTTGGCTCCAAGTGAAGTTTTGCTTTCGATTTAGGCCCGGTATGTTTTAGAGTTTTAGAATAGTTGAGCTGCTGCGAAACCCAGAGGTTTCCTGGTAGACGTTTCTCCTTTGCTCATTTTCAAAGCTAAAGGTTTGAAATGTTTATCACATCATCCCATTCTGTGCACATGACATTTACTGCTTCTTTTGAATAGTATGCTTCAATTCAAATCACCTGACAGCAGAAGTAAAATCATTTTTAGATGTGAACTCCAGCGGTAATCTTGGCCTTGAAGACTTGCTAAACCTTTTTTTAACAAACTAAACAAGTAAAGAAAACAAAAGCTGCAGGAACAACTGAGAAACGTTTCCTTCTGTTGCAGTGCATATTATTTTTTCCAGGTTTGTTTGATCAAGGTCTTGTTAATTAAAATGTAATAGATTTTTTCCTCACAGTTCTTCTTATTCATGCATGAAAGCAACTGAATTACACTTTTGATTTGTATTTCTTAACACACATTTTCAGGGTCAGTACATCCATTTATTTAACAAGTTAAGCAGCAGAAATAATATGTCATGTTGCGACAGTAAGTTAGGAATTGTTTAGCATTCAGAGATCAGGCTGCCTGGAGGCTGTCTCGTTACGAACCTCCAGCCAAAGCCTTGAAAACTTGTTTTCTACATCAGTGATGAGATCCTGCTCAAACACAATATTAAGAAGTTTTACCAAGGTCATCTCAGAAGAGACAGACTTTAGTGATTCATCTCACTCTGCTTCTTTAATAGTAATGAAAACTTTTGTTTGGGCTCTCTGTGCAACGATTTGGGTATCTGAGCAAAGTTCGTTTATGAAGCAAATAAATTGAATCTGGTCAAAACAAACCAACATGTTTCTTATAAAATTGACTTTGTTGTGTTAAGTTTTAGCATAACTTGGCTGATAATACTCATCTAAAAGGAGCTGTTGTTCATGTAAAAAGGGATCTTATGTATTACTTTGCTTGGTGTTACAGTTTGTTTTTATGCAGTAATACCCATACACTGTAGAAACGAGAGACAAAACATCATCTTTCTTTTGTTTTACAACAAAAACAAACAAAAAAAGTGTGATTCAAGGAGTGATTCACTCATTGAAACAATATATTTGTAGTGGTCTCTAATAGAATTAAATGCCTTGTAAGTCGTTCATGGGGTGGGGGGTATGCCGGTGCACCAATTCTTGGACCTAAAAGTTCCCCACATGACAGCTGAGCTTCAGACGACCGGCGTTGGTGTCTTATTTCTTGATATTTGGACATCTCGCCTTGGATTGGATAACAGCATCCCAACTCTACCACTGACTTGTAACTTTGATGTTTTTTTTTTCACAAATAACACAAAACTGGAGGAGCTTCTGCTGTGGGGTGAAGTTGCTAATGCTAACGGTTAGCTTGTACTAGTCGAGATATTCTCTGCCGTTTCCTGGATGCTAAACCAACAACAGCTTTCCCCATTGTGAGTCAAGATGGGTGAGTCCATGAAAGTTGAGTGACAGTTTAACGTAGATCTGTCAGGATTTTCTAATCCTAGAGTTTCACTGTCTATTTTTGAAGCAGCAGTAGCTAAGGCGGTAAATGGCCTGTATTTGATGTAGCGCCTTCTAGAGTCCTGGACCCCCCCAAGGTGCTTTACAACACAACCAGTCATTCACCCATTCACACACACATTCACACACCGGTGGGGATGAGCTACGATGTAGCCACAGCTGCCCTGGGACGCACTGACAAAGGCGAGGCTGCCGAGCACTGGTGCCACGGTCCCTCCGACCACCAGCAGCAGGCAACGTGGGTTAAGTGTCTTGCCCAAAGACACAATGACAGCGACAGACTGAGCGGGACTCGAATCTGCAACCTTCCGATTACGGGACGAGCACTTAACTCCTGTGCCACCATCGCCCATGGTAGAGTGGGTTATCCAGTAATCTGATGGTTGCAGGTTCAATCCCGGCTGCTGCCAAAGAATGCTGCTGTTGTGTCCTTGGGCAAGACACTTGACCCACCTTGCCTGCTGGTGGTGGTTGGAGGTACCGGTGGCGTCAGTGCTTGAAAAACCTCACCTCTGTCAGTGCGCCCCAGGGCAGCTGTGGCTATAATGTAGCTACTCACCACCAGTGTGTGAAGCTGTGTGTGAATGGATGAATGATACACTAGTGTAAAGCGCTTTGGAGTCCTCTGACTCAAAAAGGCACTATACAAGTGCGGGTCATTTATCATTTTTTATTAGAAGCCAATGCAGGACATGGATGAAGGGGACTATTTTCAGGCTCAGCCTGCATGAAAAACTCTGAGAGACTGATTATATTCAGAAATAATCATTAATAATCCTTTCAAAATGGATTTTCAGTGAACCACACCTTTAAAGTGGGCCTGCACTTGTTACTTCAATAAATCTGCTGTGGTCTCTAGCATAAATAATGCCTTGTGAGTCTTTTATTTCTGTAAGAAAGCATTCACACTCCTTTTTCAGGAAGTAGAAGTTAGTTGGAGGAGAGGTGAACATAAAACAGCAGGATTTGGAGTCTTACTCATTAATATTCATGATATACGGACATTTCACCTCTGACTGGCTAACAGCAACACAACTCTTCGGCTGACATTCAGTTCTTCTTTCTTAGGTAAAAATGCAACACTGATGCATTAGCTCTACAATTAACCCCAAAATTCCACTATCTCCGCTCTGCTGCGCTCCGCTCCCGCACGAACTCCGCAGCAAAATCGGTCCCGTTGTAGTCAATCAGAGCTGTTCCACTACTGCGGCCGTGCGGCGCAGTGCGCCGCCCGCCGTTCCGCCATCCGGCAAAAGTAGGATCGATTCTATTTTTGCCGGACGCCGGAGCACCTCCACAGTCAATGGACAGAAATCACAACCGCCCAACAGGAAAGGGAGCAAGCACAGCTTCCGTTATTTCACAATAAATCGATAAACAAAAAGCGTTTTTTTGTTTCATATGCACAGGTTTAACAACTTTTAACAACTATCAATGGTGGTTGAACTTTAAATGCACAAAAATAAGCCACAAATACAGTTTCTACTATCAAAGTAGTCACACTTTGTTGATCCAAACACTGCTGATCTCTCAACACAAATGATGGGCAGATTAAACAGTTCATGCCGATGCTTCTCCCACACAACGGGTGTTTGGATCTATCCGCGTTTATTGCTCGGACTGTATCGCAAGATCTCGAAAATCCCGCGCATGCCTGTTTGCGCACCTCAGGTCTCCGCACCGGAGCGGAGCCGTTGTAGAGCGGGTTCAGTATAATTTGAGTTCGGAAGTGAGCGGCAGCGGAGGGCGGGGGCTGAGCGGAGCGGAGATAGTGGAATTTTGGGGTAACACAAGACTGCATGAGATCTGCCACTAATGCTAATGCTAACAGTCAAATTATACTACCCAAGATGCACTCTGTTCTCTCCTGGGCATTAAATCAACACAGCCTTCCATGGCGGGCGAGGGTATGGATGCAAATATTTTCCTGTGACGTAGAAGAGTGTGGCTTTATCTGACCTGAGTGTTTCCTCATCTATTTTCTCTTGACGGCTAATACAGGAAACGGGTAGAAGACTAATTTCATGTTCAGCCTGCATGTGAAATTCAGTGACTGCTTGTATTCAGTAAAAAAAAAATAACAGTTTCTCAGTGAACCTCTGTTTTAGTTTAGAGGTGCTGCCTTGTTGTGTTTGTTAAACTGGAGCCCGTAAATTCAGGATGTCAGTCTGAAGTCCTGTCTACTCACCTACACAAAATAATGGCTTTTTTAAACATCAAAATATTCATTTATTTTGAACACTTTAGAAAAACAAATATCTGAATATTCAGCAGCAAGAAAAAAACAATGTGAATCAACAGATTGAAACCTGGAAAAATCACCTGTTTACATGGAGAGGGCAGGACTTGTATTGAAACCAACCACTGGAGGGAGCTTTCATTAAGTTTTCGTCTCCTTGTTTAGTTCTGATGTCTAGCTTCTGTTTCATTTTCACATTATTAGAAGAAGTCAGCTGAGGCAAAAACATCTCAACCTGCAGGGGCGTGTCCAGGGAGTGGCCTGGGGTAGCACATGCCACCCTTGGAATCTGATTGGCCACCCCAGGTGCCACCACACTAATTTACCTTTAAATAGGCTTTTCATTGTCCACAAAAGGCTTGGGGGTAAAACAAAAAAGCATAACCATTGGTGCCACCCATGCACAAAGTTGTGCCTCACCTGGACCACCCCATTTTAAAAGATCTGGACACGCCACTGTCAACCTGTTCTTTAGGTACTAGCAGCTAACATTAGCACTGCAACGCAACTCATCGTTACAAGAAGTCACACTTTCTCATTTATTTTTGTTTCAGTTATGCTGCTGAAATAGAAGATTTAAAATTGGTAATCAATCGCCACCATGATAAACGTTCCTCTGGAAAGAGCTCTCAGCCTATTATCAGTGATTTTTACAAGCATTTAGTTGAAGCGGCTGCAGGCAAAGGTCAAAGAAGCAAACTGGTTTTTTTTTCCTCCTGTGCAGAACTGTTGAGAACAGTGACCATACCCTCCTGTGTATAATAAACATGTGAGCATTTGGCCTGCTCTATTTACCTCCTAATGAGAAACAAAGATCTGCTCTGGAGAGGAGAGGCTTGCATGCCTCAGATGATGAAAAACCCAGAGAAGAAAAAAAAGAAAAGCCCTCAAAATAATTCAAACCACTTGTGTGCATGGAACATGGGAGCACTGAGTGGATAAACTGGCCAAAGTATTAACAAAAAGATCATATTTTTTGTGTTATCTACTTATGGGGCATAAATTGGCAACTTGCATGGATATTTTACTGTTAAGCACACACACTATAATAGCTTTACTAAAACATCTACATTGGCACAATAAATCTATAATAAATGAATGAATTTCATTAAAATAAAATATGGCCGATGACAGATCTACAGGTTCAAAATTTCATGGCACAAAGCTAAATCTTATTAGAGGTCAGCAGATTGTGTTTCCTGATTCCTGATATTAGTCGTCCTCTTATCTGGAGTTTCATAACCACGAGGAGAAACAGGGATCCCTCCAAATGAAACTAGAAAACATGAGTGCAGGGCAGGACTGTGGGAATACAATCATGAGTAGACAAAGACCAGCCCTCCTGCCAGCTCTGTGGATAAGAGGATTGGAGATGGGAGAAAAGCAACCCGCCAAACCCTGAGCAACAGTGATTTGGGTGCAGGACAGGCCTCGGGATTGTAAGGGTATCTGGGAAGCTCACTTGTGTTAAAACTTCTCTCTCAGGAAGCCGACATCCTGCAAAGTGTCTCCTGCTGTGGCAAAAATATAAACGCTAGCAGAAAGAAGGCACTATTGATCTGCTCCCAGTGCAATATCTCCTCTTACATCCATAATTATTCTCCTTCAGCAGCCTTCACTGTGTGCCCTAGCTGCCAGACTGGCTGGCTTTCCATTTGCTTCCTTGTTAAAGATGCTCCATGGTCTCACATTTCATGTTGCACTGCCAACGACCCCCCCACTTCTCTTAACCCCGGCATTTTCAAAAATTTCATGGTTCAGTCCCAGGCTGGGGAAGGCGGCTTCAGCACGGCACAATTACAGTGGTTAGTCGGACTCCTCCGGTGGAGCCGTGCTGGCTCCCAAAGTACCGTGACTCGCAAACAGAAAGCCAGGAAAAACAGAAGAGTGTCAGAGAAACCATTCTTCTTCACTCAAACGACCGTCCGCCTGCATCTGCAGGGAAATTCTGATGGGTTAATTGGAGCGACACTTTACGTGAATGAGTAACGCAAAAGTTTCCAACCTTTTCGGATTTGACACCTTTAAAACAAATAAAAAGATTTCCTGTAATAAATGAAAAGCTCAATTCATAAGAAATAAAAGGCTTTAGCTGAATGTAGCGCGCTTCAGTCTCACTTAGAGAAACCAACACCTTAAAATTGTTCACATTTAAGCAAAATGTGGATAAATAACTACTTGTTAAAGGGTCAGTTCAATAAATAAAAAAAAAAAAGGGGGGGGGGGGGGGGGGGGGATCACCACATCTGTGAAGTTGCTCATTATATTCTTCTGGTTGCACATTGCCAAATTAAGATGTAACTCAGAGGGTTCCAGCTAACAGGTTGCAACTATTAGTTTATTCTGAGAACATCCAGACATCATGGGTCAGCTTTACAAACAATGTGTAAATGGCAATTAATAAAGTTTTGCAAAGATTCCTGCAAAACAAGGTTGCAGGTCCTCATGGCCCCTGCTTTCTGAGGTATGCATTAATTATTGAGATTTAAACTACGGATAAATCATTGGGTTTATCATCAGAACATCCACAACAAAAAAGGTTTACCTCTTTTCCACGGATAAGGAAAGCTAATTAAAAAACTGATGGCGACCTGATGAAACTATAGAAGGTCCAAGAGACTTCTCTGGGGATTATTTTTGATTAAAGCACAAAAATTGAACATTAACTTGAATGAAAAGTGCAATTAGAGAAAAAAAGTTTGGAAAAACCTTTTTCACAGTAAGATAAACAACAACACCTATCTATGAAGTGAAGTCACAGATGAGTTTGGACAGAACAAACAAAGGAGGACAAAGATACACAGGACTCATGGATGGATATGATGGGAAACGTGGGTTTAGAGGTAGTGACTGCATGAAGAAGTGGAGAAGAATGAGGGACCAATTTGTCCGTGTTAAAAAGTCTGAAATATATAAGCACAATATAAACACAACAGTAAACACACTATTGTTGGCCGGATTCATGGCTGTAATGATGGCAGGAAACCCCAGAAAGGCGCTATGTAATGAATTTGAAGCATGTTTCTATATGTAATAATCACTGTCTTGATGTAGACAGCCTCCTGAATGACCTTAGTGTGGACAAACCTACGACTAGACCAAATACAGCCAAAGTATACAATCTTAAAGCATCTCCAATTAATGCTTTGGAAACGCTGTTTCATAAACCTCTTCTGTGTATTCGTTCTGTGTTGATTCATAATTATCTTCTGTTTTCTTATTTAACACAGTGAAGTTTCATAAACTTTACAGTTATTGCTATAAACGTGTCTAGTCATGTTCCTTTGGGGGGTGGGGGAATGTATTTTTCAGGATTTAGATGTCTTTGCTCTTTGCTTATTTGAATTAATGTATAATTAACAGGTTCTTCACACACTGAAGAGTTAATTCAACCATCGAATCAGAAGTATTGGTGCTGGGAAAGGCCAGGATTGGGCTGTGGTAACCTAGGGCTCCTCTTGCACCAGGCTTTGCTCTAATTTAAACTAGCAACGATGCTAAAAGCATCAGCTGAAACATTCACCATGCTACTAGAGATCCAAGCAAAAGTCAGAAGTGCTGAGGAGTTTATACTCCAAACTTCTGATCAGTCACAACTAAATGAAATGGAAAAGACATTCACAGGAAAACATCTGGAGCACAAGCCAACTTGTGCTTTATAGACATTGTTCATCGACCTAGGGTAGCGTTGTTTTTACTGCTAGAGGGGCGTTTGAGTTTGTTTACAAATTCAAACAAGACCAACAATGAAAGGGACTAATTATGCTAAAACACTTTAATAGGACAATCAAATCTTTAATTTATACAAAATTTGCCCTTAAATACACAAAAACAGAAGTTCCTGTCACACATTATGCAACTCTTTCTCTACTGTGATTGCAGAGTTACAAAACCAAATGAAAAACGTAAATAACAGCGTTTGCGTTTAGCAGATCATCCCAGCTAGTGGAGGCCATGACTCATCATAAAAGTCACTGATAGTACATAACGATGAAGGTCAGCATACACTGGCTCTGCACCAAATGGCATCCCAGAAAACAGCACAATTGATTAAGATTCAGTTGTGAACGACACAAAGGAGACTTAATGCTTCTCGTCTTGTCCTCCAGTGACATGCTGTGATTGTTCTGCTTCCACAGCGCCAGAGATGGCTCTATGTTCATCCTCCAGAGCTGGCCTGTGGGGCCGTGTGAACAAACACGTAGAGGTTAATGTCTCGTGTTCTTCCCTTCGTCTCTGCAGTCAGCTCTGACAGGAGGAGAGGGAAGAGCCTGAAAGGGAAGCTGTTTTGGGTAACACGCTAATCTGGTGCTTGTATCTCTTTGTTCCAGGCAGTGAGATGAGATATTTTACCTAAGCTACCATTGAGGAGTACATTTTGAGTCCACTGTGGGTGAGCTGTCACAAGGAAAATCTTCCTTTTTTTTTTTGGAGAATACACCTCATACCCTGAGGGGTCTTGGGTGAACTTGTCATCACCCACACGCACTGACAGCACAGAGCACGTACGCTCGCAGTCCCGCACACGTCAACAAGCCGATAAACAGCCACAGGCCTCGACACAGAGATAAGGCCTCCGAGCAGTCTATCAAACAAACAAAGCCAGATGACGACTCTGGAGAGATGCTGAGAAATGACGCAATATCACTCGTGTATCTCTATCCACGCATCTGAGAAAAACAGTCACATATATACACTCGTACACCCACTTAAGCCTGTCCTGGAAAAATCATTAGAGCTCCCCCCGTCACACAAACACACACACACACACACACACACACACACACACACACACACACACACACACACACACACACACACACACACACACACACACACTGCATGCAGATGGAGAAAAGTGAGGCTGAGAGCCAAAAGGCCTGAGGGGCTTTTCCTGACAATAACCTTCTGTAGAGCTGCTTGTAGCCCTCCACCTAGATCAGCTGCTGAGGGATGGGTGGGGGGAGGAAAAAAGCAGGATAATCACAGAAAATATTAGGCAAGGAAACATTCAGCCAAAGTACAGAGAAGAAAGAAAACCTGTGTCATTTTTGCTCTCACGGCCTGGTGAGACGGCAGGCTAAATGCTCTTTTAAAACAGCTTGAGCACTGAAATGATGATGGCTCCCTTTGCCTCAGCAAAGCACATTAATACATAGTTGAATGCCATTTCCACTTTTGTTAAATGGCTCACCTATTGAGTATTCAATTACAATGACTGTCTCTCATTTGGAAGACGGGGCTGGGACTCATATAAATACCCTCCCTCTGAGTGTGGAGCTGCACAACGCATCGGACAGCGATGGAAGGCGTGTGGAGCTCCGTGTATGGGGGTGGTATATGACATTAATGGAGGAGGTTGGCGGGTATTGGCCGCAGGGCAATAAAAAAAACCTAAGCTACTCCTGAGTAACTCTGTCTCAATGAGAGAGCTGATTTTTAAACCAGACAGAAAACAAGACTAATCTAGAGAAGAAAAAAAAATCCCAGCCCCAAGAAAACCATCAGTCAGGGTGATTAACTCAGTCTTGATTAATCGTTCTATTCGTTTATGATACGTCTAAAATTCCACAATACAAATCTGCCAGTAATGATCCAATCCTCCCTCACCCCCATTGTGTGGTTTATCTCATATGCTCAAATAGCAAGAGCAAATTGTGGATAATTTCATCGACGGATCCACTGGCATGTGGTTTTTCCAGCGGTAATGATTCCCTCATTCGGTCCTAATTAACTGCGGCCATTAAACCAAGAGAAACGTAATGCCCTGGATTCCATGTCAGGTAGTGAGAGGAGAATGGCACAGGAGGACTCAATTAGGCCTGTGCTGTTCCCAGGTTATCACGCGACATGTTTGCCAATTAAGTCAAGTTGCCTGTGATGTCCGTGTGCCTCTGTCGGCACCGTCTCAAAAGCCCTGGCAACACAGGAACGGCGTCGCTCTGGACCCCGCCCCTACGGTGAAGGAACAGACACCGCACCATGCCCCAAAAAGGCGGTAATTACAGGACGGATGGGAGACTGTTATATAAGCACACGGCTGCCGATAGGCCAGGCTGCCCGCGCTGATGCCAGGTTTTAAACAAGTACCAGCAGGATGGAGTTATAGCTGAATTACCCCGGGTAGGAACACAGACACATTTCCACT
Source organism: Nothobranchius furzeri (assembly GCF_043380555.1). Lineage (NCBI taxonomy): Eukaryota > Metazoa > Chordata > Actinopteri > Cyprinodontiformes > Nothobranchiidae > Nothobranchius > Nothobranchius furzeri. The sequence continues at coordinate 40,054,840 of NC_091756.1, read as the reverse complement.
TCAGAAGCAGGGGGAAAAAACAAAAGATGAAACTGAGACTATTGATATTTTTTCAAGTCTGCAGTGTTGCATGACTGTTTTGGGATTTCAAACAAGCAACAAAAAAAAAGAAGAAATGGTGATCTGGTTGCAATAAGCTGCTAGCTCTGACGCAGCAATCAATTCTCCAAAAATAATGTCATTTTCAAAACATTAGAGACGCCTTTTAAGCACATTTCCCCCAATGAGGGGAGCTCTGTGTGGTGACTCAGTGAGTGTGGGAGAGGAAGCCAGAGACAGGCAGACACATTAGCCTTCCCTTATGGCACATTCTGCAAGGCAATAGGAGTCAGACTGCATGATGCGGACTGTCATTGACTTGTTATGAAAGCATTGCGGGCAGAGGCTTACCCATCGCTATGGGGGGTTGAAGTTGGGGTGAAAGGACAGGCAGGCAGGCTGGAGGGGGTGAGCGTGGGCAAGGCAGCCCTGTTGCCTGTCACTCATCATGCACCACTGCATGACCGCCAACCTTGTCTGGCTTGTGCACAATGGGAGGTCTGGGGCTTGACTGTATGAGCAGTCTCCTCCCAGCTGCCAACACAGGGAGGCAAACAGGAGGGGGGAGGCCAAAAGGAGTCAACACACACTGGACAGGCATTAGTCTTACACTGAGCCTTGGAGACCTGTCTGCTTCAGGCGTCTGACTGCTCTGTCTCACTGAAACGCTCTTAATCTACGTGCACTGCAAAAGATCATTTTATTTGACAAATATGATTTTTTTTTACTTTCCAGTCATTAAACTATAAAATGAAAGCACCACCCAGCTAAATACACTCACAACATGCACACCATAGTTTAGGAGACAGAACTGTTCCTCACAGCAATTAGGGTGTGAGTGTGTGTGTGTGTGAGAGAGAGAGAGAGAGAGAGAGAGAGAGAGAGAGAGAGAGAGAGAGAGAGAGAGGTGCATATGTAACAGGGAGGCCTTATGTTGGCTGCGGAGAGAAAAGAGGAAAAAGCTGAAGTCAGCAACAGCAATAAATCCTCAAATGCTGAGCAGTTTCTTCCAGCTCTGTCCTGTTCTGTAAACTCCATCTCTAACGTGAAGACAGGGCTCTGTTTAGTGGCTTTAGCAGTGGGGGGGGGGGGGGGGGGGGGGGGCACTGAACATCCGCACTCCTAAAAAAGGTGAAGTTTGTGCAGGTGGTGCCTCAGAGTGGAGCTAATCTGACCCGTTAGAGGACACTTTCCAGCAACACTGCAGCCTATGACCACAGCTTCACCTCCAACCAGTAACATACTTCCACAAAGTAGATCAAAATCAATAGAATAACCAGCATGAAGTGGTGCAGAGACTGAGATGAATGATCGCTGGGCTAATTCCATTAATCCCTTTATGAGGCAGTAATAAGTGAGAAGTTTAATGGAGACGAACAATTAGTGAAATCAAACAGTGAATAAAGAATTTGGATTCAAACAAATTATGAGGATTTGATATTAACTCAATGTATAAAGAACTCAAGGCGCCCTAATCTCTGCCAATTAGGCACGATACTTTGATTCTGAATCACTAATGGGACAAGTGTTTAACTTGGATTTTTAGTGGGTGCAGCTCATGGATGGATTTCCTCTTTTTGTAGTTTTGGATCCTGAGTCTCATGCGCATTAACTGAGATGTCAGAGTGCATCTAAAATCCTAAATGCACTTTATAACTTATTATCGCTCTATATCTATATATTTGTGGGTGACGGTGGCACAGGAGTTAAGTGCTCGCCCCGTAATTGGAAAGTTGCAGGTCCAAGCCCCACTCAGTTTGTCGCTGTCGTTGTGTCCTTGGGCAATACACTTAATCCCCCTTGCCTGCTGGTGGTGGTCGGAGGGACCGGTGACACCTGTGCTCGGCAGCCTCGCCTCGGTCAGTGCGCCCCGGGGCTACATCGTAGCTCATCACCATCAGCGTGTGAATGTGTGTGTGTGTGAATGGGTGAATGACTGATTGTGTTGTAAAGCGCCTTGGGGGGTTCCAGGACTCTAGAAGGTGCTACATCAAATACAGGCCATTTACCATTAACCATATCTCAGGAGGCACTGTGTGCAAAAAAACTCAGAAAAACTCAGTTCTAGTTGATTAAATTCAGTTTTGTTTCACAAGCTCCACCCGAGGGCATTCAAATGTAGATGCAGTTTGAGCAAAATATGTCACTTGTGCAAGGATTTGGAAAATGATGCCTCAAAAGTGTTGAGCACTTGTTTAATCAATGAATTTGCAGTGTTTTCTAGTAGGAATGAATGCTTTGTAAGTCATACTCAGGGGAAAAAAAGCCCATAAGCTCCTGTATCAGCAAAGCTGGAGGAGAAAGTAGCTTCAGACAGCAAGATTTTGACTTATTTATCCTGGTATTTGAATATCTCACCTCAGATTGACTGACACAATTTTACCACTGACTCTGTTTGCTCTGAAACTTTGATGTTTTGTTTCCACAAATAACACAAGCCTGGAGGAGTTCTGCTGTGTGGTGGAGTTGCTAAAGCTAACTGTTAGCTTCTATTAGCTGAGACGTTCCCTAATGCTTCCTGGACGCTAAATCAACCAATGCCTTCCCCGTCCCAAGTCAAGATGGGTGAATGTTGGGAATTGGTAAATGGCCTGTATTTGTATAGCACCTTCTTAGCGTTCTACAACCCCCCAAGGCGCTTCACAACACAATCAATCATCCACCTATTCAAACACAGGTGATGTTATAATGTAGCCACAGCTGCCCTGGCGCGCACTGACGAAGGAGAGGCTACCAAACTCTGGTGTTCCCGGGACCCTCCGACCACCACCAGCCGGCAAGGCAGGTTAAGTGCCTTGCCCAAAGACAGCAGCGGCATTCTCTGGCAGGAGACGGCGTCAAGCATACAACCTTCAGATTACTGCTGATTGTTTGGCTACGTCTCCAGATGTAATTTCAACCAACCAGCATGAGTTAACCACAAGTCCCACCCAGTAACTGCCAGGCTGTTTTCGAGTACATACCCAACTACAGCTACTCAGTTGGTTCTTGAATTGGGCCGGAAAGTGGTCCTGCTGAACTGGCCCGGTGAAATTGAGACATGGGCATCCCAGAAGGTCCGTTAAAATGACCCAGAAATGAAAATGGTCCTAATATGTGCATAAGAGTTAGGTGGTAACAATGTAATACCCCATAAATGTTTATGTTTATGCATTTAGCAGACGCTTTTATCCAAAGCGACTTACATTTTATAACGGGCATGTTGTGATGTTGTGATGTTGTTTAGAGCTCCCTGTAAAACAATGATAATATTACTTTTAATACAGCCATTAAAAACTCGCTAGCCATTGTCAACCTTGCAAAAAGCAGAGGGTCATTTAAAACTTTAGTACTTCCTGTCTGACTTCTGCCAATTCTGTGCATTAGATCAATAGGAGCACCTACAGGTAAAGATGTAGTGTCTGGATCTCATTCTAAGATGATGCCACAACTCTCTTGCACCGTGACCCATGAACCAATATATTCTGACACCATTCTGTTAATTTGATTGCATAAAATATGTCATAAATGTAGGAGAATCGTATATACTTTCATACATTTTGTAAGTCAAGTGCAAGTGTATAGTCTATTAAAACCCCAGGGTATACCATCATGCAAGGTGCAAGATGCATGCATAGAGTTGTTGCCAGTTATCACGTTGAACGCATAAGTGTTTGTTACAACTTCTGCACCAGTTAAGACAGAAAACATCAATGCCAAAAGGCACAATCGAGCGAAACCCTTGAACTACTCTATTTTCTTTTAAGATGTATGCAGAGTTGTATTTCTCCTCAAGGATGTTTACCATGACCCCTTTGATCTGTAAAGAATCCTTTCTTGAGTATACCTTCCTTTGCGGAAGCAAGACGACATTAATGAACACGTCTTCAGCTCTGAACGCACGCTTTGCTTCACTCACCGTCTCGTTTCCAAACAGGATATCAACATAAGGCATAACCTTCATCAGGGGCTCTTTAAAGAACTGGCTGATGAACGGCGCCGAGAGGTTCATGCAGAAGATCTTGTTATTTTCCGAAGCGTGCTTCGCCACTTTGAGGATCGACTCTGGAGACACAGTCAGGAAAAACCCCTAAAACACAAACCAGAAGACAGCAATATAATTACCACATCACATTTTCAGACGTTTGACTGACGTGAACGGAATCAAACAAATTAATCAGAACAGTCTCAGTGTACAGGCAACACTATCTTTGTTTTGACAGCCTAATGTGGGCCAGGAAGAGCTGAACTGTGACGGGCTCCTCCGAACTGAAACCCTTTAAACTGGTAATTTGTGGGTTTGGGATTCTGACAAAGCAGTTTTAGGGTGGCACAGCTTGATATTACTGACATAACACTGGATCCAAAAGAAAGGAATAGTCAACAGCAGCGCTCAAACACTTATCTGAAAAAGCTTCTTAGAGAATACACAGAGCAACAAAGAGGAGAAGAAAAAAATCCATTCAGGACAAAGCCTATGGCTGAACTCCAAAGCAGCAACATGCACGTATCCCATGATAGGGTGAACAAAAGTCTCGTCTGGACTCTCCTTACTTGGAAACAAGAGAGGCAGGCCCACTCATTGTGTGAATGAATACAAATCAGGTAAGAAAACACCTTTGCGTTTCAGGTGGAAACCTGAAGCGAGACTCTCCCGCAAGCCACACAAAAACACTCCTCCTTTGATACTGATCTTTCTTAACCTTGTTTTTCACCAACAAGCTCCTCTGTAAAACCACTGTGTCACAATAGGGGCAAGGGGGGGGGGGGGGGGGGAGAAGGAAAGTTTCAGCACACTGATACATTTAATCTGGCTGAAAAGCTTCTATTGTGAGTACAGTGCAGTTCTCACTCAGTGCGTTTACATGCAGCCAGTAACCCTTTTAAAACCCAAATATTCACAATAACCCGGTTCCGCAGGTCCATGTAAACACCGCCAAAAACCCGGATATGCTCATAACCGGGTTTTTAAAAACCCGGTTACTACACCTGGGGTAACCCTTTTCTAACCCGAATGTTTGGTCGTATAAACGCATATCGGGATATCCCCATCAAAGCGTGTGTTCTGCGCATGCTCTGTTCGCAAGGAATCTTGGTCTTTAGAGTAGCGAGACGTCTTGTATGCGCCAGAACACCGGAAGTAAACAACAAGTTGGGAGCAACATGGCGAGTCGCAGCACAGCACCACACTTTTGGAGTGACGAGGAAACTAAAGCGCAAACAAACGTGGTCGCTATCTCTTCCGAACTGGGAAAAATGTTGTTGTTTTCAACGGATACCAGAACAAGAAGAACCGGAAATGATGCATATTGCGTCTGGACGTAGTCCATACGTTCTGACGCTACCCCAACGTCCGCATTTACATCGGGTTATGCAAGTTAGAGGTAACTCTTTCTATTTGTGCTTGTAAACGGGTTATTCTGATCAACTCAGAAACCCGAATGCCGACCTTAACCCGATCATAACCCGGATACTGGCTGCATGTAAACGTAGTCATTAAAACACTATGACATTTGCAGCAACAGAGAAGCAACCTCAGTGAAAAAGTAAAGAGAATAACGCTGTGTAGTTAATTTAATGTACAAGGTATTACAATGCAGCTGTGCAAAGCAGGTGAATTCTTTATTAGCCATTCAAGGTGTCATTCACTGAACAGACGTCCTTCTTCCTCCCAAGGGCTTCAATGTTAGCTTTTTTTTTTAAGATGTCCTTAAGTTAAAGCCAGGGTCAAGCCTGTGGTTGCAGTGTCATGGTATCATCTGTTGAAGGCAGAAAAAAGGTGTTTTCAATGGGAATGGCAACACAAAAAGAGCTCACTCTGGGCTAATGGCCCGTCTCTGACCCTGACATTTTTCTTTTAGGGTGTGCCAACGTGACAGAGGAAGAGATTGTTCTCTGACACAAGCTGTCTTTTTTTGGAGCAAGCAGAAAATAAACTGTCACTGGTACTTTTATGTTAACCTTGATCAAAGGCGAGAGGCTCCACCGAGTAACCTGAAGGGTGGTGAACTTTAAAAGCCAAGCAACAGTTTCTCTAATCACACATCAGCTCGGTGTAATTTACTTCTGACCTCAGCAGCTCAGCCATCACATTAGATTGTTCAGAACTGCAGGAGATGAACTGATGTCTGAATGGAAAATGTAACCAAAAAATGTGATGAGATTTTTTTAAAGCCCTTTTCTTTGTACATTCTGCAAAACACGTTACAAAAGTGATGTCTCCAGACCTTAAAATGATTTTAAAAAAAGCAAAAACAAACATCAAATCTGAAATGTTTATTTTGTAATGAAACTTTAACATTGTGGCCACACAGTGGTTAGCACTGTTGCATTGCAGCAAGAAGGTCCTGGGTTCATTTCCCAACCTGGGGTCTTTCTTTGTGGAGTTTGCATGTGCATCTCCCTGTGCACGCGTGGGTTCTCTCCAGGTACTCAGGCTTCCTCTCACAGTCCAAAAATGTGACTGTCAGGTTAATTGGTCTCTCTAAATTGTCCTTAGGTGTGAGTGTGTGTTGTTGGTCCTGTTTGTTTCTGCGTTGCCCTGCGATGGGCTGGCAACCTGTCCAGGGTGTACCCCGCCTGCTTACCCAGCAATTGCTGGAGATAGACACCATCCCCCCGCAGCCCTGCGTGGATAGGCGGGTAAAGGAAATGGATGGATGGACTTGGATTTTAGGGAGTTTGTCAATTCAAATTCAAGATGGCTGCCAAAGCAGACTGACATAGAAAACAAAAAAAATCTACAGTACAAAGTCAAGTTAAAATCCCAAAGTCATCATCATACACTGGTGAAATTAATCTCTGCATTTGACCCATCCTCGTGGGGAGCGGTGAGCTGCAGCAGTGGTTGCGCTCGGGAACTACTTGGTGGTTGAACCCCCCAATCCAACCCCTTAAAGTTGAGTATCAAGCAGGGAGGCATTGGGTCCCATTGTTAGTCTTCGGTATGACCCGACCAGGATTTGAACCCCGAACTCCCAGTACCAGGGCAGACACTACCACTAGAACACTGGTCAGTGAATTCCAGTTACATCACACTGTTCAAATAATGAAAAATTATGTGTGATCTTGTAAAAATGCATGAAATGACACATATTTTCATCATTTGACCTAAATGGCTACAATTTGATCATTTGTTAAGAACTCTGGCGTGAAGGGTGGTGGGTGATTGGCATGTCTTCAAGGTGCCATGTCCTAATTTTCAAACAATCATTCTCTTTTTGGTATTAAACAACCTCTAGAGGGAATTCAGCAAATTCATTCACCACAATATCAACTTGATGATTTAAAGTAGTAGTGTCAAAGCCTTGAGAGACATGGGCCTAAACTACCAAGTTTAAAGTACTTGTGGGACACCAAAATTATATATTTTACATTAAAAATGAGAAAACTGGATGAATTTGGTTGTGATTTATTTTTACAACACATTCAAATGAAAAGAACAACATATTTTTTTGTGTGGAAAGGATCTGCCACTTTTAGTAGATCCAAGACATAAAAAGGGTTTTAGCATTGGTCTTGAAGAAAGAAAAGCACCACATTACCTGGATTTGATGGCTCAATTGTTTTCTTGAACAAAAACTTTAGTGTCAGCAACAAAATGGGATTAAGGTCCCTTTTCTTTGGTAGTATTTGTTGCATACTAAAATGAAAACTCATTTGGCTTGTTGGGGAACATTAAAGCTCCCAGTTTGAGCCCTGTGAAATACTGGTTAACACCAGTGTTCTGTTTGACATCTATGAAACCAGAGAAGTCCAGTCTTTAGTACTGCAGTGCAGATCGTGTGTCAATAATACCAGATCCAGTTTCCCAGGTGTCAGAGACGCCTGCGAAGTTGGGCTGAGTATCACATTTCCAGGTCAAGAAGATCAAAGAAGATCAAAGTGCTGGCTACACTTTGTGCAATTTCCACCCAGCCAAAACATTCAATAAAGCATTCAGATATGCATTTTCCTGGCAGACAACAACGCAGAGCGATATCTGGCCACGTCAAGTGGTAATTTGAGGGAAGAGCTGGAAAGGCAGAGTATCAATTTTGGATGTTTACCCCAAAGACGAAGAGAGACTTCCACTTTACTCAGACAAAGAAATTGTTTAAATGCTAGTCTGAGATTAAATTAGCAGTAATCTAACCATAGAAAGCCTAACAGCTCAGCGGCATGTTACGACACCCCCGCCTCCCTGCATGGTATCAGTGCCTTCCCCAGGGCAGCTCATGGTGTCACCAGGCTTAAAATAAAAGTGGACATCTGAAGGGTAAAAATGATCTATTTTGGGAAGGGCATTTTCATTTGCACCAGCAGCAGAGGTGGTCATGGGAAAAGGAGCGCTTTTTTTTTCTTCAGGTCTATTTTAATTCAGCAAGGATAAGTGGGAGTGTTCAAAGTAGTGTGTCATGACAGTTTTGACACTTTCTATTACTCAGGAATGATGGAGGAAATTTAAACCATCACCACCTCGGTGAAAAGAGTAATTATCTCTGCTGAAATGTTTCCAAACTGAATGAAATCCCTAGACCTTTAAAAATTTTATTTATACAACCACAAATCACACTTTTCTCTGAAGGTTTATCAATTTTTTATGTTAATATTGAATAAAATGATGCTGTTTAATGTGAAGAGACTCTGTTAGAATGAGAAACACATTAAATGATCAACTTTGCAGAGTATTTTGCATCTTTTAACAAACGGATGTAAGTTTGATAATAGCTACGTTTCAGGAATCATGTCAGGGTACAGCTACGTGCTAGAAGATCATGGCCTGAGATACCCTGGCACTATGATAATAAACCAGCACAAGCTAGATATGAAGGTTTGTTCATGCACAAATCTAATAATGGTCTTTCACACTAACATTCATAACAGAGGGTAAAAAAAAGCTGTCCTAAAAGCCAGACAATATTTGCAATTTTTAAATCTGAATTTAAAGGGATACTTTGCAACTTTTTCATATTTTTAAATCGTTTTCTTTAGCCAGGATGCACTAAAATGACCTTTTACAGGGTTAATGAAACATCACTAAGATGCCCACCCCTCTCTGTGGCCAGAATATGGCACTTGCAACTTCAGAGTGCCAGTCTGGTCTGTTGGACTCTGAGCTGACATACCTGGCGCTGCAGTCTGCTTCCAGCACATTTCCTGCATGTTTTCAACCATGAACATAGCTGATTTGTTTAATTTAGTGATGAATAACTCCTGTAGACACTAAAGAAGGCTGGGGAGACGTTTCAGCTGATAGATTAAGGTATTAAAAAGACAAACGCACAGCGAGGAGATAGGTTTTGCTTTTAGTTGTACTAAGCAGACACTAGGGGGTGCTAAAAGCAAGCCAAACCTGCCTAGTCTCTCTTTAACTGGAAAACTCAGGCCAGACGCTCACAGGACACATGCAGTTTTATCACATCTCATTGTTCCATCATAATGAAGCAAGTAATAACTGCTGCCACCTAGCCGTCGGTTTGAATCCCACCACACGAAAGAAATGCTGTAAAGGTTTGCATGTAAATCCTCACACACTGCTTTAAAACATTGATTCATTATAATATCACTAAATATTGTAACATTTCAGTATTTTTGATATTTTCTTCCAACCCTGTTTGCTAATGATGCATTTATAGACGACCCCCCCAAATAAAAATAAAAAATCTGATTCTTGAGTCTTAAAAGGGCTGATCACTGATGAAACCAAATTCCAATCACCAGGTTTTTTTTTTTTTGGTGCATCTCTAACTCATGTTGTGTTTTGCTCTTATATTTTCACCATGACACCATGCTTCTTCCTGTTAAGCAGCACTAGGCACTCCAGATGCAAAGCTTTCCTAAAAAGAAGGAGAAACATGAAACATAATCTTTCATAACTTAAGTCTTTTGTACGATTTTAGATGTTTGTTCTAATGGTGCTTCTTTTTGTTCCAGAGACAGTCCCGTGAGCTAACCAGCAGTGTTTCAAAGCCTTTCAAAAGCCGCCCAGGCTACCCCTGTCATTGCATTAGACAGCCCCCCATCATGCTCTCTGGTTTACCAGGTTCATTACAAAGAATTAGATGTCACACTGATCAGAGCGTGCGTGATGCCACACGCTGCTCCCCTGCTCAGTTATCTCTGTAGAGCACCGTTGTGAGCTGGATCGATAGCTGAGGTTTGGAGCTTCATTAGCTCAGTATGACTCCATCTCCATCAAGTCACCTCTGGCATGCTACGCTACAGCTGCAAGATATATTTCACTCCAAGATCCAGAAGGTCCTGCTGTTTTACACACAAACATGCAGACGTTCACATATGATGGGGGGGGGGGGGGGCTGTGTTTGTTTCTGGCTCAATAAACAGGAAGAACAAAGAGGGCAAACAAATAGAAGTAATGGAGTCACAAAGGGCCTTGAGTGGAGGGAAAACTATTACAAGGATGAAAAGCACTGCATTTAGTTTTTTTTCTTACTTCAAATAAAAAAGAACAGGTCCTTGAGATCTTCTCGATGATAATGATGTTTTGTTTACATTAAAATGACCTGTTGGTTTCAGTTGGAAACAAGTTAAATTAAACAGCAGAGAGGATGGATGTGTAGCAACCTTAGCAGTGTGAGTCAGCATCCCCTGCACTTTTAGGATGTTTGATCTGGCTCCGAGGCAATTCAAGCACACCGATAGCATCTTCCTCTTCTTCTTCTCTCTTCCATTAGGAATCATGTTCTGGTGAAGCTTATCAGACATCTAGGAATTCATCCACTTCTTCTGAGGGGGGCTGGAAGGAGGCCAGCAGTACTGGAAAAAGAAAGGAGGACCGCAGTGTCGAAGACCGCTCGGAGACGAGGGAAGGAGGCTATCATTTGGGGAAAGATCTCCAGGGTGGCGTAAAAGTGCCATGAATGCCGGTTTTAACAACTGGGCAGAGCCATCCCTTACAAACTGCTGCAACACCCCCCTTCCAAGATACTCTGTGGTTTAAATATTATCCTGTTATTATGTTCGGGGATGTTTTTCCCTGATGTCGGAAGGGTTTCTTGTGGAGTAAGTGAAAAAAAGAGATTTAGCCTGAAGGTCAGGTTGAAAACCAACACACCTGGCCAAAGTCGCATTAATCAGTGTGCATAAAACAAGACATTAGACCCAACCGCAGCAGCACTCGAAGGAAAGGTGTGTCACACTACCAGCCTGCAATTTGTAAAACCATCAGAGATTGTAATTACATTAACCTCAGAGGCCTCCACTCGGTAAGGTAATGGTGGAAGCTACTTGACAGCGGAGGGGGAAAAGAGGTTTTGACTTGCAGTTAAGGTCTTTCTGCAGTGTTAAAGAAACTGATTTCATTTGAGAGGCATCCCACTAAAAGTCTTTCAGGATCAGTGTCGGGGTCTCCAAGAACGGATGCCCTTTTCACTCCTGTAAGGCTCTTCGGTTTCAAAAATGTGTTGGCTGTGGGAGAAGGCCGGCCGTAGCGGGGGGATCGGGATGCCAAGGAATGTACTTAAGATCAAAAACAGACAAGATTTAAAGCCAAGCGCATTTAAATGCCAACACTGATCCACAAAATTATTCATTGCATAGCACAAACCGTCTCCCCTTTACACATACCATATGGTACCTCTGTGAAGATGTGGAATGAAAGAAACAAAGCCAGAAGAAATGTTTTTTCCCTCCCATTAAAAACTATGTAATCTTAGACAGAAAAAAACAAACCCAAGCTGCTTTATCTTATGCCTTATATTCCAGCAAAACTCCACATTTGTGCTCTCTTTTGCCTCCATTATTAAAAGATTAGCCAACTGTTTGGTTTGCAGAGAGTTAAAATTATCTAATGCACACACACACTCGAGCGTCCTTGTCTGCCACACTGCACTCAATTAGCATTTTAGTGTGAGCGGTCTCTCCTTCAGTACCTCTGAAGGGGGAAACAACACTGTGGCTTACACAAACACACATACCTTCGGTTGGCATCCTGGAGTTTCTTACACAATTTCAACACAAGATCGGGAGTAGGGAGTCTGGAAATGGAATAAAAAACCACTATGTGAAAACAGATGTCAGGACTTGAGAGTTGTCTCTTCTGAGTTGGCTTGAAAGGGCGTATTAATTTATGGGTCAGATGAATAAAGCAGAGGTTCAGTGTCAGAGTGTCGACACTGCTGCAGGGTGTCTACTTCCAGCAGCTCGAGGGGCTGTGCACAGCCAAAACCAAACCTCGGCAGACATTCCTGCCGCAGGAAAGCAAACATTCCCAAACGTGCCACTCTGCTGATGTTAATGAATTATTGCACTTAACTTGAACACTAAAATTAGGAACTGAGGAGACAATCTCTCACTGTTCCGAGCTGCTCCGGTGAAAGCCGCTGCACCAGGTTGGAAAATTACAGGTAATTGCTGAGGCCGTTGAATCCAGTTTGGTTTTGGTTGAAAGACTAAAATAACAAAGCTCTGATTGCTGAAATGACAAGGGCAGGGAGCTCAGAGGCCCTGCTGCTAAGAGTTAATTTGATACATATTTCCCCCTTGAAATGTCTGAGGTACTGGCAAGAGACGATATAAGAAAAAAAGCAGCGAGAAGGAGGGTGAGACCCCTGCTCTCCCTGCAAATACTATCCATCTGCCATATTACATTTAAGCAGCATGAGAAGCTAAGGGAGCACCCTTGCACAATATTGTGTGAAGGCTGTCAAACGCAATGCAGGAGCTCGATGCCCACGGAGGACACAAGGCTGCTTAAATTGAGTCTAATAATAACTCCTGACTGTGTGCTTAGTACCAGCCAAACGGGGGAACATGCAGCACAAAAAGAGCTTCTTATTTATTTATGCTCCTTCTTTAAAAATCATCTAACTGAAACAGTAAAATGATGAGCCCCAGATGAAAACCACCAAGAGCTATCAACAGTTTTTTGAGCAGTTTCTGCCTAATCACAAAATTAGCATTTAAAATGAGAGAATGAAAAGTTGCAGCAGATGCTGCAGAGGTTTTGTGGGAATGAAACAAAAAATAGACATTAATGCAGAACACAGACCAAAGTCATATTCTGTAACTTAGACAAGCCTGTTCATGTCTATATGATTCCTTCAGTAACTGGACCATTTAGGATGACTTTGGCAGCCACCTTTGGGCAGGAACACCATCTAATGACAGCGTGTGGGTGTGATCGGTTAAAATCATCATCACACAAGAGAATTGTCAGCAGAAAGTCAGCCGATGCATCAACTCCACCAACATAGCAGCTTCCCACTGGGTTACTCAGACGTGTGGATGTGTTCATTTGTGTTTCAGAGTGTGAAACAATTGACAATTTACACTATTTTTCTGATCTTTTTTTTTTTTATTTGTTTTGTAACTGACCATCTGAAAACTTTACTGTTGTTCTGGAGCATTCAATCGGTAACTTTGGTAAGTACAAAATTACAAGATTTCTAAACGTTCTGGTCAGTAACTGGGATAGGTCTTCTCAAAAGAATTTTAAAGCATCCATTGATTTTTCCAACACTTTTCCAAAATTGGGTCATAAAAGTAACAAGTCGAGGAAGGAAATCTCTCTCACAGGTCACATTCTCCAGCTCCTCTTGGGGGATCCCAAACAGTTTTCAGGCCAAAGATGATCAAATTCAGCAAAGGAAGAACCATCTTGGGGTGTCCTTCCAGGGAAACCTCCAGTTGAAGACATCAAAAAGACATCCAAATTTGATGCTTGAAACCCCTCAACTCATACTGGTGTGGAGGAACAGCAGCTCTAACTTCAGTTCTCCTTTAGAGGATGGACTTCTTCACCTTAAAGGCTGGGTTATGCTTGATGCATGTACATTCCGCGTAGAAATGAGAAGTGCTGAATCAGGCCAAGACGACTTTAGCAGTGTTTATACCTTATGCGGCGTTTCCCCACTGTGAGCCAATATTCTCCCAGACTGTAGGGGGCAGCATAGGGCTCTACAGCATGCATCCAACACTACACTATTGTAGAAGTATAAATCATTGTTTACATTTTTTCACTGCGTCCTCGTGTTTTCCGACTGTGACAGCAATTATTAACAATATTTTGATCACGGTGATATTTATGGGCCGAAACATAAAGATGTCTGCACTTACGAACCTCCGCTATTACGCCGTGTTTTCCGCACAGGACCGTCCGTGTGGTTAGAAAATTTCCTAGGTGTGGAAACTCTGGGCCGTGCGGAGGCCATGCAGAGGGGCGTGGTTGCTGAAATGACATAATTTGGCCGCGTGGAGCCGTGCGGACCTCAATGATGCGTCAAGCATAAACCAAGCTTACGGCTGAGGCCAGCCACCCAATGAAGGAAGGTAGTTTCAGACACTTGTATTCAGGATCTCATTCTTTGAAGTATCTGGGTCTCATTTTCAGAGTAGGAATACACAGATATAGACAAAATTGTTGGTACCCTTCGGTCAATGAAAGATAAACCCACTGTTGAGAAGCAACATGTTTTCTTTAACTAAAGAGTGTTCATGCAGGACTAATGTAATCTGTGTTAAACATGAATTTGTTTGTTACCCTCAGGAGGTGTCCTGTGTGGCAGCCATTTTGAAGCAGCTAAAGAGGAAGCCCGCCTCTAATGATGCCTTTATATAGTGAAATGCCTGAGTGGACTAAGGTGATTGGCCGACCTGAATTGGAGAGGGGGTCGGAGAGTATATAGGTGGACTGCTGGGTGTGGCAAGGGATCTTTTCTCTCTGAAAGTGACAGAGACTGGAGGAGAGTTGGATGGGTGGCCATTTTGAATACAACTGGGATTTTCTGATTTTTGTTTGGACCAGGGGAAATTAGATTGGTTTTCCTTGTTTATCAACCAAGTCATCATGCTTCTTTTGTCCTCACTACACTTCACTGTGTACCCACAATGGCCACAGAAATAACTTGAATCTGACAAAAGTAATAACGAACAAAAATTCTACGCAATTTAACCGATGACAGTCAGACATAACTTTTCAACCATGCTTCAATGGACTTATTTTAAAAAATTCACTCATGGAACAGGCATGGACTAAAATGATGGTGACCCTAGAAAAGACTGAAAATAATGTGGCCAAAGGGACATGTTAATTCATGGTGTGTCCACTAATAGGCACAGGTGTCTATAATCTTGTAATCAGTCAGTGGGCCTATATATAGGGCTCCAGGTTGTTTGGTGACATGGTGTGTACCATGCTCAACATGGACAAGAGGAAGTGAAGGAAAGAGCTGTCTCAGGAGATTAGAAAGAAAAATGTAGCTAGATGATCCTGTGACCACAGTTGCACATATTATTCAAAAAATTAAGATCCATGGGACTGTAGCCAGCCTCCCTGGACGTGGCCGCAGGAGGAAAATTAATGAAAAATCAAAGAGACATATAATCTGAATGGTAACAAAACAGCCCATAAAACCTTCTAAAGAGATCCAAGGTGAACTTCAAGCTCAAGGAACATCAGTGTCAGATCGCACCATCCGTTGTTTTTTGAACCAAAGTGGACTACATGGGAGACGACCAAGGAAGACAACATTGATGAAAACTAATCATAACAAAGCCAGACTGGAATATGCCAAACTACAAGTTGACAAGTCACAAAGTTTCTGGGGTAATGTCCTATGGGCAGATGAGACAAAAATTGAACTTTTAGCCAAGGTACATCAGCTCTTATGTTCACAGACGGAGAAATTAAGCACATCAAAAAAAGAACACTGTCTCTACTGTTAAACATGGAGGAGGCTATGTTATGCTCTGGGGCTGCTTTGCTGCATCTGGCACAGGGTGTCTTGAATCTGTGCAAGGCACGATGAAATCTCGAGACTACCAAGGAATTCAAGAGAGAAATGTGCTGGCCGGTGTCAGAAAGCTTGGTCTCAGTTGCAGGTCATGGGTCTTGCAACAGGACAATGACCCAAAATACACAGCTAAAAACACCCAAGAATAGCTAAGAGGAAAACATTGGACTATTCTAAAGTGGCCTTCAATGAGCCCTGACCTCAGTCCTATTGAGCATCTTTGGAAGGAGCTGAAACATGCCCTCTTCAAACCTGAGACAACTGGAGCAGTTTCATCATGAAGAGTGGGCCAAAATACCTGCTGTGAGGTGCCAAAGTCTCCTAGACAGTTATAGGATTTGATTTCTTGCAGTGATTGCCTCAAAATGTTGTGCAACAAAATATTATTAGGATGAAAGACAAGGAGCAGGCCTGGTAGAGGAACAGCCTCAATGTACAAAAACGTATACAACAGCTTTTGTTGTGGTCTTTTAGGGAACAGACCTTACAAGGATTTGTAAACAAAGTAGCAGGATTTAGATATATTTTATCTGAATGTTCTAGTTTATTACAAAAATAAAATTAAGTGATATTTCAATGATATTATTTGTATTAATGTTACTACACATAGCAAATAAATAGTTGGCCTAGTGCATCTATATGGTTTCTGATGTGACCGATGCAACAATGCTCCACACTACAATTAAGGAAGACAGAAAAAACTAATGAAATGAGCATAAGTGAAGCAGGCTTTCAGTCAGAAACCGTGGATCCCACAATTTCTATAATTTTGTTTTTTAACAATTACCACCCACTTGTCTGAATAACGTCCAATTCTTTCAGCCTTTCTGAATCCACTTTGTAATGCTGGCTCTTTGTTCATTTGTAGTTCCCAGACTCAATCTGAGACAACAACCCTTAATTATCACCAATTTTATCAGGCTCTGAAAAGCTTTTCCAGGGCCTTGGGGAAGGTTATAAAACGGTTAACAGGTTTTATGAGTAAAATAATTGCAATACATCTTTTAATTCCAAACTCATTTATTTCACTTTAAACAATTTATGTTGGATTAAAGCCTCTTAGAAAACAAATACCAGCAAGTGTTGATATATTTTGCACAATATGATCACACTCAAATTTAATTTATGCTCCGTGTTGATATTAATTACGCTGTGAAACAAATTATGTTCTGTAGAACTAAAATGTGCATTTTGTCATTACACTGTTAAAATGTCTTTAGGATCCTGGCTCAGTTATCACATACAAACCAAATTTCACCAAAACAAACTTCAAAATGAGCTTACGCTTATGTTGAATTTATCATTAGACGTGTGTGACATGTAGCACGGTGCCAATGCTCCTTGCAGACTTCGCTACAACACTAAACTCAAGCTCAGAAGAAATCAATTGCCTCCAGGCGAGTAGTGTGAACATTCATACCCTAAGTTCAATTTCCTTGAAAGTTGAGGTTCTAAATCAAATCTAGCTGAGCCAATCCACCGTGGAATTATGCAAAAAAAATAAAATGGCTATATAGAATGACAACCAGCGAGAAACGGAGCCAAGGCTAAGAAAGTTCAGAGCTTTGTTCACGCCACATTGCTGCACCTTCCCGTTGCTGTGATGATGCTACAAATCAACTCTGATCATCTTGGTTTTCATTCATCCCACGAGGGAGAAATAACCGAGCGAACACAGACGAGGGCAGGAACTCAAACATGGAGCAAAAACTTTACTAGTCCTGTAAATTAAAGGATAAGTGCTTTGAAGGCTCGTCTTACGTGGATGTTTTGATAAGGAGAAGGTGTCGGCCATCGCTAAAGGTTTAAGCTGCCTCTACAGTTCACTGCAGAGTGAAGAGTGCTTTGCTACAGCTGCACAGCTAATCACGACTGATGGAAAAACCGCAGCAGGACTTTTAAATTTTAGTGATCAAAGCAGAAAACTGCAGAAACCCAAAAAAAGAAAAACACAGAAGAAGCTTTTCCAAATAACTGCATAACAATACTATTAAAAGTTGGCCAGTTTCTGTTCTTATCTGGGAGTGGAAGTTACAGCTCTCCACCGTCTCTGGCAGACATTTTTCTCCCACAAAGAATAGCAGTCAGGTAATAACTCTTCCCCTGCTTCAGAAATGTAAACTGTATATATAAAGGCAGCCGGAAAATAAGACTTACTTGAGCTCGAAACTAAAATCAGATCCCAGACATGGCTGTTTGGTGGGCGTTGGTGTCGTCTGCCAAAAGTAACAGGGTGAAGAAATGTGTTGGGTTTTAAATTAAAATGCTCCAGAGGCACCGGCACACGCTTGACTTTGATAATTGTGACTGCACCAGGTTCAATATTACCTCTCTGCAGGACAGAATGCCTCATAGAGTTGTTTGATGATATTACAAAACACAAGAATATGTTTCATCTTTGAAACTATTTTAATTTTTGTTTAACTAAGATAAACTGTAAATGAAATCAGATCAAAGACTAAGCCTGAGAATATGCAGAACTTTTTTATTAATTATGTTAAAACATTTGCTTATTTCAAATTTCCAATAGCTGCTTTACAACCACAGCATCAATATTATTTCCATTAGTAAAAACGGTTTTTCAGTTTGGTAACGTGAGACTTCATTTGTTTTTAAACCTGAATACATGTTTCTTTTTTAAGACAGAGAAACATTTACATAATTTTCTCTGATATGTCTTAATAAGGAATGTTTTACCCGACATGTTTTACACATATTTCCTTGTTGAATTAATGTTCAAAGTTGTTTTATTAAATATACAGAATACATCAATCACTTAGCAACCCAATGCATCTCTGGTCAAAGCTTTCACATTTGTGATTTATCCGTTCATGTCAACTTCTAAATGTGCTCATTACAACTGGAACAGCAGAGCTTATTTAGATTATTAGGTGTTTGCAACAGTAAAATCTAATCTATTGAACCTTTAGATAAAATGTCTGAATGCAGTTTTGTTTACTGAGGCATCTGCTCCCAAAAATAGACGACAAATGAAAAAAAGAAATGTTATTTTTGTGTATTAAGAAAGCAGCTATGCATAACTCTTCTTCTAGTGCCATTCATGATGTCTGTTGAAGAACAGAAAACACCTGAACTCAGGAGGAGGATCAACAAATACTATAGAAGAAAAAATGAGTAACTTTTTGTTTTGGTATTTAAAAAAACTACAAAATACAATTTCCAGCTCAATGAAGGGTTACTAAAGGAGTGAAAACACGTCTACACACATTATTATTATTATTATTATTATTTTATATATATATATTTGTTATTATTGTTATGCATTGGAGGATTTGTTCTCTTTATTATTATTCTTCCGTGGATGTTAATGCAGCTCAAATGACAGTGTGCACCCCCACAAATTATACATCAAAACGAGCGACTCGGCTGTGTGAGGTGTGCTATTACTTTCCTAAGCTTTCCGAATCACCAGGGCAAAATTATTAGTAAAAAACTTCAAACAATTTCTCATTTTGGGTGTGTGCATTTTTCTATCTGCCAGGCCAGTTAAGACTCCCACTAAGTTTGCGTGCAGACGTTCGCTCTTCTTCACCGAGGGAAATGATCTCTTGATTAGGAGTGTGCATCCCCACAAATGTTGCATTAAAATGACCGGCTCGCCGTGGAAAGCGTGGTGTTCCATGATTTTAGGGTGATCATCCCAAAGTCATCCCAATACCATGATTTTGGGCTTCTATAACACACGGCCACCATCTTGTGCCAGCGGGCAGGTCCCTTTTTAAAATTTCTTCAGGAAATTTCTACTTATTATCATTATTTACTAACTGTGAGCTTGGTCTTATAAAGGTACTTGACCATCTATTTGGCTGTGGCTCTTCATTTATAAGATATTAAATAAACAAATAGTCTTGGTAACTGACACAGAAATATTTATTACTACTGCACTGATTCGCACTGAACCTTAATAAGTTGAATCCCACTCACATTAGTGTATCACTTTTTAGACGTATTCAGCTTATTTAACTGTAAATAGTTGCATCATCATTGACTGTAGGACAGGTACTTAATAGGACACAAAACTAAGAGATTTGTGAAATTTGCAATAGTAAATCTGCATCTTTGTTAATATATTGCTTTGGTTGTTCACTTCAGTTCAATTTCAGGATCACAATCCAGTTTTGGTGGTGGATCCACTAAGTAACTTGTCAAATACAATCACCAGGAATAAAACCGCAGCTTGAAACCCATGTGATGACGCAATAATCCGCCCTCAAATAAATAAATGAGTTGAGGAAAATCAGACTGAAAATATGTGACGTTTTTCTCTCATTTAAAAAAGCAGCGTTGAGAGCGGAGAAGCAGATCCGTTTTCTTTCATTGATTCGAGCTGGAAACTTTACTAAAGGTCTGATGTTTTCTCCTGCCACGAGTTATCATCTCTCCAGTGGAGCGGAAGTTCAGTGGATGTTTAAGTCTTCATGTATGTTACGATTTATTCCTTGAGCCTGTTTCTGTTGCACTCTCTCGTTCTGCTTTTATTGCAACGTTTCCACTTCAGCAAAGAGGAAATGAATTTTTTTTTGCTATTTTTAACAATGCTGGTTTTATAGTAAGTTACTCCAAACATGGACAAACCCAAACCAGTCTCTGCAGAGGGAAATGAGAGCTCCATGCACTTGTGCAAAAACTCACAAGTTCTGCAAAACATGAGAAACATGCTTATGTTATTTTTATGCTTTGACTTTATGCTTTGATTTATTTTTCACCGAGTTAAATTTTGAGGTGCGTTGCACAACCTTTATGCCAGGAAAACCACGTCATGAGGGACTACACCATGAATTTAGTGTTTTTGTGTTGTGCGATCTGATTTACTTCATCATTTGACACAGGTGCTGGGCAGTGGACCAAAAAAGTGGATGTTTATGATCATAACATTACCAAATATCCTCAAAAATGAACCTCTTTAGCCAAGATACATGAAATACTAGTCACTCTACTGTTTGGTTTATCGTGACGAGAGCCCTTCAGCAGGGGAAGAGAGCCAGCCTCAGCTTCCACCACTACCAATTTCTAAAATTTCAAAGTCCTTGACATTTCTAAGTGGTGCAGCCAAAATGAAAGGGACAGGGTGTGTAGTGCTGTATAGCAAATGCACAAATCATCTCTCGATAATGTACCTTCGGCACGGTATTTTTTTCCAGGCGGCTGGAGAATTCTCCTTTTCAAAGACAAAGAAAGAGAAATTTGGTGTTTTCACATGCCAGGCTGGTTGAAGAATATCAATTACCCAATATACACCCACACTTCTTAGAGCTTAGCTGCAACATGAAAAATTACCACTTAAGGGAAAAATAAACGTATAAAGCTAGTCTGAGGAGCAGGAGGTGGAAGGTTGGCTTCTAATTGCTGGAGGGGAGAGAAACGATGTTAGAGTAAACAAAGTCTGATCGATGGTGGGGATTATATCAGAAAGAGCCTTTGGCCTGTAGCCAAGATGAGCAAACACAGCGGTCTCTGTCTCTGCCACGGATGGAAAAAAATAACCAAGAAGAAAAAAATATAAATAAATATCTGGTGAGTTAAAAGCATTATATTTCACTAAGGTGGGGGTAGGGACAGAGAAAATGTGGTACCATGCCAAAGATGACATGTAGCCAACTATATCATGTCTTGGTTATTTGTATCAGACAGAAATGCCAGTAGATAAGAGAGCAGTGGTGTGATGGAAGGCTGTTCCAGCTGGAGGCTTAGCTTTAGGTTAGGCCACACTCCCACAGAGCTGCAAATGCTGCGTGCACGAAACCTCTCCATCACGACGCTTACGAGTTCAACGCACCGTTAGCCGGTCACGACTAGGGCAGAAATGTATTCTGCATCCTCCCTGCTTCAATGTGGCAATTGCAATTCACATAAGCCACTTTGGGAAATCTGCTGGAAGGAGTGAGGGAGAAAAAAGGTAAAGAGGTGAGAGGGGCTTACAAGTTAAAGGAGCCATTTAAACATGAAAGCTCGTCATCAGTCAGGGGCTTCTTCTTCTCCTTGTAAATGAGTTCACTCGGTTCCTTTTAAATCCTTATAAAGGCATTAAGGCTCAAAATAACACAATTCATTACCTCTGAAGCATGTTTAAATTGAAGATGTAATGTGAGGAAAGGCACTTCGGTCTTGGTTCCAAGGATCCTTCTTTAAAAAAGCAAGTCGGTATGTGCAAAATGTAAGCTATTCTGTCTAGGATGTCATTCAGCGTGAAAGGAGGCTAATGACTTTTGAATCCATTCAGCAGTGCACTTCAGTTTGTGATTTATATTAATGGCCCGTGTATTGCCTTCCCCACATCCAACAGAGCTGTGCTCTGCTAAATTTCACCACAATATTCTTGTCGATAAACAGGTGAGGACTTGAAGAAAGGGGCTGATTATATTTGCTAATCCCCAAAGAAATTAGGCGAGATTGATGAATGCGTGCATACACTCCACACAAAGCCTTGGGAGTCTCTAAAAGCTGTTACCATGGTGGTATCCCATTAGAATAACAAACATTTCCCCTGGATGTTTAACATCGCTTCCCAGTGAGCACAGCCCCCCTCCCTCTTTCTCCCTCTCCTTCTCTCGAGCACCTGCCTTCACATTTTCCACTTCTAAAATTCCACCAGCCGCTTGAAAAAAAAAAGAATTCAAGAAGAAGAAATGCAAGAGGAAGGATGAAATATGAAATGCAGTTACGAGAAAACTTGAGTGCCAAAAAAAGGACTTTTCTTCAAACCCGTAATAACTTTCCATGGGAATAGGGAGAAACTTAAAAAGAATAACACTTCCCCTTGATTTTCTACTCCTGCCACTTTTTTCCCCTTTTTTTAAAGCAGGCACTGAATTTCCTGGAGTGATAAGGGCTTAGCCAGTGTAATCCTCAGAGGGACCCTTCTCTGGCATGCTAGGAATCAAGAAACCTTTCCATCTCAGGCAAAAAGAAAACTTAAAAAAAAAGAAACACAGTAGGTGTGGAAACAAGAAGGAGAGGCAGCCAGTATGTCATCTCCCACACATGGCGGCACATGCAAATCAGCATGTGTGGAAAGAGCATCCGGACTCGCCTCAGCTGGAGATCAATGGAGAAATATTGATACGACAAAACAAACGGGGGCTTCCCTGACTCAAGACAACGGAGGCCAGTGCTCTAATTAGCCTCGTGTAAGGGAAAGGATTATGGGTGGGTGGGGGGATCATCATAAATGTTTCACAGAGATTGATTCATTATCAGTTTGCTTGACGAGCTGGGTGGCCCTTGTAAAACCTTGCACAAGTGGGGGCACCGTGACAGAACAGGATATATCACCTCGACCTTTCACTTCTGATGCTGAAGGCTGAAGTGCTGCAGGAACGCTGGTAGGAAGCAGGACAGCTCCTTGATAGGTGACAGAGCCACGGAAGACATTAATAATTCACAAACAGCTTCTCTGTCAGGATATGGGACGCTGTGGTGCACTTTTCAAAAAGTTCTGACACCCCAGGAGAGAGATAGCCAGCAAGTGTGAAGTATAAATATTACTTTGATCAACAATGTGATGAATTTACGGTTTTCGGTATAGAAGGTTAAAAAAAACATACAAGTAAACAAAAACTGCTTTAGCAGCTCGTCTCTTCTGCTGTAAATAAACAAGACTATTTCTTTCCTTTACAGAAACAACTGGGCACAAATTATCCAACATCCCCCCAAAACTAACCAGTCCATTAAAGAGGAGGCTGCAAGCTTTGCAGACACAGAGCTGCTGAAGATCACTGGCAGCCATTTAAGGAGCCGTGAGAAAGGCAGTTGAGCATCTCGGCTCCTCGCTGGGTGGTTTGTTACATGTGGCTGACACATTTGCATCTTCAAAGATGCACACAGACAAACTCAATATGTGTGTGAGAGAGTCTGGGCGGCATGTGGAAAACCCCCCGTCCTTCCTCTGAAGAGGTTTCCCCGAAAAGACTATACGTGACGTTTGGAGGCCCTTTATCTGTCAAGCGGTTGCTTCAGCAGTTGGGTTGTAAACAAGTTGCTTGGACTGGATGCACAAAATAAAATTATTTCATACAGTGCAGCTTCGCCTGCTCTGCGCCAAACCCCCGCCCTCCTCAAAAAAATAAAGAAAAAAGAAAAAAATGCAGGAAACAGAGAATCAGGAAGTATTACACAGCAACAAATATGACAGGAACAGTGCTGCACATCATTCGAGCTCCAGGAATCATTCACTCAGTGTCTCTTCCAATGAACAATGCAAGGCGAGTGTGCATTGTGCTGCAGAGCAGGAGACTGATCCTCTGAATTGGGGGTAAATTACAAAAGAGGCCTGTGCAAATTAGACATGATGGCTTCATAATACGTCTGAAGTGTCAGCTTCTTCAGAAACCTATCCCCAGGCTACACTCGCAGATCGAAGCTTTGAACTTCCAATTATTCCTGCCAAACTGCACCAATCACTGCTAGCATGACACAGCCCTGACTAAGTCCTTGGCAACAGCAGGGTTACCAACTTAAATGATGTCTTCATTACATGCTAAACACAAGCAACACCTTTGCTGGGACAACTTTTAAAAGGGCACTTTCAATTGAGCTGCTGGAAGAAGATTAATATCTCTGAAGTGCTTGTTGTGGTTTTAATCCTGAGAGACGATTAGTTGCAGAAGGAAGAAGAGGACCGGAGGGAAATGGCCATATTTCAAGAGGAACCATCCAGAGCTGTGATCCCTCCTGATATTCATTTTGGCGAGGAAATCCATTCGAGCGCCATCACAGTTCCATAAGATTACAGCACGGGGAGGGCTCGTAAAAGCACAACACACAAAACCCCAGCAGGATCTGGCACGTGTGCAACTGCTGAGCTATTTCATATTACAATACAACCTCTCTTACTCATGTATAATTCTGCTCACAAAGAAATAAATTACCTTTGCAATTTGGGACGACTTCCAAAGGTGCTGCTGGGTGCCGTTTGTCTGCAATATGTTGGGCGATCGTGTGCTGGCAAAGTGGAAGAAAACATTAAAACCCATGTGGGATGACCAGGTCAGACACCTCGGTTGACCACAGACAGTAAAATAATGTAAAAAAAGTAAAACAGAGCCCAAGGGAGAGGTAGACGAGGAAACAAATTAACTTCCTGTGGATATGGTGGAAGAGTTATTTAACCACAAGGCTGCGCAAAACAACTTGATTGATTGGTCAACGCATATCTAGTGATATATACATAAGATGTCTAGTTCAGATGCATCAATATTGTCTGTTGGAGTGTGCCTGCTACATAATTAATACACACTGACATGACATGGATATGATATGATATGACAAGAGTATCAGAGGCAAAGAGTTGAGAAAGAGCTGAAGCCCATGCATTTTTCATGAGCTGCGGAGCTCCCCATGCCAAAGTTCTAGACATGATGTTTCAGTTTCACAGGCGAAGAAAGGAGGCCGAGGGGGCCAGATATGTGCCTGCGTGAAAACAAATATGTAATCCAGAGGTGCTGATGTGCCCACGTCTTTGATCAAATGTCCTGAGGGGGACTTACAGAGTCAAAAGATAAGCCTTTTTACTTCCCTGAACATCTGATGGACAGAAGCATAGCTGCTGGTTGTTAATAAAACAAAAAACAGATTTCTTTAAGGGTAGTCTTTTTTTTAATCATTCCTTCTTATTGGTGAAGCTATAAATAGCTGTAGTTTCTGTGGGGGTAAAAATAAAACAACATAGATGAGGAGAGGAATTCATTTTGCGGCGTAGGACAGGGCCTCTGTGCTGAGAGAGCAAACAAGGGGTCATTCCTCCTCATTCAGAGGCATTACCACCCCACTGTCACTGCCAGTCTGTCCCCTCACCCATCACAGGAGCCCAGAGTGGGCTCGAGTCTCACCAGTAAATCACATTCTACGCACAAACGGCCCGGGCTGTGCAGCCTGTACTGTCTCTAATCCAATCAGTCCATCTCATGTGTCTCTACACATGCACGTCAACACACACGGCAGCACAGCTCCTCGGCACCTCAATCATGTACATTTCCGCTGTGTGTGATGAGACAAGAGTCGGTAATGCAAATCAGAAACCGGGATTTGCCTCGATAATTGGAGCTTTATCAGCTCATTAAGGAAAACAGGGAGGCATCGCTGAAACAAGCGTGCAATATTCCCATTAAATCCTCCAAAGGAGAGCGCATTCAAGTCTTTGGGAGGGGAGATAAAATCAGCTTTGAGTGATAAGGTTAGTATCTTCTCAGCTAAAGAATATATTTATATAAGATGAAGAGGCAATTTGACAGACTGAGCAGAGCGAACGCTCTCAGGTGGCCCTGATGGACAATCGTCTGCCTCTCAGCATAATACCGCCCAAACAAAATGGCACATTGTATTAAAAATTTGACAGATTTATTATTACGGCTGTTTAACCTCTCATAATCAAATCATTTAGGGGTTTCAAGGAGACTCTCTCTCTCTCAGAATCATTTTAAACTCTCACCATGTGGTGTGATGCTGTTTCCCCACACAGGAAACACTTCCTGTTTATGTCTAGCATCATTCAGAATCAAGGGCTCAGCAGGTATTAACCCCCAGAAACCCAAATTTAGAAAACAACTGCAAAATCTTTTTTTTAACCTTTCACATGTTGTTCTAGAAGGCCAGATAAACGGGCCTATTTACACATTTTAACAGCCAATAGTGTTGCAGAACTGAAAAATAGGACGTATTAGCAACATAAATGTGGTTTTAAAAAGAAAAAAAATGGGGAAGGTTTATTTTTGTAGACTTAAATCTGATGTTGTAATATTACAACCGTGGGTCTCTGGGGGTTAAAGACCAAGTTCACTGAGCAACCATTTTTTACGTGCTTTTAAAAAATATATATGTTTAGTATATTTGTTTATTTGAAGGGGACAATGCATATTCATGAACATATGAATGTAAATATGCCAGAATTAGCCCTAAAACTACTTTTCATCTGTAGTGCCTGGCAGGTTAAAAACTATATAAACATCAAGCTAATAACAACATCAAACATGCAATAGCAACAGCAACAACAAATTCTTGCATTAGCTGCCCATGGGAAATACAAACGCTCAGATTAGAAAAGCCAGTCAGATCTATGTCACGCTGCAAATTAACATTCATGGACTCATTCGTCTTGGCTCGCAACAGCTGTTGTTGTTGGTTTAGCGTCCAGCAAATGGCTGGTGGAAGCTAAGCCTTAGCATTAGCATCCCCGCAACATGGCAGAACTCCTTCAGGCTTGTGTTATTTGTGGAGATAAAACATCAACGTTGAAAAGCAAATATGTTCAGTAGCAGAGTCACACTGCTGTTAGCCAATCAGAGGACAGATGTCTGAGTGTCAGGAAATAAGACTCCTAATCCTGCTTTCCTCCGTCTAACTTCTAGTTCCTGAACCAGAGCTCCAGAGCTCTTTCCTCTCAGAAATCGACATGCAAGGCATTTTTTCATACTGGAGACCACAGCAAATTTGTTAAAAAAAAACAAGCGAACTTGGTGTTTAATAAACAAAAATAACATGAAGCGTTGAGATTTTTTTTTGTGCACTAGCAAAGAAATACAACTGAAGCAAACTTTTTAAAGTTGTTATATTGTGTGTAGAGAAAACAACAGAGCGCAACGTTTCTATCTCCAAGTCCAAACTGTACGTCTGAAACTCCCAACAGCTGAATGGCAGGATATGAAGTGATTTGTGTTAAAGTGAGTGGGCACCGCCGCATTAACCCCACAGTCGCTGCGTGAAAAGACAAGAAAGTGACACGCTGACATATTGTGTTCCGCGTACAGTAATCACTGCAGCTCAAAGTGCTCAGAGGTGAAATCTCAGCGTACGGCGTGGCGATGAACCAAGCATGTCATTGGACCCACCGGGAGAGGGACTGTCATTATCTACAGGACGCCGATGATTGAGTAACACCCTCTCTCAGCTGTGGAGGAAAAACAACCGAAAGCCTTCAGCGCGATCAATACGGTTTGAGCCGATGGAATGCAAATAGTGACTGTTCTGGCTGCATGACATGGGATGATACACCATTACTTATTCTGGCTCCATTCAATGTCATCATTAGCCTCTACAGTGGCAGATCCGCTCAATAAAGGGCATTATTTCCAAAAGGATAAGAGCTGCATTAATCCTTTTATGCTGCTTTCAGCAGGATAGACTCTCCCATAGCTAATATTAATGTGCTAGGTGTCAAGAGTGAGATGGCTAATCCTGATAACGCGGGATGTTCAGTCAACTTTGCAGATGGCTATCTGCCCTGCACCAGCTCCCCTAATAGGCACGGAAACAGGATGTGCTTTTAATGCTGCACTTCCTAAACGTCGTCTTCAAAGCAAATGATCATTTTCAACGGGGCTTTCTGAACTGAGCAGATAAGCCAGAGAACGGGGGAGGACAAAATAAAAACGATGCTCGTCTCAGAGAGGAAAAATAGCTTCCTGATATAGTTCTAGCTCCCTCTTTTAAAGCTGACACCTAGAACATACAGTTTATCAATTATACATGAAGCCAGAATCTGTCTTTCTGTTGGCAGCTTATTTGGATCTGGCCCGAGCCCTCTGAGTGGTGAAATGTGTCTCCGAGCCCCCATCCCTCCTGTCGTCTTTTTTTTCCCACTTGCAGCCTGTCCTTAAATCAATCCCTTTTTTAGGTCTGAATTTATTCCTCCTGTAACAAATCTGTCTTGGCAAATGATGTCACATAAGCAGCGAGAATGACAGCCTGATGTCTATGTGGGGAACATCAACCTTGCCACGGCAGCCTCCTCCCAAGGTGAGTAATCATGCCGAGGAGCAGTGCGGCGTGTGTGGATGCCAGCCAGAGTCCAAATAAACCCGGAGTCTGTTGCTCAAGATAAACAAACCAATTAGGGGGAAGGCATGTTATTCCTCAGCTGGTGGGATATTTGCTAGATGGAAAATAATCAATGCATTCTTATTTCCACAGTGTGATGCTGAAAAGTCCTGAGCAGAATAAAATCTAAGCAGAGGAAGAGAGTGAAATTATTCATAAGAAGAGGAAAATAATAATGGGACTAAACTAGCTACTAGTCATGTAATTAATCCATGCAGGCTCGGTGGAGAGCGGCGAGCACAGAGGGGAGGATTCATCATAGCTTTTTGCCCCTCGCTCCCAGGGATACATGCCCTTCTTGTGTGGATGAGTCAGCTTACATCTTCTGACAACTGCGAGCCAAGGGCTTTGTCAAAAGGAACCACAGTTATTGTTCTGATTGGTCTTCTCGCCACCCCCCCACCCCTCTTCCCCTGTTGTGTTTGGAGCGCAA
Source organism: Nothobranchius furzeri (assembly GCF_043380555.1). Lineage (NCBI taxonomy): Eukaryota > Metazoa > Chordata > Actinopteri > Cyprinodontiformes > Nothobranchiidae > Nothobranchius > Nothobranchius furzeri. The sequence continues at coordinate 40,025,824 of NC_091756.1, read as the reverse complement.
AATGCTTTCAAATGTGATTGCGCCACCGCTTCTGAAAGTGAAGCACGCACACAGAGAACATCAAAAAAGAAAGATGCCTGCTTTTTATTTACCGAGGACGACCGTTTGGTACTTTGGCGCTCTCTCTGGCCTCCTCACCTCCAAACTGGAACAGGCAGGCATATCGGTGATTGAAGGGAGTGGCCCCATTGGCCGGCCAAAGCATTAGACAACTGGGCTCGTGGTGCATGACATTCAAGCCGGCCAGTAACGACAAACATGCCAATCAAAGCGTCTCCGGCCTCCCCATGACAGTGCATCTGGAGGACTTTGCCCAGTCGGGGTGATGTGCAGCTGCTCTGGCTGCTTCTCCACTCTGCCTCCTCGGGGAGGGGGGAGGGGGGGGGGGGGGGGGCTGGGCACCGGACTAACCGCTGGCACAAGAGTTTAGAGGCTCAAGGAATAAAGAAGGGAAAAAATAGTGACAACCAATGCCACACATGAAAAATAAATCACAGCCAGCTTGTTAGCATAGCAGAGGGATGGAAGAAAAGAAAGAGGAACGGGGGGTGGGGGGGAACTGGGTTAAGAGATTTAATGTGCAGCTGAAAATCTGACACTTGCCAGAGGCCCAAATGTTCCACTAGAGCAACGGCAGCCCTGTTGGCTAAGTCTTTTTAAAGCCCCCAAAGCTGCTTACAATATACACTTGAGAAACAATAGATAAGGTCACAGTAGCCCGTGTCTGAGTGGAACCATGTATGAAAAACACCGACTTCCTCATTGCATGTGCTCACCACTGACTCACCTAATGAAACAATGAAAAAAAAAACATACCCAAGTAACTAATATTAGTAATCTCTGGTGCTTTTTACCCTATAAGAATGAAGAAAACATGATTTCTGAGCAGCTTTTGATCACTGGTACTAAAAAAAGCTGTAAGAAAATCAAATCTAATACAAATGACAAATAGACCAAGAACTAGTTTTGGTTACAAGTTTCCAAAATGTTGTCATTAAAATAAGCATGACACATTATATGTTCATCACAGGAATCAGATGATGGTTTGGTAACACTGAAAATGGGAGGGAAAATTACTCATTCACCCTGTTTCAAAATGCAAATTACATCTGAGCTCTGTCTGAATTAAAGGTTGTTTAGATTATTATTCTAAGGAATGACTTCCAAGATCTAATAGATGCCATCACAATGAGGGTTTGTTGTAATTAACGGGATGCTTGCATTAGAGACGATTGTGTGTGAATATGACTGTTTTCATGCTTTAAAATCTGTGTTTACACCAGTGTTCTGCATAATTATACAGCGATGGTATGGGGCTCTGGTTTGGACACAAATACAAATCACAGAGGCAAAGATTCTATTAGCAGCTTGTCTCTGTAGGATATGAAGGTTAAATTAGCCTCCCAGCAGTCTAAACATGTCATCCGAAGACATCAAGTTGCTCTAATTAACAAAAGAAGACCCCAAACTGTTGGCCAGTCCAATGAAAAACAATAAAAATAAATAAATACACAATGCATAAGCATGTTGTTTGGAAGCATATCTGCTGCTGTACTAAAAAGGAGTGAATAAAACTGATTACAGAATGCAATGTCTCTGACAGATTATAGCTCAAAAACAATCCTCAAAAGTCATTATTCTTCTTCAAAAAAGCAAGAGGGAAAATTGACTGTCAGTTTACAGTGGATCAAGGCCAAGCTGGCAGAGGGAAGCTGTGCGCTGGCTTATAACAAACCATAAACAAATTACATCACAGTAAGCAGAAGAAGAAAAACCTTGGAAAAAGATACAATTCTGAGAAAGGCATCAACAGGGCACTTAGACCTCCTCCAGAGTCAAATTCAACCACTTTTTAAGGTATTCCAGCACCTTAATGAGGTGATAAGTAACATGATTTTAACAGTGTGTGCCTATAAAAGAGGCTATTGTATTTCAGCAGGTAATTTAGATTATTTAAAAAAAATGTGTTTAGCAAATTTGTGAGAAATACAAACACAAAGACAGATTTATAATTGAGAATAACGAGTTGATAAAAAAGCCATGAAAACATTCCCCCTACTTCCCACTGGAGGCATCAGTGGAGCGGAACGTTTTACTCGCGACTTTTGCTGTGTGCGGGTACATGCCGGGAGAATATCAGCAGCTTCTCTGCCGTGCTCCTCGCTGGACTCGCGAGGTTTCCCGCTGAAACTGTGTGTGATTTCCAGTCTAGCCCTATGTTGACTGCGGAAACTGACATCTCCCAGGAGCGGCTCGTGGCAAAAATAGAATCCGATCCTATCTTTATCTTTCTGGGATGTGCCTGCAAATTTCCATGTCAAGGCTGGTTTGAATCCCCACATAGACTATAATGGACTCTATTTGGAGCAGAGCCGTTCCGTGCCGCTGATGCTTCCGGTGCGAAGTAGGGGTATGACCTCTACATATGACCTCTACCTATCAGCATCGATATCGGTAATAGAAAGCCCATATCGGTCAGTCTCTACTTTCAAGGATTCCCTGCACATGACCCTCGTGTCTGTAAATGTAGTCTTGTAGGCCGACTCATAAACCTGCTAAGCTGACCCGAGTGGTACTGATCATTTGTGCAGAGAATATTCCAGAGATATGTATTAAGCAGAGGCTCTGCACTGACAATGTAACACCGTCTGACACTTAACTCTACTCACCATCTTTGCCCAGGAGACACGCCATCCTAAAACGTCTGCGGTTCCATCATGTGAATCTTAATCAGATACTTAGCCAGTAGAGCAGGTTGTTACTCTCCCTAGTGAGAGTATCAACACATGGCTATCAGGCACAATTCACAGCCGCAAAGTGGCTATTTATTTTCTGCTCAGCATTACTTGACAAATAATTACTCAGGCTATTCAATTAAGCCGTGGAACTCACACAAACGGCCACAAACTCCCACTGAAACATTATTCGGTGTTTTACAACTTCATGAATAAAGAGGCACACATATGCCGGAGGCTTTGAAGCAGAGGGAACGAGGGGACAAGGTGACGGCGAGCAGAAATACCATTAAAGTCTGAACTATTTCATCCAGCAGAAAGCAGGGGTTGCTGCTGGTGGAGCAGATGCACGCGGTAATCTAGGGGTGAGAGGACATGGTGTTTTCCCTGCTGCAGGAGAAAAACTGTTTTTAAGAGGTAATGTGGGTGTAGAGGGAGAAGTTGAAGCATGCTGGTAAAGCAGTACGGGTCTGGAAACCTACAAGAGTCCAGAAAATGTTCCAGTTATTAATTGTAAATAAAGCCTCCCGAAATAAAAACCCAGCTCGGCTCTGCCAGCTTTGTATTTCAACACGGAATTCTGACGAAGAAGAAAAGCAAACAAAGACACAAATCTGCACAAAAATAGAGCCTATCTGGTATGATGGGAACGTTTCCTCCTAACGGAACGATGTGAACTCTGACATCATGTAAACCTTCTTTATGAAAACAGTTCCAGACATTTTTATTTTTTCTTTGCAAAAACTTGATGTTTCAAGTTGAATGAATAAGTTGAGTAATCAGGTGTTTTATTGCCCTGATAAGCGTACAAAGCAGTGGCAGCTTGTCCATGGGGGGCGCTAGGACACCGCCCCACTAGTCTCGTGAAGAGGAAGCAGAAGATATGAATTGTAAAATATGAACAAATAAAACGTGAAAATTAAACTAGGCGATCTATACATCATACAGACTGCAAGTGCTGTGTTCAATCTGCATTAGTTTAAAAATGTTCTCTCACACTTTTACCACGGCAGAGTCATCTTGTGACGTCTTTCCTGTTTCTTTTGGGCGCAGCGATCTTTACTGTAGCTCTCACTGTAACTGGTGCATGCGTGCTGGATCATCCTCCAATACAAAGAAGAGGAGAGCCTTTGGGCACTGAGGTTTGTGACCGAAGCATGCGTAGAGGGCTGTAGTCTCAGACCAGAATGTTCACCAGGAACTCTGAGCCAATAGAATCGCTTGTTGTTGAGTTTTGTCAACAGGCTTTCATATTAACCAATCAGATGAGGACAACCCCCGGAAAATAATGGAATGTGGCATCTGAGACTTGTAAACACTCTCCAGCAGGTAAAAAGGCTTAAAACAGTCAAGAGCCAGCTCAGAGTGGCGTTGGCACATATAGGATTACACAAACCGTGTGGACTGTTTTACTATAACATGGATTATTATGACCATAAACCAGCAAAGGTAAAACTGAATTCATGCTTGTGACTTTATGAGTTATGCTTTGTTTTGCTGCTGCGTTGCTTCGTGAGTTTTGCAGGTATAGTAATGGTACTTATATTGTTGTAAAGAGGAGGGTCTGGGCTTTAATTTAAACAGCTGCTTCTGTGGATAAGATCATATTGCCTTATTGTTTCTGTAAAGAATGGGTCGTTTACATCTTACTTATGAACTATAAAATGTGAGATTCCATAGAAATATGAAATATCAATCTGATGGATCTTTGACTATTTTAACCAGAAGATCTGAACATTTTATTGCAGGATTAAGTGACACTTTGTATTGTGGCAGAATGGAATGACTGTTTCCACCTAAAGGTAATGTCCCCTCCCTCCTCATGAAGAACTAATCTCCTTGAGATATTGCTCAAGGCCTTTGATGCCTCTACATCTAAACTGTTTTAACTAGCTATTTGTCTCCCCCTACAGCACAAGAAAGAAGAAAGAAGACCAAGAACTCTATTAAATAATAATTAAATAACGTCGGTTAGTCCAAATAATCATGTGAAGCCTAATGTTCAATCAATCTGTGAAATGAGAATATTAATTACTTCATATTATAATCCTATGATGGTATTTTAATAAGTAATATAACTTTAAATGTTTACACTAGCCTGATCACACGTAATGCTAAAGTCACATTTCTTTTTTCTGATCCAATCAGAACCTTCCGGATTTGACACGAGGCGTGGTTTTGTTGGTGCTTGTATAATCCCCTTTTGTTGTCAAATTCTGATTCGACAGTAAATCAAAACATCCAAATTATAAAACTATGCCCCACGTCATCTTAACTTCAGTTCAAAGCATTCTAGAGAAGTTATCGGAGTGGAAAATCCGTAACTTTCCTCTTAAAGGTGAAAGAACCTAACGACAATCTGCATTAAATCTGTTGCATATTCCACCTGTTGCAGCGGTTCCTTCAGAATAAAAGCTGAACCATCACGACCCCTTCAGGGTCTCGCTGACGCCAATAAACTGTCGTGACCTGGGAGTAACTCAAGACTGGAGGGTCGGCAACCGCTGCATATCTACAGGCGTCGGTTCCAAGAGGGTCTAAGCTGGATCCCCGACATTCCGGATCTAAACGGGGACTTCCGTTGGGGTACGTAGACCGACAGATGGCGTCTCAATGTATGTTATAATCTCCAAACCAAAGCTCAGAGCGAAACACCCTCTCACTCCCACTCAGAACTAATAGTCTCTCCAGATTTGCTGGTTCTGAACATATTTCACACACACACACCATCCTCAGTCTTACTCCACCTTAGTTACATCATACACATAGTGTTTAAAGTTAGTCTTGTTTAAATTGTTTAGAAATAAATCTTCTTAAACTTTAAAACTTGACTCTCTCTCTCGCTCGTCTCTGGGTTAATACAAAGTGTTATCTAATCCCTGCAATAAAAAGTTCCGATCTTCTGGTTAAAGTAATAATCAAAGATCCACCAAACTGATTTCATATTTCCTATGGAATCTCACATTTTATGGGTCATTAGTTAAGATGTAACTAACAAATCTTTACAGTATTAACTCCAAGGAAAGAGAGTCAGGTTTAAAATAGTTAAGAAATGTATCTCTACATAATTTAAACAAGACTAACTTAAACACTCTGTGTACTGATGGAACTAAAGTGGAGTGAGACGTGGTGAATGATGATGGTGTGTGTGTGTGTGTGTAATGTTATTCAGAACCAGCGGATCCGGAGAAGCAGTTCGTTCTGAGTGGGAATGAATGTTTCGCTCTAAACTTTAGTAGGGGATTTATAACACATGAAACGCCATCTGTCGGTCTACGTACCCCAGGGGAACCTCCGATTAGATCCAGAATGCTGAGGTCCTCTTGGACCCTCTTTGGTACCGAAGCCGGTAGAAAAGCAGCGGTGCCGACCAAACTAGTCTTGGAATGCTTCCAGGTAATGACAGGTTATCACTGGCGTCTCCGAGACCCTGAAGGGGTCGTGAGGTTCAGCTTTTATTCTGAAGGAACCGTTGTAGTCAGGTGTAACTTGCAACAGATTTTATCCAGCTTGTCGAGGTTCTTTTGGCTGAAGAGGAAGTCCGGATGGCCTGTACGAGACTTCTCTAGAACGCTTTAACTAAAGAAAAGGTGGCGTGGGATAGTTTTTATAACTATCACATTTTGGTTTACTGGCGAATCAGAATTTGACATGAAAAAGAGGGTTTATACAGACACCACAGAAAACCAGGCCTTGCGCCAGAATGCGAAGGTTCCGATTGGGTCAGACAAAAGGAAATGTGTCATGTGGCTTTAGCAATGCGTGTCATTAGTGTCTAGTGCAAATGTCCAAGATTATAATTACTTGTAAAATACTACTGATCACAGGATTATAATATCAAGTAATAACATTGTTATTTCACAGATTGATTGAACATTGGGCTCACATTATTATTGGTAATAACAAAGTTGTTGATTATGTATTTATCAAAATAGTTCTTCCTCTTCATCTTGGTAACAAAGGTGAAGCAGTTCAGATGAACAGAGTGCATGAAAGACCTTGGCCACTATCTCATGTAGATTAGCCTGTCAGAGACTTTATGTCTCTGCTCGAGCAGACGCAGCAGATCGTGACCTTTAGGTCATAAACAGGACATTCATGACTCTACATTTCTGTGTGCTAATCTCGACGTGTATTTAGCGTTTTGCTGTTATTTTTTAGATATAGACACCTTTGACAGTAATTCTTGCAATGACTGGGAAGAAAACGGCTTCACCAGCATCAATTTAGACCAGGAAAGAACTCAAAGTCATTCATTCACTTCTTCACAATAAGTGGATTCACTTTGCCCTCAGAGAGGTATTTACATTGGCACAATCATTTCTCTCACTAATGTCGGGCCGGTGAGACTCACCCATTGTGCTCTGAATCACTGACTGGTGGTTGCGCACTTCCTTCACAAAATAAACGTTCCTTGTTGAGAAAACCAAGTGCCAAAAAAGAGCCCCGGTGTGGACTGGTTTGAGTTGTTTTGTTTGCGTGTTCTCCTTTTGGTTTTGCTCAGTAAGAAATAGGGAAAGTGCCATATTTATTTTGTCTCCAACAGCAGCTGAATCTCATCCTCCCTAAGCGTGACACTGAGATGTGTGTATTGGTTAGTCATGTGTTTTTTTCTATTCTTTTATAAAACAATTAAAAACAAAAAATAAAGTTTTGTTTGTTCGCTGTCTAGCCTCACTCTGTGAGGACAGCGTACGTTCACTACACAGGGCAAATTTCTACTTCACAAGTTGTGTCAAGAAAACTAAAATATCTCAAAAATTAAACCTCAGATCTGTTATATTTTGACATTTTGAAAGAGAGAAGAAGTAGCTGAAGAGTTGGATGTATAATGTGTGTATGGTATGTAAAAGTTGATCATTAAGCCTGAAAACTGATGCCAATATTTTCCAATATTTAATTTTAATGCAGCTGTTGGCTGATATCAATGGTAAACATTCCTAGTTTTAATGTTGGAGTAGAAATCCCTAAAAAGGAGAAGAAGAAAAAAAACTTTGGCAATCATGCTCATTACCTTGATTGCAAATGTGGGCTTTGCCCTAATCAAAGGGATAATTAGGGAACATAAAAGAAAATTACATTTATTTGTACAAAAGAGTATTTTTCTACAAATATATGAATATAGACATAGAACAGAACACATGTTTATTTATAATACTCTTTTTAGTGTATTCTTGTTACTTAAAGCAAACATCATGAACTTATTCTCCAAATCTGAAATGAAGCAGTAAAGATAAATGTAAACAACCTAAACAAAATCCACAGTTGAGTGAAAGACACAGGAGGTCTCCACAGCCAGTGTCACTGGCTTCTCCACCCTAATTTACCCCACTGCGCCCACTCAGGCCTTTAGGGCCCTGTGGCTGGCTGATCCTCCAGCCTATATGTCCCGCCGACACAGGACGCCCCGCCATGAGCCAATCACCGCGCCCCGCACTCGTGACAGCTCATTACCACTCAATTATGCAGGTGCACCAGCAAGAACAGCCTTCTGACAAATGCAGCACTCCCAGATGCATGTTTAACATTGGAGAGAATTATATAGTGACAGCAAACACTAAACACCTCACCCTCATCCCTTGATTGCCTCAAGATTGGAATCCTATAATTGGCCCGGGCTATCAGGAGGGAAAAAAAGTAATAATAAGCCAATGAATGCGATCCAGTCGACTTGTAATTGAACAATAATGAATTGATATTCATAAGATGTTTGCTGGCAATTACAAAATCCCATCTGATTAGGCGCAATTTGAAATGACATTGTTCCATGTTAAAGAGTCGGCGGTGTCAGCCTAATAAAGAGAAGGCAAATCAGAGCGGCGGCCCAGCCGCCAACACGACCTCTAGGAATGAGAGACGAGCTGACACAGTGGCTTGGCTGGTGACAGATGGGATTTGGCGCCCATTGCCCTCTGTCTCCAAAAATCTACTGCTTAGACACACACCAGCACAAAAAACAAAATGTTGACTCACAAACCTTAACACTAAGTAGGCATTGACCAAACACATAACAAAAAGACAAGCAAGGCAAAAAAAATAAATAAAATGACAATCCCTTGAGAACAGATTCTAATCAAGATGAAATGATTTACAAATCTCTTTAATAGGGCTTGCCAGAAGTCAAACTTGGCATGTAAATGTGGTGAGGATTAAATTTCATCGGCAACCAAGACTGTAACTGATCGCCTGCAGACAAAGGGGGAGCCTGCCAGTTTTTTTTCTAACAATCTACTTCCCTCATCCTCCCTCCCTCTTTCTTCTCTCCCATGTCTGCATTTTGCCTCATGATCCCTCCCTGCTTATGTGGAAGGACAGGGGCAGTGCAGAGTGGTGCAGTGCAAAGAGGGAAATGAAAGAAAGGGAGAGGCGGGAAGGAGAGATGGAGACAGAAAAGAGGAGGAACATTGGAGATAAAGAACAGAGTGCAGAAGGAAAGTGGAAGACAGGAAAGAGAGAGACTCTCAAGGTCAACATGAGGACGGTGTGGTCCTCTGAGTTGGACGCAGACGCAGCCGCAGTCACCTCTGTGCTAATCAGCCCTTCGGCTGGCTGATGAGGTGTCAGGTGTGTGTGTGTGTGTGTGTGTGTGTGTGTGTGTGTGTGTGTGTGTGTGTGTGTGTGTGTGTGTGTGTGTGTAAAACCTTTCCTTTTGCTTTTTTGGCTGCAAAAGAAGAGGGCTGCTGGGGTGGAGTAAGAGTGTGTGTGTGTGTGCATGTGTATGTGTGTGTGTGTACTACTCGCGCTCCACTCTGGGGTTTAAGCAGGCTGGCGTTCTGGTGCCAGTGCTGCGCTTTTCTTTCCTGCTTTTTCCTTCCTTTTCTCCGCATTTTTTCCCATCGCATATTACGCTACAGTGACTGAAGCTGAATTCAGCTTTCCCCTGCAGTGAGGGCAAGAACACAACTGCCAATTAATGCTACAGACAGCGTGCCAGTGTTAACAGTGTGAGGCATTCTGGTTCAGCTTGCTACTCTGTTTGAAAAAAATGAAAAAAGGGAAGAAAAAAAAGAGGCACAGGGGCTAGCTAGATTTCCTCAGGCGTGGTTAACCTCTTGCAAGCCAACGGTGATTGCACTCTTAGCATAGGGCACAAACGAACAGCTGTGATCAGATTTGTGACCCAACTACTGTGCAGCTTGTGCCTCATTGGTTGAGGTTTGTGTACCAGGCCAGTTGGCAGAGGCAAGTGTCTCCTCCGTCTATCCTTGGGTTATTTTCTGACCATCTGTGCCCAGTCATTAACAGGCCTTTTCACAGTCAATTGTCTTGTTCCTCGTCTCGATTTTCTGTTAGTTACATTGCGCGTTGCCATTGGATGGAGTCATATTTTTCTCCTTTCTTGTAAATGTAAATGGACTAAGTTAGTCGAGGCCATTTTATTAGCAGGGGCCAAGGAGAGCCGTGGAGGCATGGGTTAATTCGAAGTGGCATTATAGAGGATGCATCAAGCAGTGGAGATCAAATTACAGGGCAAAGCGCTCAGTGGTAAGAAAAACAAGCCAGTGGTATGCTGCAGAATGTGTGCGTGCACGCTGTGAGTGTTTAACAGCAAATGTATGTGTGTCTGAGAGATGAGAGAAAGGGGGAGGCAAAGGGAGAGGGAGGAGGAGGACGAGGGGGTGTCCACAGAAGGCCAAGAGGGGGGAGGAAAAGAGGGAGCAACATAAAAATGGGAAAAGAGAGAGGCTAACTGGGCCAGCATGCACAAATCAGCCCCTGACCAATTAGTCACTCATCATCTTACAAAACCTCCATTTTTGATGTTTACAATCGTCACAGTGAGAAATAACTGCACACATCACCAGAGCAGGAATGGCATTCGAGTTAAAGAAAACGAAAGAGATGTGCCTAAAACGTGTTTAGCCATTCCTTCTCCTCGCCTTTTGTTGTTGGTCTTCGTGCGATGATTTGCCTAAGGACCCAGATTTCCTAGCAACAGCCTGCCACAAAACATTTGGCAGGAGTTCAACATTCTCTCTCTTTGTGAGAAATGGCAATGCTGCCTCCCCGCTCTGCGTCTGCCACCAGCCCTGCTGCCGCCACTGCTGGATGAGCCAGTCTGGCAGCAAAGAGTCCTCTAATAATTCTGTTTTCATCCAATCACACCACATCATAGCAGGCACCTTGAGAGTCTCTGCCAGGATTCATCAATCACCCCCTTAGCACACGCGCTCTGACAAACGCCGACACATGTGAGAGCGAGTAACATGCTAACGTACACATGTGTGCACTTCCTGGTAATTAAATCTGAAGATCGGAGCGTACACGACCGCAAACCAACCCAGCGGTGGTTTCATAAAAAATAATCAACGGAGCACGTTAATACACAGAAAAGGTTAGTGCAGCAGGGGTGAAAAATTTACAATCTGGCTGTAAATTAGGTAAATACATCCAAGTGCTCTCGACAAATGGAGCTAGAAGGCCTTAGTGTACGTTGGTCTAGACACGCCATACTATATTAGATGGGAGAAGCGCTAGCGCTGGATCTGTATAAGTAGTTTTAAAAGTGCCAATGGGGTTCTAATAAAGCGAATGATCCTCCCTGTTTGGACAAAGAGGCCCAGGAGGCACGCTGAAAGCTGCATTTTAGATTCCAAGCACTCACAAACACCCATTTGTGGCCCTTCTAATTCCCCCCTTCAAATCCCACGGAAGCTTTTCCCTGTGCATAAGACTGTCGGATGTGGGCAAAACCCAACTGCCAATTTGCAGAGGACGTGCCATGTTTGCTAATGTACGGCGGTATCTGCAAAAAATAATTTAATAAATGGGACTACACAAAGTCGGAGGACGCACAGACCGATCTGCTTTCTGGCACCACGTTTCATTGTATTTTATTTATTTACGTTGGGTGTTTCAGCACTATGATGCAGTTTATGATGCACCACGTTTGCACGGCTAGTGGCCAATCAAGGAAGCACTGAGGATTTCACTTGGGACAATATCCCAAGGATTGTGTTGACGCCTAGGCTGTAACGTTGATTTATGCCAATAATGAACTCCTTAAAAGACGTGGAATGCAGCACAATTTCAGGGCTATCACCTTGACTTGAGATGAGAGAAACCGTTGATCTGCCAGAATTAAACGTAATCCCAAACAGTGAAACACGAGAATGGTGGGCCATCCATGTCCAGAAGCTGCAAGTGAAGACATTGCCTCAGTGGTGCAGCTTGGGGTGTGCGTCTCCACACACATCTGTCCCCCTCCATCTGTGTGTTTTGTCTGAGAGCGGAAGAATGTGTAGGTGGGGGGAAAGCCGAACGAACTTGCATAATCAATTTTCACACTTAGGCAGCACCTGTTGGCTTGTCCTCGTGTTAAAAGAAATGAATGAATACATTACATGTTGAACAATTTCACACTGCGCTGCAGATTCATGCACAATGACGAGGGCAAAACAGGGAAAATGGAGCTGTATTGTCTCAGTAGGTAACAGAGCTCATTTCATTCAACAAAGCATGAATGGATATATTGACAATGCTGAAGGCGTGCTGAGGCACTTCCTATATAAAGCCTCTTAACATTTTGTCCTCCTCCTGGCTAGCAGAGTTTGGGAACAGTCATTCTGGAGGCAGAGGGTCTCACTTACCGCAATATAATAGACCTTGGCTTTCTCCACCAGCTCCCAGTTGCTGTCCAAGTCCAGGTGTTTTTCCTTTTTGTAGCAGTTTGCCGCTGCCAGGTTAGCAACAAGGGACCTGCCGAGACAGACCCCATAAATCTTCCACCTCGCTTATCATCCATCTTAATTTTGTCTCAAAAACATCTTTAAAATAACCCACAAAGGCTGCAGAATTTCCTTTGTGCTTTGGCGATATAAAAAAAGGATAATAATAGTTTCTGAGTGTCTGAAACACTGTGAAATAAAATTGTCTGGATGTCTTTATTTTTCTTTCTTTCTTTTAAAAAAAACGGGTTATCTAAAAACACTAGACATCAAAATAAGATATTTGGGAATAACAACAGGCCGCCTTCGAATTATTCACATAATCATATCACCGGGAGAAGTGGCTCGTTGTTAACGACGGTTGAAAAACAACAAAAATGCATTACTAAATGAGCACTTTAGTGGAGTAGAGAGTAGAGGGAGATGGAAAGTGAAGCAGGTGGCATTATCTTAACATAGCTCATTAGCCCGTCCTCGTGTTCTTTTCTCTTTATGAGCGGCCATCAAAATGAGTGCACCCATCATAGCTACTTAGGGGGAAACTGTTAGGCGATCATACAACAGGAGGGTGTTGCTGCAGGAAGGGGTCTGTTCTCACACGGTTAGTGTCAGAGGGAGAAGAGCAGCAGCGTGCTAAGTTGATCAGAGTGTGGTGACGAGGGCTGCGATGTGACAGCAGGACGGGGGACTGCGTTTGACCTGAGTGGCGGTAATGGACTCAAAGGTTGGGACAAACATGACAGGCAAAATGAGTGTCATTACTGAGGGAGTCCGACAGATATGAGCGCAGAAGGGCAGGCTGAAAGGACAAACAGATCTGATGATATGATACTGTTAAAAAGGTCGTATCAAAGCGCCGCTGTTAGCCAGTCGGAAGAAAAGCGCTGATCAGTCACTTCAAAAAGCTGCCATCCAGGGACATTTACGAAAGTTTTACAATATAGGAGTAAAGGCTCGCTTGAAAATAACTGGAATTCTAATTTTCATAAAATTAATGAGTAAAAATTACAATAACTGGGCATAAAAACCACTCAACAAAAAATAAACAATGTTTAATTCTGTCTGATGAATCTCTATCTGTCCATCTGTCCTTCTATAAGTAAGGCTAGTTTTGACTTATTTTCAGTGCTAATGAATATAATAATAATTATTCAATAATAACCTAAATATCTTCAAAAATCCACTTCCTGATTATATTGATGCATGAGGCTAAATGAACTCTGCTTGTCTGGGCTGGTAGCTCAAACTCGGAAAACACTAAAATGGTAAACAGTAAGTGGTCCGTATTTGTATAGCGCCTTCTTAGGGTTCTACAACCCCCAAGGCGCTTTACAACACAATCTGTTATTCGCCCATTCACACACACACAGCTACGATGTAGCCACAGCTGCACTGGGGCGCACTGACGGAGGTGAGGCCTGTTCTCTAAAAGACGTCAGTTTAGCTGGGGACGCAGGCGACACGTCCCCACCACTATTAGATATAGGTAGTTTCGTCCCCACCACTTTGAATAAGAGGTTTCCAGTGAAGAATTCACACATCTATTTTCTTTAATAATTCACCCTTCAGCATCTAAATGAATTCTTCTTAAAGAGCAAGTCGCCCCAAAATCAACCTTTTTTTTTGCTGATAAACTATATGAGTGTCTAATTCTGCTGAACACATATGTAGTCAATAATTTGGCACTTTAGTGCATCTTAGTTAAAATTTTAATATTCTGCCTAAAACTGTCAGTGTTGTGCCCTCTTCAGGTAAAAACTCTGCACTGCATTTGAATTTAAATCTGCTATCACTATTGGCTAAGAGGTACACCATGACATTAGCTGGTACATTATGGCTACGATCACACTGCAGGCAAAAACGCATCAAATCTGCTTTTTTTTCCCCACATGCGACCCATATCTGATATTTTTATGACAGTCTGAACGGCACAGATCAGATTTTTTTTTCAAATCCGTGAGAGGGGGGTTCTCTGTGAATGAATTAGTCCCGGAACATTTTTGGTGAATAATAATTCAGGGAGACGGGGGGAACTAGGAGTAAAATAGTTTACAGTTTTTAAAACAGTTTCCAGCCCAAAATGGAAGAATTAACAGATGTGAAAGTTTTCACTGATAGTTTCTCAACAGGATTAGCATTACATCACAACTCTGCCGCTCCTGGTTTCGGCTCCACCGAATGTGACTTCTTGTATTCTGCGCATGCGGGTCCCTTTGGGGCCGTGGAGTGTTCACTCTGGAGAGAGTTTGATGTCGCATTTCAGTCAGAGTGTGAACGGCGACACAAAAAAATCTGATTTACTCAAAAAAATATCGTAATTGAGCATCAAGGCCTGCAGTCTTAACGTAGCCTTTGGGACCTTCATTTACAAATAACCTGCAGACTTTGGACCACTGAGCAACAATCTGGTTCTTGTTCTCGTTGCTCCAGGTAAGATGAGATGCTTCTGATGTTGTCTCTGCTTCAGTTTGAAACAAGGAGTGTGACATTTGTAGCCCATGTGTGGGACTGGTCTGTGAATAGGGACTCTTGATGCTCCGACTCCAGCCTCCACCCACTCCTGGTGAAACTCCACCAGATCCTTGAACAAACTTAGCTTCACAATCCTCTTAAGGCTATGGTTCTCCTTGCTGCCCTCCACTCAGCTCTCCATGTAGCATCCCCTCCTTGTGGAGGGTGTCCATGACTGTTTCCTGGGCATCTATCCAGACAACAGTCTTCCCCATGATTGTGTACTGACCCAGTTTGACCATTTAGAGGCTCAGGAAACCTTTGCAGGAGTGAATTAGCTGGATGAGACACCTTGAGTTTCATTATTTGTCTTTTTCACCATATTCTAATATTCTTGTATTAGGATGATTTCGGGGTTTCTTATATTTAAGTAAAAAAAATCCACTTAAATGCAAGAAATAAAGACTGAGTAACAAATCTATACATGAGATTAATTTTCTGAAGTGACTGACACAAAATATAAAACTTTTCCCAAATGATTCTAATTATTTTTAAGGCGTAACTTTTTCTTTAAAACAGCTGATGGTTGGAGTTATTTTCTATATTTTAAAGTAAAGCAATAAAAAAGTCACGGTTCAATCTTCATAATTCTTGTGATTCTGGTGAAAATAACGGTTTTGACGACTGATTATCCTCCAGTAACAATTAGCCAGCACTCAAGTTGATTGAAATCAGCCCATAAAACTTATGAAATTATTATGTTCAATTAGATCAGTTTTAATGAATTTTTATGCTTTTTTTAATTGAAAAGTAGATGTTAAATTTTGGGCTGCAATCACAAAGTGTGAGATCCTGGAGAGGCTGATTGATTGTACCTTTGATTGAAAACATGAAAATGAAAAAAAATGTGCATTTCAATGACTAAATGTGATTTACCACGCATTTTCTTAAGGTAATATGAACTCAAACTCCCAGATTTGAATGTGGGAAGTTGAATTTTTTAAAGACATTCACTAATCAAAGTCTGAGAGACTGTGACATGTTTGCCCCCCTGGTCCTTCAAAGCCATCACTTTTCCAATCTAGCCCTGCCAACGACCTTTCTTCAGGCCTCCCGAGCTGTCTGTTAAACACCTGTAAGAAATATTGCAGAGTTCTCCTCCCTGAGCACGGCACCTGACCTTTTCAGGTGTCAGAACCCACATCAAACAAGCCCACTAAGACCATTCACCGGGGCCGGTTCCCAGGGTGGTCAGGGTCCAGCAGCTGACTGACTGACAACTGCAGCATCCGTGTGGATAAAAGGTTGCGGAGGCGAGGAGTGTTTAGAGAAGGAGCGTATTGATCGACACTTGGCCTATCATGAACCGCAGCCTTTAATGTTAGTGATATTTGTGAGTATCAGCGCTGTGTTTGACCTCAGCTGTCTCAGATGTGCTGATGATGATGATGCAGGAGTGAGTCACCAGAGACATTAAAGCTCCTTTTCTTACCAGACAAGGAGGCTGACAGGTGAGAACTGGGGTAGCCCAGGAAACTCTTGACACATTGCTACTGTCAGCCTATAGTTGGATGACAACTCGCTGGGGCATCAGAGACTGAGCGGAGGCCTAGAACAACAAGCTCATGCTGTTCTTTTTTCTTATGATGTGTGAACTTAGCGATGACTCTGTTATGACTTCCTAAAGAGGTGAAAATTAAGCAAAATGACTTAAATCCATATGGTGAATTACAGGATAAATCAGGACCTGAACCCCTGTAATGAGAGGCGGTTATATTTTCATATATAATCTTACCCACATGCACAAAATATTTATTTATCAATTTTAGGTATGAAAAAGTTTGGACTAGAATTTCATACAGTCAGGTTTGAACTCCTGAGTCCTTCATGACATTAATATTCCAGCATTAGAAGTCAAGTGGACATGCAAGAGGAAGTGAGTAAATGTTCTAAGAAATTAGAAATAGCTTTTTCCAGTTGTCCTTTTAAACCCAGATCAAATTACAGGCTTGACCTCAAATACTATCCTTTCCAAACCTTCCTCTACATTCAGCCTGGGTTCTCAGGTTTCATCAGAACCAAGGCTCCACCTGTTGGGACTCACGTTGTTGTGTGTTTGGGCCACAGCTGCCCCTCTCCCACATCTACTTCTCCAAATTATTTTTGTTTCTTCTAAACGTGTTCAACGTGACATCGCCATGGTAACTGAGCAGCACAATCACAGAGATTATGGGTTGATCTAATAGATTACGTTCAGTTTTCTTATTGTTCATTTCAGTACAAAATACGGGACAACCAAGAAGATATATGGCACCAAATAAGAGTTCACTAGGAAAGTAAAGAATGCACCAGACAGCCGGTCGGCTCCTGTAGGGGCCCAGCCAACATGGGCCGTTGTCATGGTCTGAGGTGAGCTCATCCTTTAATCAGCTTCTAGTATTCATTCCAGGTGAGCGGTGTCTGAACGGGACCAGCTGCAGCAGATTCATCGTCAGCCAGAGAGACCACTTCACGACGCCGGTAGATTACTCTTTACGGGTATCCTTTGCCACTTTGATAACCAACTCTAGCCTCTAGTTAAGTCTAAGTTTAGTTACATTTCAGTTGGTTCTCATCCCAGCTGCTTCACACTCGGCTGCGAACCACTCCAATGAGAGCCGGAGATCACGTTCTGATGAGGCCAACAGGACCACATCATCTGCAAAAAGCAGAGACTCAATCTTTAGGCCACCAAAACAGATCCCCTCAACACCTTGGCTGCATCTAAAAATCCTGTCCATAAAAGTTATGAATAGAATCGGTGACAAAGGGCAGTCTTGGTGGAGTCCAACTCTCACTGGGAATGAGCTCGACTTGCTGCCGGCAATGCGGACCAAGCTCTGACACCGGTCATACAGGGATCCTAACAGCCCGTGTCAGAGGGCCTGGTACCCCATACTCCCAACGTACTCCCCAAAGGGCCTCCCGAGAGACGCTGCAGAACGCCTTCTCCAAATCCACAAAACACATGTAGATTGGTTGGGCGAACTCCCACGCACCCTCCAGGATCCCCCTATGGGTATAGAGCATGTCCAGTGCACCACGGCCAGGACGAAATCCACATTGCTCCTCCTGAATCCGAGGTTTGACAATCCGCCGGACCCTCCTCTCCAGAATCCCGGAATAGACCTAGCCTTCTACATAGAAAGTGAACCTGAAAACAAGCAACATACTGAAATAAATCTACGACTTTAGCCAACATTTAAAGGATGCTAACCTATTGTCTCCTGTGATGCAGGCTGCACAGGTACCAGTCGGCTCCTCGTTCTGCTCGTAGTAACGAGCATCAACGTTGGCTTCTTCAGCCTTCTTCTTCAGGATCTCACCGAAGTGATCCTTACCGATGCATCCGAAGAAGGTAGCCACCTTGTGTGGTTTCTGGATCATCCACTAGGAAAGAGAAGATAAAGAGAGTTACAGAAAAGCGTGGTGTACAAAATGTAGGTCTGTTTGAAGGGTCAAGTTCTGCTAAGGCAGATGGCACGCAAACTGTAGCTTCACAGCAAACATTCTGCTTGTGATATATGAGAGCTTTGAGCTGTCGTAAACAACCCCAAACCAACTCCACAGCACACAGAGAGACTATTCTCATCCACGCACTCCTCCTTCCTGCATGCTAAAAACAGTCTCATCTCCTTATTTACACAAACCCAATAATTTAAGGCTTCATCCTTATGCAAACACAGAGTGTGTGAGTTTGTACCCACTGCCACAGGACACTCCCTTGAACTGCTCACTGGTCTGCCTGGTGTTGATGTACTCAGTGACTTTTACCTGACGAGGGGAGAACAGGGGCTGCTCAAATTCTACAGCGCTCAGGTTTAACCTCCAAAGATTTATTGACGTGCTGCTGTTTGCTTATTTTATTGCAGCCTCCTGCTTTGTTGCTGACAGGGGCCCCTTGTGAATGAGATGTTGCTGCTTTTGGAGATGACCTGTATACGTGTGAAATTAATCATTTCACGCGACCAAATAGCATCTCTGTAGTGGAAGAAAAATGCATTTTCATCATTCGTCCTGTTGTCCCCTTGTTATGTCCCACCTCCATCCTGGTCTTTACATAACTAGGTGAAACTCGAAAAATGAGAATGTGCTGTAAAAGTTTGTTTATTTCAGTGATTCAACTTAAAATGTTTAACTAATGCATGAGACAAATGAATTACATGCAAATCCAGATATTTCAGCCTTTATTTGTGATGATTATGGTTTACAGCTTAGGGAAACCTCACATTCTAAATCTCATATAATTAGAATATTGTGAAAAGGTTCAATATTCTAGTCTCATAGTGTCACACTCTACTCATCTAATGAACCCAGAACGCCTGCAAAGGGTTCCTGAGCCTTTAGATGGTCTCTCGGTCTAATTACTGACATAAATGGACTATTGCACCAGATTCTCATTTTTCCAGTTTCACCTGTACTCAATCTGTCTAGAAACATTTTTTTAGTCGTTAAAACACAGCTCATAAGTGCTTTTAGTCTATGAATAATTGTGAATAAATAGCTAATCAGGATGGATTTTATGACTTCTTCTAAAAACATCCATCCTTCTAAGGTCCGGTTGTGGAGCTAACAGAAGATATTCTTCAGCCCCAGCAACACGCTCCAGCTTCTCCTGGATCTCATGGTGTTCCCAGGCTAGAGAGGATAAATAATCACAGTGAGTTCTGGGTCTGCCAGGGAATTCCTCCTCCTTACTCAGACCAGGAGGTAGCCAAGTCAGATGCCTGAAACATCTCAGCTGACTGTTTGCTGAGGAGGAGCAGCGTCTCTACTTTGGGCTCACTCCAGATGATTGAGCTGTTCTTTTTACCACTAAACCCAGCCACTCAATAGGGAAAGCCCATTTTAGCCTTTTGCACGTGGGATCTTGTTCAAGTCATATATGAGGGTCAGACTTTAGACGGACCAGTAAAATGAATACGATCACATCCATTGATCCCTCTCTCACTGCAACCTACCATCACTTGTGAACAAGTCAAAGACTCAGTGGCAACCACGAGTTTCACTTTTGTTGTACGAAAGCCAAGAACCAAATGATAAAATATAAAAAGATAATATAGAAACAACTACAATAAGTATTATTATTACCACAAAACTAACAAAAATTATGGAAACGTATAACAAAATTTAATTAGAGTGATCATTTTATTGTTCTAACAAAATACACTTTTTCAGTTTGAACAACATTGTTGTAAGTTGTAAGAACATGAAAATGATATTGTTAGAACAATGAAATTATCACATAATAACATGACGTTGTGTAGAAAAGTATCTATTTGATCAACTGTTGTGAAAATAAACGATTCAATCAATCAATCAATGCATTTGATTGCCTGCTGGTGGTGGTCGGAGGGACCGGTGGCGCCAGTGCTCGGCAGACTCACCTCTGTCAGTGCGCCCCAGGGCAGCTGTGGCTACAATGTAGCTCATCCTCACCAGCATGTGAACGTGCGTGTGTGAATGGGTGAATGACTGATTGTGTTGTAAAGCACCTTGGGGGGTTCCAGGACACTAGAAAGCGCTATATCAAATACATCTAATTTTCAAACTGTTGATAAAAATAATTCAAAGTTGAGATCGAAGCATATTTACCACTTTGGTGCATCGCCACAGAAGAACACAAAGTGATAACGTTTTAAGCATTATTCTTTTTTATTGTCTGACTCCTGGTTGATAATAAGGACTTCCTAAAATTTAAAATATTCTTTTGCCACAATTTTCTTTCCAAAGAAAGAAGTATTTTCAGGACAGGGCACACTCAGACTGCTACAATTTCAATCACTGCTGTTTTGTTACATGCATGATGTGTTTCAGCAGTAAACAAAACGCAGTTACAAGAAACATCACAGGTGCTAGTTTAGTAAATTTTGCACAGGTATCAGGCTAGTCCCAAGTGTTTTATCTTTAATGGCACAGATGTCTAAAAGAAATGTGCGGTTTTAGCTTTCCAAATGCACCTTCATCTGTCGGTTTATTGTTTTGCATGATACATTTAAACTTTTGTTTTTTTAAGTGTACACTTATGCAGTGATTTTTATGAAAACAGTGGTTGTGCTGATGATATTTTAATGCTCTGTAGAGGATCCATTAAACTCTTTCAGCACTTTAACATGAAAGACATGTTTAGTATTTGACTTCACAGAGTGGTATGTCTCTCACTCTCCTTAATGAGCTCTGAAAGTCCAATTCTGTCCCTAACCTGTTGCCAAGTAGCCTAATTAGCAATGAGATGCAATTATAGACCTTTTGGATTGTGTTCAAGGCATCAAATAAAAAATGGGCACATATTTATGTTTTTTAAAGTAAATTTAGAAGTTTTTAACATTTAATAAGTGGTTTATTAGGATTTTAAAAAGGTCATTGGTCATGTTTTTTTAAGCTGCGTTGCAAGAAGTAATGTTTGGATGAAATAACCTTGTATTTTATTAAAATTTTGATTTATTTGAGCTAAAAGAAGAGATAATGTCACATTTGACCTCTCTGTCTTAGTCCAGGAGCAGTCATCCCATGTGTCATCTTGAGTCATGATTCAACCGTGTCTCCAGCTTTCCACCTGGTTGAAACACAAACACGTGTACACACACACACACACACACACACACACACACACACACACACACACACACACACACACACACACACACACGTGCAAATCTGAACTCGTCTTCCCTAACCCCTTGCTGCAGGCACCTCACACTTATCAAGGTCACTGGCTTGGGTACACGTCAAATCCAATCTGATTTTCCTTTTGCAGCGATGAGTTCCGAATCCAAGGTTAGGAGCTGCGGGCTGCAAATAATGACAGTGCGGCCCCTCCATTTGCAGGCCTCTCAGGTGGGAATAGAAAGGGCCACCGAGGGGCCTCGGTCCCTCTCTGATGACAACATGGTGAATCACACCAACCACCGACCTCGCAGCGCCCGCTCCCTCCCCGTCCTGAACTCTCCTGCCTCCTCCACCTTCTCTCTGTCAGTGACGAGCGGCTGTACTTTCACTGCCAGCTCTGCTTGTCATTTTACAGGGTCATTAACAGACACACATACATACCAACATGTGAATACACTGTGCACCCACGCAGGGAAGTGACTGATACACACACACTTAGACTCACACACTGAGAAATCCTGTCAAGCTTCAAAACTCACTCCCTTAAAAAAATTATAAAAAAAAAACATAAAAAATTTGAAATGCCACCCCTGCTTTTGCCAGAAGCTGCTCTCCTACTCTAATAAACACAAAGAAACAACAGATAAGAGGAAAATGTCTTCATTATGAGCATGTAAAAAAATGCATCTCACGGTTTTTTCATCACGCCCTCTGTGGTGCACCAGAGCAGTGAGTTACATGAATTCATTTCCATCGCTGGCACCCTGCAGACAATCTCCCTCCATACCCAGATTATGTAAGATAATACCACCATTATGACAAAAGCACTATTCGCAAGGTCATCCAGAGGTCAACCAACCCTGTGCTGGGTATTCATGCTTAGTCACATCCCAATTATGTCGATGTGGCGGAGGCAGAAATTGGCAAATGTACATCAAGGCGCTTTATTACCGAGGGCCGCTCCAGTGAAATTAAGCAGCAGATGAGACGGAGTGAGATTTGCCCCCGGGGCGACACGTTAGCGAGAATGGGAGGAGGAGGGAAGCTGCAGTAACAAATTTTTGTGAAGGTGCTTGCAGCTTGTTTCTTACACAGCAGCTCATGTATATTTACTTAACAAGGGAGAACGCTGGTCCCCAAGGACTAATAATTTCCCATGGTACACCACAGAAATATATCTACGTTCAGATACAGAAAGGAAACTTACTATTAACAATGGAAAATGACTCCATGAAAGCAAAAGGTGGGATGCTCCAAGGATTTAACCCGCTACAGGCAAAGTGTTGGGAAGTGTAGCCTTTGTTAAGTGCAGAAAAACCTTATGTTTAGCTTCACTTTATCTAAATAATCCATACCCCCAGCGCACCAAACCTAAACTGGCCCCTGGGCCACCAGCTAACTATTAATTAATCTCCTGGTTGCGAGGTGCCCTACTTGGGATCCTGACCTAGGTCTCTGCTCCTCAACAACCAGCAGCTGCCACTCTTCACTCCGAAGGCAGCCTCTTCTTGTGGCAGCTTCCAGGAGGGCAATTACACAGCCCAGATGAGACGAGGCAGCTGAATGTTTGGGACTTGAGTGCTCAGACTGCTATTAGCACTATAAACCATTACGTTCCCTCCTCTCCTCTCCTTTTCAGCTCCCTTCTCTCCTCACTTGCTGCTGTATATTGATGATGTGGTAATGGGACCTCTAGTTACTGTAGATATTCCTCCTGTAAAAACAATGTCTTGTTTCTAGTCTCCCTCAGGGGTCAATGTATTCTCTTGGAGTTGCTGGGACTCATTTCTGCTCTATTAATGATGCAATTCCAACGCAATTCAGACGTGCTGAAGCCATGGCACATTGGGCTTTTTTTTTAAGAGGAGAGGGGGTTGATAGATGGTGTTATCCTGCAGCTCCAAAACAAAGTGGGGCCTTCTGCAGATCACAAAGGAAGCTGGTCGGCCATCACTCTTTTTTTTTTACCCCCTTTCACACGGCCCCTATCGTCCTTTAAGTCTTACCCCACCAGCTGGTTCCCATTGAGGATGGCCAACCCTAATGATGGTCACATTAATTACAGGCTTATCAGCCTTAGCTAAAATTCAAAAGGGCTATTAATAAAGACCTAAAATAGGAGAGGGTGCTGCACGTTGAGGTGGCCTTCCTCTTTGGTGTGTAGCTTTTCATTTAGAGGGTCCGACATGCAGGCTGAAGACTGTGTTTCTTTATGCTGCACAGTTAAAACAACCGGCAAACATCTGTCCATCAGGGCCTGTCATTGCATGTGCTTTCATATAAAACACTGGTGGAGCACAGGGCCCCTCACCACGAACGCTGACATTGATGAGGTCTGGCAGCTTCCATTAAATCACTCTTTCCTGTAAAGTGCCTGACATCAAAGCAACTGGCTGAGATTTTTCACTCAATCAGGTAACCCCCCACCCCCCCTTGCTCCTCTCTCTCCTCTCCAGTGCTGGAGCCTTCTGGTCAATAACTCCAATCAGTTCAATTTCATGCACAGTTAGCCATGTTGGGGTTCTAGGGCACCACTCGCATCAGGGTTGCATATGTTGTTGTTTGTGTTTAATTTTTTCTCTCACTCTCCTCCCTGAGAGAGTTGATAAGTGAGGTGAGAACATGTACAGTAAAAGCAGAGAGTAGCCAGGGCTGGTGCAGTGGTTTTAACTCTGCCTAAACACATCCGGCTCCTGGCCGAGCCATTAAAATGTCTGTGTGCTCTGCTCCAGTGACACAGCTAAAAGCAAAGAGAATGGGTGAGAGGGAGTGCTGTAAATGATCAACACGATAATGAGCTGATTATCAGTCAAAGGCATGGATAAGCTCCCTCTCCAGTAATTTCCTTTCAGATCAGTCAACCACATTCTAGTGTCTGCAATCAACACTCAAAGGGGGAGGCATGGCATGTAAAGATTATGTAAAACCAGCCCTATTTCAGCTTCAAACGTCCAGATCTTCGTGGTCTTCTGTTGGGTGCCTGATGCGTCCCTTGCTGACACATCAGCATGGTGGGGAGGCTTGTTTATCACCACTCAATTCTTTGGTAATGGGTGTTTCACAGTTGTCATGCAGCTTTAGACAGTGGCTGCAAGACAGCATAAAGCTGACTGATGCAATCTGTGCAAGTATTTCAGCACTTGCTCATTTCCTATTATTTAGGCACTACACACCAACATCAGAAGTATAACGACTGGGACTGAGCTCACAGATTCCCATTAATTGGGGGCTTCATTTGAAATACATTACCTCATTATGTCTTTTTCAGAGATGTTATTGGAAAGGAAACTTAGAAACAATAAGGCTAATTTTCAAGAATTTCTTGGTGTGAAACTTCTGAATTGAGCCTTTCAGAAAGAGTTAAAAATAGAAAAGTAGGTTCCAAGCATTTCTTAACAATGTTTTTGCAACACCTTCCAGATAAGGTAAGGAATCCCCTATTTTTATCCAGTGGCACCTTCTAGAAGTTGTATCATGCCTTAAGCCGTTCTTCCCACTTCCATGGCCCAATCTCAATACTCGCACTTGCACCCTTGCGCCCTTCAAATGTGCAATCCTTACCAGGGGTGCGAGTGCGTAGGGTGTCCCACTTCTCAAGTGTGGAAGTTGATCACGCCCCTTTTGCACCCTTGACCTGCCCATCACCCAAGTCCGCATCGATGCGGACTTGGGTGAGGGGTGTTACCCACAATCCATTGCTACGGGAGAAACGGCTCACATTCTTTTTCTGAAAATATGTATTTTCTAATGAAAGTTGTTCATTTTAGGACAATTAGTTGATGCTCTGAATGTTTTAGACAAAGCAGCAATGAAAGTAAATTTATTTCAAATAATTGTTTGGTTGTTTGTTTGAACGTTGTTAATAAAGGTTTTTTTTTAAGTATCACAGCCACGAGCATCCCGGCATGCTTTGCGGTCGATGATGCTGTAGCATCATGAATGTCCTGTTTTTGACCTAAAGGACATGATCTGCTAAGTCTACTCGAGCAGAGACATAAAATCTCTGACAGGCTAATCTACATGAGATAGTGGCCAAGGTCTTTCATGCACTCTGCTCATCTGAACTGCTTCACCTCTGTTACAGCTCAAGACGAAGAACTATTTTGATAAACACATAATCAACAACTTTGTTATTACCAATACTAATGCGAGCTCAATGTTCAATCAATCTGTGAAATGACAATGTTATTACTTGATATTATAATCCTGTGATCAGTAGTATTTTACAAGTAATTATAATATTGGACAGCTGCACTAGGCACTGAGGACACGTAATGCTAAAGTCACACTGCACATTTCCTTTTGTCTGATCCAATCAGAACCTTCGTTTCTGAGGCGTGGTTTTCTGTGGTGTCTGTATAAACCCTCTTTTGCATGTCAAATTCTGATTCGCCAGTAAACCAAAATATGAAAGTTATAAAAACTATTCCACTCCACCTTTTCTTTAGTTCAAAGCGTTCTAGAGAAGTTTGCAGCCGCAAACGAAACGTAGCGGGAAAACAGGTAACAAAACTGTTCTGTTTTAAAAAAAGAACTACAGCATGGAATTAGAAATACGACACAGCAAGAACACACCTAAGATGTTCTAGAGAAGTCTCGGAGAGGCCATCCGGACTTCCTCTTCAGCCAAAAAAGAACCTCGACAAGCTGGATAAAATCTGTTGCAAGTTACACCTGACCGCAACGGTTCCTTCAGAATAAAAGCTGAACCTCATGACCCCTTCAGGGTCTCGCTGACACCAATAACCTGTCGTGACCTGGAAGCATTCCAAGACTAGTTTGGTCGGCACCACTGCTTTTCTACCGGCTTCGGTTCCAAGGAGGGTCCAAGAGGACCTCGACAATCTGGATCTAATGGAGGCTTCCCCTGGGGTGCGTAGACCGACAGATGGCGTTTCGTGTGTTATAAATCTCCTACTAAAGTTTAAAGCGAAACATTCATTCCCACTCAGAATTAACGCTTCTCCGGACCCGCTGGTTCTGATAATAACATTCCACACACACACCATCATTCAGCTCACGTCTCACTCCACCTTAGTCCATCAGTACACAGAGTGTTAAAGTTAGTATTGTTTAAATTGTGTAGAAATAAATTTCTTAATTATTTTAAACCTGGGCTGCGCAGTAGCACAGTGGTTAGAGCTGTTGCCTTGCAGCAAGAAGGTCCTGGGTTCGCTTCCCGGCCTGGGATCTTTCTGCATGGAGTTTGCATGTTCTCCCTGTGCATGCGTGGGTTTTCTCCGGGTACTCCGGCTTCCTCCCACAGTCCAAATACATGACTGTTAGGTTAATTGGTCTGTCTAAATTGTCCTTAGGTGTGAGTGTGTGTGATTGTTTTTCCTTTGTGTCTCTGTGTTGCCCTGCGATGGACTGACTCTCTGTCCAGGGTGTACCCTGCCTAATTGCCCATTGACCGCTGGAGATAGGCACCAGCCACCCCCCGCGACCCTACATGGACAAGCGGGTTCAGAAAATGGGTGGATGGATGGATGGATGGATGGATTTTAAACCTGACTCTCTCTCTTTCCTTGGAGTTAATATGAAGTGTCACTTAATCCCTGCAATAAAAAGTTCTGATCTTCTGGTTAAAATATTCAAAAATCCATCAGATTGATATTTCATATTTCTATGGAATCTCACATTTTGTGGTTCATAAGTAAGATGTGAACTGCCCATCCATTACAATGCAATGCTCACTGTCTCAGTTCGGCAATTATTTGCACACTTGTGTACTATGCACTCGAAGCCTTACAGCGGACGTTCTCCAGGGTGCAGTGCGAGTATTGAGATTGGGCCCATATTTAAAGGGACACTAGGCAGTTTTGCTTGGATTTAGCACCCCCTAGTGTCTGTTATTAAGTCTTTGTGGTTAAACCAACAATAAAACTCATCTCCTTGCTGTGTGTCCACCTTTTTAACACCTTTAAACTAACAGCTGAAATGTCTCCTCACCCTTCATTAGTTTCTACTGGAGTGGTTCATAACTAAATCAGACAAAGCAGCTTTGTTTGTGAGTTACAACATGCAGGAAATGAGCTGGAAGCAGACTGCAGCTCCATCATGTCAACTCCACTCCTATCTACAGCCCCCCCCCCCCAACTCCAACCCCTCAGCAGGATGTAGTCCGCAGAAGTCCAGAATTCTGGGAACGGGGGGTGGTGGGGGTCTGAGTGACATTTCATTAACCCTGTAAAGTGTCATTTTAGCACATACTGGGTAAAGAAAATCATTAAAAATATGAAAAATTTGCATCATGTCCCTTTAAGACTGAAACACCACCTCGTTTGTTAACATGCACCTTTAGCTGGCCAACAGAGGTAAAACACATTGTTTTACAATGAATCTCTTGATGTGATGTTATTTGGCATAAATATATATATTTTTAAAGACTTACTCATCCATGTGAAAGGTCGCCAATCTGCACAGGTCTAGTTATGTTCTCAAACGCTCACACACAATCTGCCATTGACATATGTAAGCGGACGTCCAACACAATTTGAAAATGCTGAACGGTACCCAATTCAATTTGCATGGGGCTCTATGGGGAAAATGTATTGTCTACATAATATCACAGTACAGCAAAGGTCTTACAAGGGCCAGAGTTTTTATTTCCAGCAGACACTGTGAGGGTTAGTTGCTTTTCTAAAATGAATTTCAATCATTATTGTGACTTAATGTTTTAAAAATGTATTTGAACCCCGATCTTCCCATCCCAGGGTGGACACTCTACCACCAGGCCCCTGAGAAGGTTTTTTAAGGTAGCTGTAAGTTATGTTGCATTTGCGCAACTAAACTGAGGTCACAAAATTGCCCCTCCTTCTTATTTTAAGGTATCTAGTCGGGGCCGTGGCACCAAGGCACTTTTACAAAACACTCCAGGCCAGGTCTGGGATACTTTCTAGACAATTTGGTCTTTTCAATAACTGTGTAAAGTCTGATGATAGACAAGTAACCAGCCATGGAATGTAGAACAGTAGATGTCCAACACTTTGGTACACAGCACTTTGCATCAATGCTCCAAGCGTCTTTTGGTTTTTTACATCTTTGCAGAAAGTGCTCACCTCCATATGGTGATTCATGAACAGCCAGAGGCATCTTAGGAATGGATTCGTCTTTGTGGTCATGTCACCAAAAGGCGTCAGATGGTGTGTACCTTCCCCAAATGGAACAGCTAGAGAAAGTGAAAGACCACAGCAGCATATCCCAACAGAAGGGTTTGAGGAGGTGACTCTGGTGTGGAAGGTCTGAGCTTAGATGGTTGCCTTCAAAGACTGAATAAGAAGTGGACGATGAATGGCAGGATGCTGGTGGAGCAATCCAACACTTTCTGCTTTTCTTTCTCTACATAAACATCCATTTTTGACAGCTGCAAATGCAGCTCCTCGTACCTTAAACCTGAAGAATAAACCAGAAAGGGGGATGCAACGTCGAGAGCACATTTTGTTTCTTCACTCGTATTCAGTTTGACCCTGCCATGGGAACAAAAACACACTGAGGAATAAAAGTGTTTTAATAACCATTATAGTCCTTGTTAGACTTTTAATCCACACTGTCATAAGAGCAGTGATGCCTCCTTATAACATAGTTCGAATTAAAACACTGTGTTAACGCAGATAGATTAGCATCAGCTACTGAGATGCAAATACACCTGAAGCCAAAACGAGATTACATAATTAATCATGACAAAGTAATGTTAATGCTAATTCTCACCTACGAAAGCATTGGTGCTATTTTAGCATCCAAGGACGAATTATATATATATACGAATTATATATTTATATTTATATATCTATCTATCCATATATATATATATATATATATATATATATATATATATAAACATATACACGTATGCAAATACATATAAATATTTAGAGAGAAATTACTTTCTAATTTTTAACAGGTTTTCATTAGTGTGGAAACTTAAGTGACATAAATATGTAGAGGTTTGTTGATAGTAGAACAGCATTTAATGAACAACTATTTGCATATGCTGAGGTGAGCTCATCCTCTAATCAACCTAGCCTTCATTCCAGGTGAGCAGTGTCTGAACAGGACCAGCTGCAGCAGATTCATCATCAGCCACTGCTGGCTTAAAAGGAGGAGGGAGACCACTGCTCAAGGCCGGTTGATTACTCCACACGAATCCTGCTCAACTTCACACCTTCAGCCATACCCCTGGACCTCTCTTCAGCCTACATCTTCCTCCCCACAGTCCCGTTCACCATCACTCATCCACCCCCTCTATGGTACCCTGACCTCGACCCCACTGGACACTCGGATCCCGCCTCCTCAGACCTAAAAGACCTCCCCTCGTACCATCTCCCCAGCACCACAGTAAGACCTCCATTCCTCCTCCATCTTCAAACCACCAGACCTCCTACGAATCCAGAATGTACTTGCAGGCCCAGTTTTGCCCCCCCCCCCCCCCAGTTGTGCACTGTTTAATAAAGCCTTTGTTTAATTTTACATCTGTCTCTTGTGTTGATTCTGCATGTCTTGGGTCAAGCACGTGAACCCCAACATGACCTAAAAACTTTGATGAAAGTGCCGTGGAGATTTTGGTGAGGGGAAATAAATACTTTGTCTTTTCTAGACTATTTGAACATCGAGCTGTTAGAAACAACAAAACAAAGACAGCGTTTGTGTCCTACTACAAGAGTGTGCATCACAGATGAGGTGGACTGAGGAGGTGATAATCATCAAACTCGGTGATGCATAATCAATAGGTTGTGATGTGAAAATAACGTTATCTCCGCTTACCTTTTTTCACAGTGCTACTAAAGGGTACGTTCAGTGAACAAAGAAATTTTATAACCCCTCCACACCTCTTCTCACTTCACACACTCACACTCACACACACACACACACACACACACACACACGCACACCTAACACATCTTTTTGCTGCATCTTCGCGCTGCATAGGAATCAGGGATGTGTCGCTGTCTCCAGGCGCCAGGTTTATCTAAAAAGGAAACACCTGATTTTTTTCCCCTCTCTCTCTCTCTCTCTCTCTCTTTTTCTCTCCCTGGCTCCCTCTCATTCCTTGACTCCCCTGTTAAACACACAACCTTGATTTTGTTTCTGCTGCCCGGAAGGGGTGAATTATTTGCACGATAAACAAGGTGATGTTGTTTCAGTCGGTCTGAGCCAAAAAGTCCCCTATTGCAGCAGCGGAGAGGCAGATGGGTTTACCAGGCAGGGATGAGGAGCTGAGCTCGGATACAGAAGCCAGGCAGCAGCTTTACAATAGCAGGCTGTACAGTGATATTTATCTGGGGGGGGGGGGGGGGGTCCCTTCACAACAGATTCATGGGCTGGGAGTCCCAAACTGCTGGGTTATTCTCTTTATCTGCAGAGACAATTGTGGCTATAAAAGCGCAGGAGCTGATTTATTGAGAGTGAGCATGCATAAAGTGAGGATGATGGTGTTACTGAGTGATCAGAAAGTAGTATTTGTGTTTGCAAGGGGGGGGGGGGTTGCTATACAAGGTTCAGGCGGAGAGATGATGAGGAGACCTTTGCAGCTAAAGCCTCTAATCCTGTCTGTGGTCAGCTGGCTCCAGCTGTTAGGAATGCAGCTGTGCTTGGCCTCTGCACAGGTGAATCAGTCGTGGCCCCCCTCTGCTGCCACTACTCCCCTGTATGCACTACGGAGGATTTCCACGCTGCTCTGATCTCGCAGTGGTGGCAGCAAGCGAGGGTGATCCGTGTTACGGAAGAGTTGTTTTTTTAACATAAGCTAAATGGCAGCCCCTGTTGAGGGCTTAGTACAGGTCAGGTCTGGCTAAATTTGATTTGGCAGTACAGAAAATTCCCTTCAGTGTTGCACTGCTGGGAGAAAAGTGGATTCCAATGAGCAACGCTTTATTTTTGAGACATATTTTATCATCTGTAAAGTCATAAGTGAGATGTTTGGACTGAAATGATTCCAGTCAGACATTTATTGTCTGTCACAACTTGGGTTCCTTCATGCTTCATAAAAACAACGCCTGTGTTTTTTAAGGGAAGCAGCTGATGTTTCATTTCCAAAATAACCAGACAAAACAGCTGTGCTCCCAGCTTGACCTCTGACACAGACTCTCACATTAAAAACCACCACCTCCAACACATCGTTCCACTTTGATAGCGACACAATGGGAGGATGTGATTTGGCTTCTGGTGCAGATGCAAAAATAACATTCCTAATGTCTCCATGTACCGTATTGAGATCCCACTTATCATATTACTCATGTCTTTGTGTCCTTTTCTGCAGGCGCAGAGGTTTGTCTTCATGTTACCAGCTGGAAATATCCGTGATGAGCTTCTCCGCTTACTAAGCGAGCTGGTGCAATGGCAGTCTGTGTGCAGATTCTGTGGCCGGCTGGCTGCACTGGTAAGCAGAAAATAGCTCTTAGCTTGGGCCTGACCTTGACAAGGATGCCATTCAATCAGTGAGCTCACCACAGTAAAGGCCCTATCATTGCACTAATAGACTGGATCTTCCCCTCTGCCTGGATCATAGACAATATGAAGATGACTTCTTCCTGCTTGACAAGTTAAAGGGGCAATTTATTCAATAAATTAAACCGGGAAAATAAGCCGTGATGGAAAAACTACTGGTGCTGCGGCTGAGCGGATGTAGATTGAAGCTGTGTAACAGTCTGCACACCTAATTTAATTTATACTTTACTGATATGCAGCATTATATGATGAGAATAAAAATAAAACTGATACAATGCAAGACTGAACAAACGATTTGCGCCGCAGAGGCTTAACATCTTGAGTGTGTGTCTATACGCCCCATCCTTCAGCTGGAGGCAGACGTGGCATCAAAGAGATCTTTAAAACCTGCTTTGAACTCTGAGTTTGCACGCTCAGATCCCATATCTTCATCTCACAGCTTAAACAAGTTGTTTTATTTTGTCGAAGGATCACAAAAAATCGAGTCAGAGTGAGGGAACAAGCTGGCTGCTTGCGTTGCATCGTGACAAACAACTTGAGAAAAACTCTGGATTTATCGGTCTGATAACCTTCCAGATTCCTTCGACTGGTGTGCTATGCCAGACAGAATTATGCATCATTAATCCAGACGAGTGCTGCCAGAGATAAATAATGCCCTGCGTCCCTCTGAAAAATAAAGCAGTTATTACTAAACCATGAAGAAGGTATTTGTGTCATCTCTTCCAGCAGATAACACGATATTTCAAGAGTTCTATAGTGCACTAAAAATGACAGAAAACAATACATTAATGCACTTGTCAATGTGCTGTTAGCAGGAAAAAATACATGAGAAAGCGCTTGATGTGTGCAGTGGAAACACTTTAATGTCTTTGCCTTACTGCCTGCAATTCTAAAGAGAACACTAAAGCTATCTGATAGCATTAAGTAAACAATACACCAAAGTCAATAACAACTTAGCATCTTATCAAAAAGTGCATAGCTGCAGAAGGCAGGTAATGGCTACAACTGCAACAGAACACTGTACAGCCATGTTTCTAACAAGTGGGCACAGTAAAGGCAAAGTAAAGAAAATCACTTGACATGGAACTGTTGTACAGGTGAGGGGGGCTGATGTTTATGTCAGCAACATCAGGTCAGAAAGGTTGTGAAAAGGACCCATTTGTTAGTGTTTGAATCAATCTCTGAATGTTTCTGCATTCTTGCGTTATATATGTTTTCTTGGCTTAGCAGTAAGGTCGTTTTCTGCTGCTCTTTCATCCCATAATGCTGCAAGTCTCAACTAAACACAAGCATTATCATTTCTACATCATGTTTGGAAACGTTTTAGCGTAAATATGAGAATGGAGCACCAAAATGGTTTCCAAACGGCTCCTGAGCTATGCTCGGTTTTTTGTTCACACGCTGCAGGGACAATGTCGTGAAAGGTTGGGGCTCCACTATGTTCACTGTGATCTATTGGATCAAAGGGAAAAGTAGTGCAAGGACACTGCTAAGATAGCTCTTAAATGGTGATTAGTACTCTTCAAATAGGGCTTTCCACACCAAGGTACCTATAGGTGTCCTCAATACACAATGATCAGAGGAGAGCACCAGACTGCAGGATCTTTGAGTTTTATTTCCTGATTTTTGGACATCTCACCTCCGATTGACTAAGAGAAGTGCGACACTACCACTGACTCCGTTTACTTTGCAACATTGATGTTTTATCTCCACAGATAATGCAAGCCTGAAGGAGTTCTGCCATGTGGTGGAGTTGCTAATGCTAACAGTTAGCTTCTACTAACCAAGACATTCTCTGCTGTTTTCTGGATGCTAAACAGACCCGCACAGTTCTGGGAGTTTTATGAAGCCAATACGGAAGTGGAAATAATTGCAGTTCCACCCTCATCTGCTAGGGGCTGGCACCAGAAGTGAGCAAATCCTCATTGACTCCCATGTTAAAAATGCCAACTTCACAGCAGAAATAAACATGTTTACAGCCTGGTTCAAAAAACCATTTTAGGTTTAATAGATCTAGTTTACACTCATGACAACTCAGAGGGGGTGAATTTTTATTAACTCTTCTATTTAAATGCAATTAAATGCTTAAAATTTTAAATAATTAATGAGCACCAGAGCCACGTCAGAGCTAGCTCCAGAGAAAGGCCTCAGCCTGGACCTCACGTTAATAGATGTTTGGCCATTTCAACTCTCTGAACTTCAATTTCGTCTGTGTGTTTGTGTTTGGATTTTAATCATGGAATTAGTTGGACACAGAGGGCAAGCTGAAGTTATCGACTACAGATCATCCAAACAGTTCCTCAGGAGAGCTAAAATATCTGCAGCTTGGTGGTATTTTAAACTGGACAGCAAAGGCAGCGCTACAGACAATTGTAATGTGTGCAAACTGGGCATTCAACGTTGTGTTAATACCAAAAAACTTCTTCATAAACTCGATGTAATTTATCACTCAGCAATCCGTTATTTCACTGGTGCCCCTCACTGAGATCTGTACTCACTCGTTAACTGGCCTTCACTCCATTCCCGCAGGTTGTTACATTGGTATCAGCTCATATACAAAACAATCATCGGTGGAATCCTGTCATATCTTTGTGTCTTATCTGTCATATCTCATTACTCATCACTTCCAACAACCAGCGCAATTTATGCTCCAGTAACTTAATCACTATGATTACTCCCAAAGCTCGCACCTCCTTTGGCTGCTCCTCATTCCATTTTTTTGCTTCCAATGACTGGAATGAGCTGCAAAAACCACTGAAGCTCACTACCTACATTCCATTATCTACCTTCAATAATGCATTGCAGTCATTGGTTTCTGATCAATGTGCCTGCTTCTGAGTACTTGAAGGTATGATTGACTGAAACAACAATCTTTAATTATTTTTTCTGATTATAATCAGTCACTCTTGAGTTTTTCATGCAGGCTGAACATGAAAACAGTCTTCTAAGCCTATGTCCTGCGTTAGCTTCTGATAGTAAATAGACGGTGAAACACTAGGATTTGAAAATCCTCACATCATTCATGGCACCGCCCATCTTGGCTCATGCCCGCCCTTTTAAAAACTTTTTTGCGGCGAAGAGAGAGAGTGCAGTGTCTTAATGATAGTGACTTTCCAACATGGCTGAACGTGTTCTGTTAGCCAATCAGAAGCGAGGTGTGTGCATATCGATAATAAAGAGCAATCCTGCTGTTTTCAGCTCACCCCTGCACCAGGTAACTTCTGCATCTCAGAACAGGAGCATCATAGCTTTTTTTATTTTTTTTTAATTACTCATAAGGCATTGACTTACACTAGAGAACACTGCAAATGTATTGAATAAATGAGTAAAACACACCTTTAAAGATTGCTTGAAGTCTGTTTTGATTGCTTGTACATAGTGCATATGAGAACAGTGCTTTGTCTTTATGTCTAACAGTTTTTATCTTATTTTTATCTTGTTTGTTTTTATCTTATTTAAATGTAAAATAATTATGTGTCTGTTGCTGCTGCCTCTTTGCCAGATCATCGTAAATGAGAATGAGTTCTCAATCATCTCATCTGGCTAAATACAGGTTAAACAAATAAAACAATAAATAAATACCACACGACAAATCATTGCATTGTGTTTTTATTTACTTGTTCCACAATGTTTGGTGACACTTGGTTACAAAAACACACCATTTCCAGGATGTTTCCCACAAAGAGGAGCTTATTTCAACTGTTTGATAATTTCTCAAGACTCAGACTTGAACCTGAGCCAACACACATAGTAATACTATAGCCCCTACAGGTGTAAATTCTTGGTGGTTAAGCAGTGCGAAGAGAAACTTGAAGGAACTCTGTTTGATACAGAGATGTTTCCAACACCAGATGCTGTGGGGCCCTCTCTTGTGAGAAGCTGAGTGAAGATCACTTACTTTCCTATTGAGAGCTAGAGCATAAATTCAAACCCTGCTATAAATCAAATATAAATTTTCAGCTCCCCTCACTTTCCCGAGGACGGCTGCAATAACAATGTCACCCGAGTCTGCCTGGTTACCATTAATGCTCTGGATTCCATCCATGCTAATAATTTGGCTCTGTATTCTGAGCGTTTTTACAAAACCCACAGAAAAGGAGGGGAAATATTACTGACCTATTTAATGCTTTGCAGGCTGAACGAAGAAACATAGGTCCGTAACAGATTCTCTTTACATACAGGGTATTTCTAAACTCTCAAAATGGATTGTCTTTCCCAGAAACAACACCCTGAACACCAATCATTTAAATGCTACACAACCTAAACATCTCAAGGGGCATAAGACTACACGCACATCTAACCTGAGCATGAAAAAACAAAAACTGTATAAATGTTCTATTTAGATATTGATCTGTGTGCCAGCCGGTGTTTTCCTTCTGCCAAAAAAATCCCATTTGATCTCATTTAGTATATTTTCTTCAAGAAAATCTAAACCAAGCCTGGGCCAAGACTGACTCACCTCATTCTCATCCCATAAAGCATATTTACTGGAATGGCCACATATCACAGACATGGTAATTTTCATAACCCAAATAAATACAGTCGAGTATCAGAATCCAATTCACAGATTAGTTTCACACTGTTTAAACAGACTTTTTAAAATTCCAGTAAAAGCGTGACCCCCAAAGTGGAACTCCACTCCCAGGTTGCAGTTCAGAAGCCTATTTGGAGAAGGCAGTCTGGGTGAAGTACGCTTTACATTCCTTAAAGTTAAAAGCAACCTGATTTTTAAAGTAGCACCCCTTCGGCCATGTTGGCTTTCAATAATGAATAAATGATGTTTCAGTTAAAAAAAGTGCCAAGAATCAAGGCTGACAGTATGATTTTTTTTAGAGAACTGAAGTATAACTAAAGTAAAGTTTCACAGACTTGCTTAAAGCCAAGTAACTCAAAACCTAATCAGCAGGGGGAAATAACTTTAAAGGTTGAATATGGAACAATTTATTAAAAAGCTGTATTTAAAAAAAATAGTACTTCCATGGGGCATTTAGAGGTGCGCAAAATGAAGATACAGTATTTTCTTCAAAAGCTACATTTTAATAAAATAATATAATCAAATGTTTATTTTGACAAGCATGACAATGGGTTTATGTTTACATCTACGAGCCAATAGAGGGCACGATTGCGGGTTACTCAACAGTTCGCTCGGCACAGCGAGGCTGGCCCTGTGGAAAATGGCAAGCTCGGCAAGTCAAGCAGTTGCTCTTGAACGCAGTAGATGTCGTTATCCTTCTCAGAAGAGGAGCAAACATAAAAGATCTAAAACAGGAGTGAGTTTAGGTGAAGCCTACAACAGATGGACCCAGATAGAAAATGTCATGTATCTGCAGCAAACCTGGCATCTTGACAGCAGAAATCTTGTTCTATTGACTACAACCTTTATATGTATGTCTATATATATATATATATATATATATATATATATATATATATATATATATATATATATATATATATATATATATATATAAATACAACACCTTTGTTTCTGCTCCGATTTTTCAAGAGATGGACTTAAAGATCTAAAATTCAT
This sequence comes from Nothobranchius furzeri, assembly GCF_043380555.1. Lineage (NCBI taxonomy): Eukaryota > Metazoa > Chordata > Actinopteri > Cyprinodontiformes > Nothobranchiidae > Nothobranchius > Nothobranchius furzeri. Next base: position 39,988,343 of record NC_091756.1, on the reverse strand, counting down.
TCCAGATACACAATATTACCATTTCTCTCAAACGTTGTTCACAAATCAGTCTAAATGTGTTAGTGAGCACCTGTGCTTTGCTGAGATAATCCACCCCACCTCACAGGTGTACCACATCAAGATGCTGATCTGACATCATGAGTAGTGCACAGGTGTACCTTATACTGCCCACAATAAAAGGCTGCCCTGGAATGTGCAGTTTTTTTTTTTTTTTTTTTTTTTTTTTTGCTTTATTGGGGACTGGGGACTCAGAACCGGTCAGTATCTGGTGTGACCACCATTTGCCTCATGCAGTGCAACACATCTTCTTTGCATATAGTTTATCAGAATTGTGGCCTGTGGAATGTCGGTCCACTCCTCTTCAAAGGCTGTGCGAAGTTGTTGGATATTAGTGAGACCTGGTACACGCTGTCGTATACGCCGGTGAAGCACATCCCAAACGTGCTTAACGGGTGACATGTCCAGTGAGTATGCTGGCCATGCAAGAACTAGGACATTTTCAGCTTCCAAGAATTAAGTACAGATCCTTGCAACATGGGGCCGTGCATTATCTTGCTGAAACATGAGGTGATGTTCATGGATGTACGGCACAACAATGGGCCTCAAGATCTCATCACGGTATCTCTGTGCATTCAAAATGCCATCAATAAAATGCACCTGTGTTCTTCGTCCGTAACAGATGCCTGCCCATACCATAACCCCACCACCACCATGGGCCACTCGATCCACAACATTGACATCAGCAAAGCGCTCACCCACACGACCCCACACACACTGTCTGCCATCTACCCTGAACAATGTAAACCGAGATTCATCCGTGAAGGGAACACCTCTCCAACATGCCAGACGCCATCAAATGTGAGCATTTGCCCACTCAAGTTTGTTATGGCGACGAGCTGGAGTTGGGTCAAGACTCCGATGAGGATGACGAGCATGCAGTTTAGCATCCCTGAGACGGTTTGTGCAGAAATTGTTTGGTTATGCAAACCAATTGTTTCATCAGCTGTCTGAGTGGCTGGTCTCAGACGATCTTGGAGGTGAACCTGCTGGATGTGGAGGTCTTGGGCTGGTGTGGTTACACGCCGTCTGCGGTTGTGAGGCCGGTCTGATGTACTGCTCTATTCTCTGAAACGCCTTTGGAGATGGCTTATGGTAGAGAAATGAGCATTCAATACACGAGCAACAGATCTGGTTGACATTCCTGCTGTCAGCATGCCAATTGCATGCTCCCTCAATGCTTGTGGCATCTGTGGCATTTTGCTGTGAGACAAAACTGCACATTCCAGGATGGCCTTTTATTGTGGGCAGTATAAGGAACACCTGTGCACTACTCATGATGTCGGATCAGCATCTTGATGTGGCACACCTGTGAGGTGAGATGGATTATCTCAGCAAAGCAGAAGTACTCACTATCACACATTTAGACAGATTGGTGGACAATGTTTGAGAGAAATGGTAATATTGTGTATCTGGAATGAATTTTAGATCTTTAAGTCCATCTCATGAAAAATCGGAGCAGAACCAAAGGTGTTGCGTTTATATTTTTGTTGAGTGTATATATGTATATAAATACATACACATATATATATTTTTTATTTAGCAGTAGGTATTTCTTTCTTTTTGTACTGAAGTCATTTACTTAGTTTATCTGCCAAAAAGCATCACTTTTTTAGGAGGCACATTGAAGAAAAACGAGTTAATATTATGAATATATTTAAAAGTAGTGTTGTTCCTCATAATTCAAATTGTTTACATCCTCATTATGGGACTGTGAAGCGCATTCCCGTGATGGGGGGGACACGGCGCCACGACCAGCAACCTAACTTTTATCTGCACATCAGCAGTACCTATCGGCACCACAGACATGTACTGGACTGAGCTGCCATCTTGAATGGATCTCCAATTGCCCTCTGTGTGTTTATTTCTACTAAAGATGTTTACTCAACTAAAAAACACAATTTATTTTATTTTTTTAACAAAATCAGATATGTGGTATGGCATAAATAAAATGTTGACTCCAGTTGGGTTTGGTGAGTGAGAAAAACACCCAATATGGCGGGCGACGTTACACTAACCAGCTCCTAATGACACATCTACATATTTATGTCTACAATTGGTGCAGTTGGCTCTGGTGCTGCAGAATGAGAAACCCCAACATTTAGCCGTCTGTCTGTAACTTCTCTGTGTTTATTAACTTATCTACCACTGTGGGCTGGCTCCGTGTTTCTGTTAGAAATGTCGCCATGAACTGGGACTTATATTGATTCATTGTGGCAACACTTAAAGAGAAATAAGCCGAAGGAGATCCGAAAGAGAATCTAGTTCATTTTGAAGGCAGCTTATCATGCAGCTGTCTTTTCCAGCATGTTAAATGCCCAGTTTGCACACATTACAAGTGGATGACACACTGCCTTTGCTGTCAGGTTTAAAATACCAACACTAGTTACCAGTAAACTACTGAATCGATTTCAAAATACTTGTACTAGTTTATAAATCACTCAATGGCATGGGGCCAGAATACATGCCAGATCTCCTTCAGGTATACCGTAAATCCTCTAATACAGGCCAGGGCCTGTATTTGACTTAAGCTCATCAAGCTCCAGGCCTTTATTGGAAGGAGGACCAGAATTAGAGGCAGGCCTCAATTTCTATTTGAGCAAAATGAACTAATGGTTCGCTGGAGTTTTTGGCAATTAATATTGTGCCCACATTTTCAAAGTTAAACACATTTCTTTTAACAACGGTAGTTTCTGCTTCAGCCATCTCCCCCCTCCCCCTGCGCAGCGACTGCAAACTCACTGATGCGCCTGCAGCCTCTCGGAGTTCCTGCTGCTCTAAACATTAAAATAATTATTTCATTTCTCTTCCTCACTTCTGATTACCTTCAATGGTGTCTGTTTGTTGCAACCAGCAGGTACAAAAACTAACTTGTTTTTTTTTGTGACTATTTTTCTGTCCTGTCTGTTTATTATTTTCCTGCATCTTCTCTCAATCCTAAAGAAAAACTGCTACCTGGGTTCATATATATTCACCTTATGAGTTACCTTTGAACTGCAGTTCTAAAAGATCTACCGACCGCAAAAACAGCGAAGTGCTCGCTGCTTGCCGGCCGCATCAGTTAGGTGCGTCATCGAGGACAAAACAGGTGATGCGCCCCGATCCACAGCAGCGAATCGCATCAGGCACAAATAAAAGAATAAAAGACACCTCCGCCGACTCAGACACCGGCCAAAATATGATACCCGGCAGTTAATTGAATACAGGCTAATATTAGAGGATTTACAGTATACGCCCAGCAGGGCCCTGAGATCCTTAGGAAGCGGTCAGCTGGTAGAACACTGGGTCAGAACCAAACAGGGTGAAGCTGCTTTTAACCATCATGCTGCACACAGATGGGATCAGCTTCCTCACAACCTCAAATGTGACCCAACTCTAGAAACTTTTAAATAAAAATTGAAAGCCTTCATGTTTTCATCAATCTTTGAATAAATGTTCTTATGCTGCACCTACTGCACTGTAACTGCTCACCCTTTAACTTTAGCTTTGTTTCTTTAAAAAAATTTTTTATTGTATTTTCTGTCACCTTAATTTTAATGTTCTTGATATTCTTGCTAATGGAATGCACATTGAATTGCCTCTGTGTATGAAGTGTGCTATAATAAAGCTGCCTTAGCTTGCCAAAATACAGGCATTCTAGCTCTTCTGTGGAGACGTTAGCTCTGCGTTAGACTACTAGCTAACAGCTGCATGTTATGTTGTCTGAATCCTCACCTTTGTGAAGTAATTGTGTTGTTTTCTTCCAAGAAATAAAGAATACTGATGTAGAGGCACTTGTTGAGATTAAAACTAAGCCATTGTTGTTCCGTTTGAAAATCTCTATCTCAGGATTAATTGAAAGAGTCATATTTGTTGTTATATAAGGTTACATCTGATCTTTTTTACCAATTCCAATTTTTTGAAAATCAAGTGATCGGCCTGATTTCACGTAATTGAATTGGAGCATCTCTCGTTAATACTTCTCCTTCCAGGTGCCGGAGGTTTCTAGCATAAGACAAGGAGCAAATCGAAGATGGTTTTGTGGAAGATGTCAGATAATATGACAATGAATATATGACCTTTAAGTCGTGGAACAAAATAGGGGGAAACTTGGGTTTGGTGGTGGCGACAGCACAAAGATGTGGAAGAGAATGAGGGAGAAATTTGCCCTTGTTTAAAAGTATCTGAAATACATGTACCCAATACTGAAATGGGTTTTCTTGAAGCTTCAGCTTCTGGGTTGCATTTGGCTGTTTGCTTCCTATTTGTGAAAGTGCTTATAATCACTTAGAAACTGTTTTTTACTTGTTATTTTCAAAGTAACATCTGTCTTGAGATTTACCTTCTATCCCTATCTCCCGCACTAGCAGCTGATAGAAAATAGACGGAGAAGCGTTCCGATTAGAAAAGCCTCTCAACTGCACGTCATAATGTCAAGTTAGCATTCGTGGACTCCCCCATCCTGGCTCTCGATGTGGAAGGCTGTTGTTGATCTAGCGTCCAGGAGAAAGAGAAGAGCGTGTCTAGTTGAAGCTAATCTATTAGCAACCACACAACATGGCATAACTCCTCCAGACTTGAGATTTTCTGGAGCTAAAACATCAACGTTGCAGAGCAATAGGGGTCAGTGGTAGAATCACATTGCTATTACCCAATCAGAGGTGAGATGCCCAAATATCAGGAAATAAGACTCCAAATGCTGACGAGTTCTGCTCCCCTCTTCTCACTTCTTGTTCCTGAAACGAGCGTGAGAGCTTTTGTCCCCAGAGATCGGCTCATAAGGCATTTACTAGAGACCACTGCAAACGTATTGGGTTAAATAAGGCCCTGTCCACACGTAGCCGGGGATCTGCCAAAATGTAGATATTTTTCTACGTTTTGGCCTGTCATCCACACGAAAACGGAGTTTTTGTTCACATGAAAACGGATCTTTTTAAAAACTCCGGCCAAAGTGAAGATCTGCGTTTTCTCCGTTTTGGGTGTCTGCGTGTGGACAGACAAAACCGGAGTTTTAAGGTCCGCAACGTCACTTTCCGCGACAAAAAATGCTGACATCACGTGTGCGACCTGTGTTTACACTAGCCGACAGCATGGATGCCCTCAGAGCTGCGCTCGCTTTATCAATTGTCCAAGCGCTTTTTGCTTGTTTGTTTTTGCAAGCGGAATTACTGCTCCTTGCGGAAGACCACAGACGAAGGACGAGGTTAAGAACGGGGGAAGTACTGCCGCCTACAGGTCTGGCATGTCCTTAACAACGTATTTATCCGGGTACGTGTGGACAGAGTTGTTTTTTAAACGAGGTGGTGTGGATGCAAGTTTTTGGAGGGGCGGATATTCGGTTTTAAAAAAAAAACGGCTACGTGTGGACTAGGCCTAAGTGAACTTGGTCTTTAACACTTTTTCTTGTTAAAAATCTAAATTAAGCTGCACATTAATGCTACATATTTATAACCATATATTGTCTCATAGTTGCAAGTAAAGAGCAAGAAATCCCACTTGGCAGATCATAAGCTTTAGTAGCAGAAAAAGGAGAACTGAACGCTGTAAATCAGCAGAATTTAATAAAGCTGAATGACACACAAGAGTCAAAGGGAAGTTTTATGAAGCTTGTAATCACCTCTTCCAGGAAAACACTGTTTTTATTTATTTCCTTCATCTAACCAGATAAATCTCTTCAGATATAAAAATCCCATTTACAATTCGGTTCTGTTGTGTCAGCACAATGTTTAAACAAAACGCTAAACTTTAATGAAACATGGAAGTAAATATGTGGTCATGACACAAGGAACAGTTAATCAGTTTTCAGAACACAAACCTATTAATCTCTGATTGTTTCATTCTTCTCTTTCAGCTAGTACTAATGAACTGCAGTGCCTGTTCCTCAAAAAAAGTCTTGTTTAAACAGAAATAAATAGTGCATTTGTCTATTGGGTTTTTTAGTACAGCAGGACGGTGTGAGACTAATTCCAAATTAAACAACAACGGCTCTGCTCAGCAGTGCAACGCTGCGACTCATTGATGAGTTTAAGAGACAACAACAACGAAGGCGCAGCACAGCCGCAGACGAACAAGCTAGACAAAGTTTTAAATCACACGTGTGGTGGATGAAAAATAGTTCAGCACTCACCAGCTGTGAGAAAAATGACATAAACTAAGCTAAACAGGTCAAAGTGTATTCAGTGGTGAGTTGTGTTGCAGTGCTGTATGTCAACATGACATCAGAGTCAGATCAAGGACAATTTCTACGTGTCAGCTGATCCTAGTTGACTTTGTTTAGAGTTGGTGGTGCCGGTAGTAATATAATAACAAGGTTAATCAACATTTTATTAATTTGACTGGTAGTCTGCATTAAGTCCATTTCGGCTGATTGCAGTTTGTTCGGTATGTGATCACCAACACCTCCAGAGCAAAGGCTTTCTTTTTTTATATTTCATAGAATTACAAATCTTAAAAAGCAGGATCACTGCGAAACCAGTTTTTACTTATTTTTGAAAATAATTGGTCACTCAGAGTTTAACGTGCATGCTGAATGTGAAAATTGTATCCTACGCCTATCTCTTGCATTAGCTTCTGATAGAAAATAAATGGAAAATGCTCAGTTCAGAAAAGCCTGCAGGATCTATGTCACACTGTCACTAGGGTGACTGGTGGGCTGCATGGTGGCGCAGTTGTTGGCACTGTTGCCTCGCAGCACGAAGGTTGCAGGTTCGAAACTCGCTGCGGCCTTTCTGCGTGGAGTTGCGTGTTCTCCCCATGCATGCATGGGTTTCCTCCGGGTACTACGGGTACTCCGGTTTCCCCCACAGATCACAACATGCCCTATAGGTTATGAACTGTAAGTCACTTTGGATAAAAGCATCTGCCAAATAAATAAACATAAACATAAACTTAGGGGGAGACTAGTTTTGGCTTGCTTTTAGCATACCATAGTGTCCGTTTAGTAGAACCAAAAGCAAAACTTATTTCCTCGCATTCATCTTTTAACACCTTCATCTACAGACTGAAATGTTTCCCTAGCCTTTAGTATCTACAGAAGCAATTAGTTACCAAATCAAACAAATCAGCTGTGTTCATTATCTAAAACATGCAGGAAACCTGCTGGAAGTAGACTGCAGTGCCAAGTGTGTCAGTTCCATTTTTTTTTTCTAAGTCCAACAGACCGGATTGGCACTCTGAAGTTGCAAAGTCGGTATTCTGGCCATAGAGGGCAGTGGGGTCTGAGTGACATTTCATTAACTCAGTAAAGGGTAATATTAGCACCTACTGGCTCAGGAAAATGATTTTAAAAATATGAAAAAGTTGCTAAGTAACATTCATAGACTCCTATCTTGACCCACAACAGGGAGGGCTGTTGTTGTTTTAGCATCCAAGAAACAGCAGAGCACATGTCGACTATTAGAAGCTAACCATTAGCATTAGCAACTACACCACACAGCAAAACTCCTTCAGGCTTCTGTTATTTGCGGAGACAAACCATCAGCAATGCAGAGCAAACAGAGTCAGTGGCTGAGCCATGCTGCTGTGAGCCAATCAGAGGAGAGATGTCCGAATATCAGGAAATAAGATTCCATATCCTGCCATCTGTCACTTTCTTTTCCATTTTACTTCTACGCCCTCAAACAGGTGCACCGGAGTCCCCCCCCCCCCCCCTCATTCCTATTAGAGACCACTGAAAATGTTTTAACATGAGTAAAGTCGACCTTTAAAGTATGTTTTTTAGACAATTTTTGCATAAACCACTGTGCTAACAATAGACCTAATAAACCTACGATTATTTACATATTCAGATATTACCACAAAATCATCATTAGTATTGATATTTCAGGACTCAGAAGACTGCAGCAAAGAAGGTGTGCTTTGTGGTTTAAGTAGTTTTTAAAGGGCTTTTCTTTCATCTGTAATCTGAACATTCAACAACAAATCAAACAAAAATCATATTAATCTGAACATGTAGCAGGATTTATTTTTTTCCACACACAAAAAAAGTCATTTTTAATAACAGTTAATGATGGGAAAACCCCAGCAGGTTTCTTTTAAAGGTTGTTAAAGCAATAGTCACCATCTGCCCACCACAGGAATTCAGAAACGCCAAACCAGCACTTTGTGACTGGCATAAGGAAGTTACACCCACTTTGTAATAACATGTTTCTTTTTGGTGAGTTGCCAACAGGGTCGCAGGCAGTGCTGCTATGACAGACTGATCAGATCATTCTGTGTAAAAACAACAGGCCAAAGAAACTGTAATTATTTGTCTGAGGCCGAGGTTAGGTCGCTGTTGAGTTCACACATGCAAATGAAATGTAACTTATAGGACAAACCCAATAATGAGACTCCACTTAAAAAGTCATCTTGACGACTTAAGCTGTAATTATAGCAATTAGACTTTTGTTTTAAAAAAGCACACTTCCATATCTAATAAACCTTTTGATAGGCTAATAACGGCCTGCAATTTTGATGCTAAGATTAAAGGTTAAAACAATTAAAATGCTTTATTTTGAATAAATACTTTCTTGTACTGGAACATGTGAACAGCATGACACTACACCGCTGTGCACATCGGTGAATGTGCTGTTTTGATTTAATAAATCAAGCAAATGAAGGAGTCAAAGTTTCAAGAGAAATTAACTAGAGCCACTGGAGTCATGCATCTTATTTGACTCCGCCACACCTGCTCAGGTCCATCTGTAATGATCTGTTGTCTCTGCTCTGCAGGTGCACACAGGTATTTACTCAAGACCCACTTACTACAAATACATGCTACAGCTGCATCTCTAGCAGCTCGGTTTCCTCTTCTGATACTATCCAACACTGTCAATTCCTTCCCCTCAGTCCCTCTCAGTCCAAGCTTTGATGATACATTTACTTTCAATAGATCAATTTCTGGAAAACAGCAATTACCCCGTGACACATGAAGCCAGAGGAAATCTATAAGTCTGAGATCTTTGAGATGTTCAACAGTCAGGCCAGTCAGTTCATGTTTGAATGCAATAATAAACCTCAACACTATGAATAGCATCAATCAATAACAGCCATGCTACTGGGTATAATTGTTGTCACAGAACCAGGGAAGATTAGGAACGGAGAATCCACATGCAGACATACTGGAGAGGCTGACAGGAGTGGGTAGAAAAAAAACATTCAGTACTAAACGAAACAAAGAGCTTTGCATTGGCCGGGTACACAACAAAGGAATAAACTCAGGCTACATTCACAAACGCAGGTCTTTAAGCTCAATTTTAAGTCCTTGCTAAGATCCAATATTTGTGGCACAGTTGTTCCAATTTTGACTTAAACATGATGGACATCAGACTCCAGTGGGAACAGTTTACGGCCCTGAAGCAACATGCGTAAGCAGAATAAGACACGATGTCTCACAAAGCAAATATGGATGCTACAAATGTCAGCATGTGTGAACCAATTCTTAAGTTGTGTGCACTCAATCAGAGCAGACTAAATTAAGACCAAGTGATAAAATGAAGCTTGTTTCATCCATGCCTCCCTCCTCCAGCACAGAATGGCGACATTTGTCATACTTGACTGATGAAACGCAACATGACCAACGTAAGCTAAGCAAAAGGCAACAATGACGAGCTCTGGCCAGTGTTTGGCAGGCCTCGCCTCTGTCAGTGCGCCCCAGACTACATGGTGTCCCATCCTGGAGTGGTTGTTTAAGAGCTTTAATCTAATGATATTTCATAAACACTGGCGCTATAAACAGAAGGGTAAAGAGATATGAGGAACAAATTTGTTAATTACACACCAGGATCAGGTCTGAGAGGAAGCAGAACAGAAAAGGAAACGGGTACTACTAAATTCAAGGAGAAGTAATGGCGACAGCAAAACTGACGGTATATACGTAGACGCGACATGGACTGGTGCTGCCTATTGGAGCTGGCATAGCAATAGGCCACCATCATTGGATGTGCATTCATTTGAACTGAGGGAGGTGTTTAACCCACTAAAAAAATACATTTTTATTATTTTTCCCAAATCAGATATTGTCGTGAGCCGGGGTGAGTACTCGCTCTCACAAACTATCTCTGGGTATGTTCACAGGAGAGGGAGCGGCAGCTGCATCGCATCAGCTGATTCAGCGGGTCTACTACTAAATGAGGATGGTGAATACAGCTCGACGCCGGATGATTACTACGACTTGGTGGTGCCCAGCCCTCACTCTAGCTCTCTTGGTTTCTCGTGATTAGTCTCAGTGTATTGTTGGCTCTTGTACGTTTTTGGACCTTGTGTAATCTTTGTATTTTTGGACTCACCCACCTCAGGCTCTTCGCTCATCTGGAATTACTCACTCGAACTCCATAGGACTCCTGGACTACGCATTCAGCCACGTTCATCATCCTCCTCCCGACCAACCCGCTCTCACTCTCAAACCCTGCGCACCCTCTCAAGCTCAGGAGATCTCCCTTCTGGATCATCCCCGGCTCTCTACCTCCCCACATTCCCCAAACCAAATCATCTCCCGTAAGTCCCCTCTCAGTATTCCTGCCTAGACTGTTTACCTCCTGGACTCACCTCTGGTTTGCTCTCCCTCAGACCCTGGTTCACGTTTTCTCCCCCCGATCCGCTGGAATTCTCAGCGCGCTTTAAGTTCCCCCCAAATAATAAATTCTGTTTTACTTACCTTCATTCTGTGTATGGAGTTGTGATTCTGCATGTCTTGGGTTAGACTCATCCCCAAAACCATGACAGATATATGGCATGATAATTAAAAATAATGTTATTAAACAAAATAAGTTAAAATAATTAATGTATAAATCCTATTAGGTAGGCTAGATAAGTAAATAGTAGATTTGTTTTCAACAATGTGCTGATTGTTGCAACTGTAGGCGGCACAAAAACCAGCTTGCCCACCCTGCATTGACTCCATTTGGGTTTGGAGAGTGAGAAACCCATCCAATATGGAGGCAATGCTTTTACGCTCTTCATCGCCCAATTGCAGTCTATGTATATGTCTGAGTACAACAACAAGATATCAGTAAATTAATACCAGAAGTATTTTTATTATTGTGCTATTTTAAACCTTTGAGTGCAAAGGTAGGCACATTATATGATAGAATACTACCGTTGGCACTATTCAGGTGTCTGAATACCCGGAAATAAAACAATAATTTCAGTAAAACTCCACCAACGCCACTCCAATCAAACGCGCCTACACCAGCATCTTAAGCTTAAGTTATACTTCTCCATCAGCTCCATGAGGGAGATATGCACACGCATTGATGAAGACATCTTACCTTCGGACTTCTCCATCACCTGGAGAGTGTTGCAAAGCAATTCCCTGCCAGGACAACAGAGGGCGTAGCGTTATTCTGTGGTATCCTGCCACCATTAAGCTTGGTTTATGTTTGACGCATTCACTTTCCGCGCGGTGATGCGGCTCGCGGCTGGAACGCGCTTCACAACTCGCAGTGTTTATGGTTTGTGCGGCTCGTCTCTGCGGTGAGCCATTATTCTCCAAAACTGAACGGGGCAGCATGGAGCTCTACAGCATGCATCCAACACTACACCACAGTAGAAGTAGAAATTACTGTTTACAACATGACATTTCAGCATTTTTAACAGCGTTCTCGTCTTTTCCGACAGTGCGAGCTATTTCTCTCCAAGAACTATTAACAACATGTTGATCACAGTGATCTTTGAGAGCTGAATCATACAAATGTCTGTATTTACGAACCTCTGCCGTGCCGGTCCGCCATGTTTTTCCGCGTCCGACCGTCCGCGTGGTTAGAAATTTTCCGAGGTGCGCGTTGCGGAAATCTTGGGCCGTGCGGAGACGCGGTGGAGGGGCGTGGTTGTTAAAATGACGCAAAATGACGCAACTTTTCCGCGCGGAGCCGTGCGGACCTCGCGGACGCGTCAAGCATAAACCAACCTTTACAGTCACGTATCTGGCCTAAGACAGTGCAGTTACTATTGTTTTAATGTATTTCAGAGACTTTTTAACACAGAAAAATTTGTCCCTCATTCTCCTCCACCTCTTCATTTGATCGGCTCCTCTAAACCTACATTTCCTGTCATTTCCGAATAAAAACGCTTGCTGTGTAAGTTTGTACAACTTCAGTCACGGGTGAATCAACGTTCACATTGCCAGACCTTTTCCGTGAGTAGTTTTTCGGTCTGTTCTGTCTCTGCTGCTAAATATCTTTTTATTTTTTGAGGGGCCAATGGTAGTGCTGTTGACAAATGTTAAAGAAGTCGCATAATGACCAATCACAAGCTTGCGGTCTCCCATCACTTCAACAGATAGTTAAAAAGTTGGGCATGTCTCCATCTCCCTCTGTGGGCCTGTCGGAGAGCCCTTGCGCCGACACATAATGGCGTAGCATGTCTCCGTACCAACAAGTATAAATTAGGCTTTAGGCAAGTCAGTTGCTGTATTGGCTGTGGTAGTCCAGTGGTTAAGGCAAGTGGAGCTAAAAAAAGAAGGAAACAAGTTATTGCTGGGACCAGGATGGCAACCTGCACAAAACTACATGCCAACTCACTCTAACCAGTGGACTACGAAGTGTATTACATCCCCTATCAACCAGCTCAATGGCCTAGCGACATGAATGTCCACCCTGGGTCTGGGAGAACGGGTTTCAAATCCTGATTGAGTCATACCAAAAACTTAAAAAAAAAAAAAAAAAAGGTTCCCAAGCATGGCTGTGTCTGCAGCTCACGCCCCAGGGGATGGCCAGATGCAGAGAAAACAACTAGTGGGACTTTAACTTTTTAACTTTAATATCCTGTGCTGGCCAGGAAAGAGAGGTTTCAGACCAGAGAGCTTAGAGGACGAGAGAATGAGACTAGTTTCCACTAAGGCTTTACAGGATTTTCAAAGTAAAACTCAAAAATTGAGCTGAAACAGGATAAAGCATGAATGAAGCCAAAATGGGTATAGGTATTTTCTATGAGGAAATAAAAATATCACATGGTGAAAATTGTTTTCCATGATACAGCCCCTTTATCAAATACATTTCCCCAACGAGGGGTAAATAAAGTCTACTCTATTATATTCTATGTAGGCTTCAGAAATTAGAGTTACATAAAGCTGTATCAAAACTATTTCTACAAGCTGATTTATGTGCCCCACCTCTAACACAGATTATATACTTACTTGCACTCAAATGTTTGAATCACACAGTAGAATCACACTCATATGAACAAAACTATTTATATATTAACCAATCTAATTTTATTATCCTATAAAAGTGACTTCTATACCTGTTGCATTCATTTATTTCACACATCCACCAGGGTATCGTTAAAAACTACAACATACATTCATTTTATTTCAACACAATATTTCTATTTATTCAGCAGTCTCTCAGGAAATATTCTATGCACAAGTTTGACACAAAAGAGAGCATCCAACTTGGTTTTTACTCACAACTCCACACATGTTGATGCCCAGACAGGAGGTCTTGAGGTCACATTTTTAAAAAGCATCCCTTCGGCATTATTTTTTCAGAGTTTTACAACAATAAGAAAATAATGATCGACCAAAACTGAAACTTCAGCTAAGAAACATGAGCTCAGCCTCTGTTACTGGAATTTAAAGGTTTTCTGTTTGGGTTTATTTCATTTCCTCCAAAAGCTGGCTTGATTTCCATCATGTGAGAAATAATGTGGATTTGAAAATAGATCAGGATTTGGGTTTGGACTTTTTTAAAGAATCATGTCAGATGGTATTCTTTTCCCATGTGTAACAATCATCCTCTTTCATTTTCTACCACACTGCAGTAACAAGTACTGCATCAGTGAAGTCACCAGAATGGAACATTTGGCTTAAGTCTCATGATGTCTACTCCAGATGTGGAGGGACTTTTACTTCAGTTAAATCAAAAACCCTGCATGTTGAAAAATTGTGTTAAATGGTTTCTCCTGATCAAGGCTATGTTAACATATTAAATAAAATAAATAAAACTAACTAAACACATGGGGTATTTTTATATTTTATTCAGGAAACTGCCCCATTTGTTTAACCCTCCCACTGTCCTAATGGGTGTGACCCCACCAGGAAAGTTGACCATTGAGCAGGGTTGATGGTTTATCCCTTGGGTCCACGTGGAAGGGGTAAGGAGTGAGCACCACCTCACCCCTGCCACGTGAACCTCAAGGGATAAACCATCAATCCTGCTCAATGGTCAACTTTCCTCGCGGGGTCACCCATAAAGACAGTGGGAGGGCTAAAAGGAAAAAATACATAAAACCTGCTGCAGCCAGCCACTAGGGGGAGCGTGTATATCATTTTGTGTACTATTTGTGCATCTAGTTAAAATATATGTAGATGGAAGGGGAAAAACGTTTGCATACACAAAATCTGCCAAGAATAAAGAAAATAGTATATTTTCTGTTATTTTTCTGTTATGTTGAGACAAACAGCTGAAGTTCATCAAAGACCCTTGAGACTTCCCAGGTTACTAGACATTCCACGCTTCGTCCCACTTCTATTTTAGCAGTGCCTTTGAAGAGCAGAGATTTAATTTCTTCACATGTTTACCTTTTCTTCATCCCCAGCTACCCCTCCCCTGCAGCATTTCACTTTTCCCTCTCCCTCCCAGAAGACAAAGCAGGCAGACAGCTCTAATAAACAGTGGCACGAAGCCTCACAGTGAAGGCGTATGCCGAGGCAGCCGATGCGATCAATTATCGAGTGGCCGATTCTCTTTAATTAGAGGGTTTAAGTATTGAGTCGGGCCTGGGTGGGAAGCTGAGAAGCAGCATGTAAACCAACCTCATTACACTGCAGTGATTCACCTCCCAGGAGCTGTGATCCACGCAGTGTTTACACCATACATTTGTTTCTGTGGTAACATATCGAGTAGAGGAATGGCTTGGTGACAGACCCAGTTTTTTCTAAACACCCCCCACCCCTTCCTCTGCTTCACTCTCCATTTTCTTTCTTTCACTCTCCCTCCCACTCACTGCTGAAGAGGCTGTCACACTGGTTTGCCTTTTGTTGTGGAGAGTCTGGAGAGGTAGCACAATGTGTCCTAGTTAAAGCAGTGCCCCATCTGCCCGGCATAATTAGACAATTATGCTGGAAGGATCTGTCATTAATTCCTTTGTGGTGGCCAATTTCGCACCACAAAGAGAACTCAGGTTTAGGTTTTCTTTGCAAATCTCTCTTCATTTACCCTGGCTGTGCTTATCATGCTCAAGTATTGATATTGTGGCAACTTGGGGCAGGAAAATATTCTCCTGCCAATATTGACTGGTTTGTGCTGTTGTAGTGAAAAGGCCAAGGGGAATATTGGCTGTTGTGTTCTGCTGAATAAAAACAAGCAACTAGAAAACAGCTATGTGATTACACGGGCAGACACACAACAAACAATCACAGTTAATGTACAAGGGTTGGATAAACTAATGAAATATACATACTTGGAGATGCATTAAGGCTTTTCAGATTAATGTGAATTGTCAGTTAATAAGGCATCACTAATTTATCCTTAAATTGATCCATTTTATGTGTCATAAAAAGATGATACATCATCCATTACACAGAGTTACATTTTAACGGGGGTGGGGGGGTGGGGGGGGGTCTTAGGCATCAACACTGACAGTGCTACCCTAGTGAACTAGACCAAATTCTTGCTTTGCAAAGTTTTGTCTAGGCACGCTCCATTGGAACCTCTGCAGCTCCTACTAGGACTCTGGCTAGCCAATCACAACTCTCTAGAGGGGTTTCAAACACATAAAGAGCTGTGATTGGTCCATAATGGTGGGCCAATCATAGTGCTCTATCTGCTTAGTGAACAAATCAGAGCTTTATCCGCTTTGTGGGCCAATCAGGGCACTCTATATGCCTGGTGGGTGGGATGATGCAACAGAGTGAAACAAGAGTATGTCACATTCATTGTCCAGTAGCATGCGGAGATCATTTGAAAGACAACGGTAGAACCCGCCCCACAACCGAGAGCCGTCAATGGAGCGTTGCCAGACTAAATAATACATTTATTTAGTCTGGCTTGCCAGGCTATGACAGTGCAGCCTTGTCTTGTCTAACTTGTGTGAATGTGTGTGTGTGCATCGGTGAATGACTGTGTTGCAAAGCACCTTGGGGGGGTTGTAGAACACCATAAGGCCAAATACAGACCATTTACCATGTGACTAAAACAATGAACCTTGACATTGGGCCTCTTTAGGAATAACAGGGGCCCCAACAGCGACTTCTATTGCCCTATCAAAGTGTTTCTTTAGATCACAGGTCAACTTTGCTTTACTTATTTTAATACATGTCTTTGTCTACATCTCTGAACTGGCCCAGGAACGCCTTGGGGTTCTACCGGGGGAGCTGGTGGAGGTGGCCGGGGAGAGGACGCTCTGGAACTCCCTAGTTGGGATGCTGACCCAGACCCGGATAGATGGAGGAGGAGAAAAGAGCTTCAAACGAAGAGGATTTGGAATCTTATTTCATGATATTTGGACATTTCACCTCAGATTGGTTAACAGCAACACAATTCTACCACTGACTCCATTTGCTTAGCAAAGTTGGTGGTTATTTTCCACAAATAACACAAGTCTGGAAGAGCTTCTGCTGTGTGGTGGAGTTGCTAATGCTAACGGTTAGCATCTACTAGCAAAGACATTGTCTGATGTTGCCTGGACACTAAATCAATATCAGCCTTCCCCATCGTGTTGTGAGTCAAAATGAATGGGCCTATGAACGGTAAGTGACAGTGTGGCATGGACCTGTCTATTCTGAACCAAGCCTTTTTGCATCTATTTTCTATCAGAAGCTAATGCAGAAATTTGGGGTAGGAGACTATTTTCACATTCAGCCTGCATGTTAAACTCAGGGTGACTGTTCATTCTCAAAAATAATAAACAAAAAAATGGTTTCTCAGTGAACCTGTTGCTTAAGCCTCCTACTCCAAACCCGAGTTTCTGAACTGAAGAAGCTTCTTGAATGAGATTTTTTTTTATGAAAACAAGAAAAGTCCATTTGTTCCCAACAAAACTTCAAGAACACTTTTAATATGATGGACTTTCAGGTAAATACACATGAAAGTTTAAACCCAACTTTTTCCCATAGATCATTGCTTTTATGAGTGCCATCCATCCATTTTCATCTGCTTATCTGGGGTCGGGTAGTGTGGGCAGCAGCCTAACCAGAGAGGCCCAGACTTCCCTCTCCCAAGCCAACTCCTCTAGGGGAATCCCAAGGTGTTCTTTGGCCCGCCGAGTGACATAAGCCGTTTTTAAAAAACGATGGCGCCAATTTGTCGCAATCTCTGTGATGCCACAGACTTCTATTTAGCTTGGACGTAACTTGCTTTTTATTGTGATTGAAGCCGCGATCGTTAAGTTTTGTTAACAAGCCGCTCCTAAAGGTCTGTCCCCATCAGTCCCTGTGCCATCTCTGGTGTTCTGAGTTTCAGCTCTAACAGAGAGACGCTCATGGAGCGATGCAGCGCTCCAATTTGCCGTCTCAGCTGATTTTGTTCAAAAAGCCAAACTTATTGCTCGTGTTTACTTTCATTTTCAATGTATTTGGCGGCCGGAGCTTGGCATTAACTCCCCACGTCATCATGACACCTCCCTCTGTTGCGCCATGGCGCATCAGCCGTTTATAGGACAGACCATTACCGCAATATTACTACCAAGTGAGGCGGAACGAATGCCGCAATATTTTGCTTAATTTGCTAAAGAAACACACACACACACACACACACACACAAACGGGAATTACTACAGGACCCGACATACAAGCTCGTTCTGGCTGATTTCTGCCTAAAGCTTCATTTAAAAAACAAATATACAAACGAAAAAGGTCTATAAACAGAACCGCTCTAAGTTTCGTAGTTTTCTACCATTATTTTTTAAACAAACGTACGTACTTTGTTGCTCTCCTGTTTCTCTTCCTGTCTTCCAGCGGGCGGTGCACAAAGCATGCTGGGACAGCCTTGCTCTGTGAGGATACACCAGACATTCTTGAAATGTGGGTGGAGTGAGGACGCATTTGAGGATGCGAGAATGAGTATTCCTGGAATCCGGACAGTACTAGTCGCTGCGCTGTGACGTCATCGACCTCAAAATGCGTCCTCACAAGCATCCTGCCCCTGGATTCGGACAAAGCCAATGGCTCCTCACTTGACACTAAGCTTGAAGGGGTTCGATTAGGGGGTCAAATCACCAAATGGTTCCCGAGCGTGGCTGTTTCTGCAGCTCACCGCTTTCCCAGGGAATGGGTCAAATGTTGAGAACAAATTTCACACACCAGTGTGACAACTAATGGGACTTTAACTTTAAAGTCCCCAGACTCGTCACTGAAAGATGTGCCGGTAGGATTGACGAGGTCTTCGAAGAACTCCACCCACCGATCCACAACGTCCTGAGTCGAAGTCAGCAGCACACTGTAAACAGCATTGGTAGTGCTGTTTACAGTGTGCTTTCTCCTCCTGAGATGCTGGATGTTAGACCAGAATCTCCTCAAACTCGTACAAAAGTCTTTCTCCATGGTCTCACCAAACTCCTCCCACGCCTGGGTTTTATGGATGCTAATTGCTTTAATGTTCTATCATTCTACAGTTAATTTATTTCCTCAGCATTTAGGCAAAGTAAAGACAAATCACTTATCAAAAATGCCCAAGAAAGAAACCCTGAAACAGAAATCCAAACTAAAAAGCATCCCATGTTGACTGGTTAGTTGAGATAATATATGTAATCATTTATTCATTGTAGTGTATTGCGCTTTGGAACGTCACTATACAGGTGCAGGTCATTATCATTATCATAATATGGCTTCACTTTTCAACAATGGAGGAATTCTGACACACTTGGTGGATATGTATACTCCGTCTTTGGTTCTGATTGTCATGGGTGATTCTGCAGGTTGAGTGCTTTGCAGTCTTGTTTCTGGTTTTATTGTATTTCTGGTACTTCCTGTTTTATTTTGTGCATTCACTTCCTGTCTCATTACAGGCAGCTTCACAACATGAGGCTCCTCACTAATCTGCCTCATGTCTTGCACCTGGGCCCTGGCTTCTCCATTTAAGTGTCTTTGCAACAGTTTCCTTTGACAGTTTGTCCTCTCCTGTTGTGTGATGTGAACCTGCTCTCAGAAACACTTGGTAAAAGTGTATTCAGTTAGATTTGGACTTTTCAGTTGTGTTGTACTCCAGGAATCCCTTCTGCTGATTAAAACTGTGTGAGCTCTGCATTTGAGTCCTCTTTGTGCTTTGATACTGATGATAACATTTCTGGCTCTTTTAAGTGTGAGTCAGTCTTAACACGTACATTTATGCTTTACAGCAGGTCCATATGCAAGCAGCTTCCTGAGGAGTTTAACACTTGTCTATATTAGCCAACTTTTAGGTAGGTAGTAAGAAGCAGTTTACAGAAGTACAGACCGATACTACACAATCCAGGTAATTGTGGCCAGTGGTCATCTGCTTTAGCAAACTAGTCTCCTTTAATCAGACAAAAGAAATGTTAGGATGTAGCTAAGCATGGTTATGTTTTAAGTTATAGCAAACTGTGCATTTGGCAATGCTATTTTTGTTTAACAAAATAAAAGCACATTGCAACACATACTTTCTTAGTACATGAATAAATATACACATCTTAAAACTGTCAAATTGATGAAGCAAAGATTTAAAGCAGTCATTAATTGTAATATAAAGATAAGTACATGTTTAAAGCCTGTGCATCGTTCAGCTGCAAAATTTAGTTTGCAAAATGTGTTTTGTTGTGTAAAGAACAGTGTAGGAGTGAAGGACAAAGTGAGTCTGATACAGTTAAAGATTTTTGCTTTAATTCTGTGCAAAACCCTCTAATTTTTACTCTTAATTACTTAGAACTGGCAGGGCTTTTTTCTCTATTTTAATGAGCAACCTGTTTCAGTCAAAGTCCAAAAATATTAACTCCCCACCAAATATATGTGCTGCTGCGTTAAGTGCTTCCCAGTTCCACAGAGAAACTCAGCTAGTCGAAGGCACGTGGGAAGATATTTTACAATGTAACTCAAATCTGATTAGAGCAGCGATCTAATCAGCCATGAATTCATCTGTGAAGACAAGCAGGCAAAGAGAAAATCACCGCAGAGAATTCTGTGTAATTATCAAAAATCTCACAGTGGTACATTAAAATTCTAATTACGACATATTATCTTAATTGCTAAGGAGATGCAAATCAAAACAAGGTTAACACTGCTCCCTTAGCATGCCGGAGAACATGTGGCGGGAACCTCTTCAGTATTCACAGAATCAGCTTGACTTGTTCGACATGAGAGGCTGTCATTTTGTAATGCCTCTCCCTCTTAGGGGCGATAATCCTCGCTGAGAGCACAAGCGGCAATGGCGCAGTCGTGCAACAATGACAAAGAACAAACATCTAATTGCTGTGCAATCATTTCCTTTTATTGTAACAAACAAAGCCAATGTGAGAGATCTTTATGAGACAACTAATTTTTGCTGTCCAGAAAAAAAAACTTTCCAAATTCTGCAGGAGCTAAGAGACTACCCAGACATTTTCATACTTCTTGCAGATGCATCCATACTGCACATCACATACAGGAAAAAAAAAGTTCAACAAGCCACAACTCCCTGGCTACACAACAAATTGCATGTCATAAATTTTATCTGACAGGTGCACACTGTAACTCTGCAGACATAAGACAGCCAGATGACAGCAAGCACAAGGGCTAATGGTGACAGGGGAGAACATGCCATTCTGCACAGATTTATGAGAGGCAATCCATCAGTAGAACCAAGTGGCATCAAACATGGATAAAACATGTTTAAATGTGGCTTTAGAGAGTTTACAGCATGTGAAAGAGAGCAGAGAGAAGGAAGTTGCTGCCACCGATAAAGGATCGTTTGCATTCCATCCCTGTCATTTAATTGGAGTAGTTGTGCTCTGATAGAAATCTCTTCTGTCTCTGGAGGTTCTCACAGGTAATTACAAATCGTGTCAGCTTTAAACTAACTAAGAGTTATTTCTGAGGTGTCAAATTCCTGACAGAAAATAATAAACTAGAGCTGCACCGTGTTTTTACTAAAAAATATTGGAGTTTCTCTACCGGCTGGCTGTGGGACAGCGGTTACCCACATACTGTAAATTGAGTTTCTTGTTCTCACTTTCTCCTTACACACAGTACAAACACTTTCACAGATGCTCCGTCCTTCCTCTTAGCTGGACAGGAATAAATGGAGACCCCAGGAGTTCCCCTTGGCCCTGGCCCCTAGCAGTGTATACCAGAGCCGACAGCTCTGATCACTCCTGAGAAAGCAAAAGCTGCTTGGGGATCGCTTTACAATTCTCAGGGGTTCGAATAACCTGATCTTGAACTGATCCTGAGCACTGATCCTTTTGGTATTGGGTTAGGAACGTGTGAAGGGGCCTGTTGAAAGAGCTCGCTGGATATCAACATCCCCGCTCCGTGTTGCTCTGGAGCAACGGATTGTTTAACTTGATTAGTCTCTGCCCAAGTGTTGGCATAACCAATGCCAGGCCCTCCAGACACCAGTATCAGTGTGTCCGAGGGAGAAGTGTTCTCCGGAGTCTCGAGGTGGAGCCCATTACCCTGAGTGAGAGCACTGTAAGTTAATAGGATTTGCTCGTGATCAAGAGACTGGGCTATTTCCTGGGGGCTGTTACAGGCCCAAGCACAAAAATAAATGTTCCTTTATTCAACGCTATTAAAAGTCTCCCCCTCCTGTAAAAAAAAAAAAAAAAAAAAACTCCCTACCATCCACCACTCTACTACTTTTCTCCTAGTTGGGATATCTGTTTTTGCTGCAGGAGGTTGCACCCTCCCTCTCTCTCTATCTCTCTCTTCTTCCAGCCAGTAAAAGTAAAAGGTTGGCACTTTTTGTCTAAAGGAGCCATTTGTTCAGGTGAAAATGAAACTTGCATTGTAAGCAGAGCCAGGCCTGCGTTTGGACAGGGGCAGAGGGGATTCCAGATTAATCTTAGGACTATACACCTTACATATATTCATTGTGGAGTAATTGCTAAGGGGCTTTATGTAATGTATTCTCCCCATGAGGTAAAACCTAGTAGCAGTGAGGAACTATAATAGAGTAAGAAGATCATACAAAAATGGTTGCTGCTCCAACCTTTAGCTCTGAGCTTAACCCTGACCTCAGATAGTAATTACAGAGTTAATTACCAACTGATCTGAGGAGGAAGATCCAACGTGTTCCACTGCAGATGTCAACTGGGCTTAAGAACCTCCTTCAGTGAAGCAAAATGGATCACAGTCGTGTATAATTTAGCAGCAAGAGCTATCTTAGAAATGATTTCACCCATTTATTTTCCAAATTACAAAGTTAGCATTTCTAATTTTCCTTTTGGCAAGTTGTTCAACATTTTCTTTTAAATGATACGACAAAATAAAAAGAGGCTGAAACTTTTTCACAATCAAAAGTTACTTTAAGGATTGGTTACTGCAACTGTCTGGTTAGTTAGCTACATTTTCTTAATGTAATGTACGTTTTTTGAATAAATGTGACTTTTAACATAATATGTTCCCACACAAGTTCAAACAAGTCAAATAAAAAAAATGACAAAAGTATTCATATTTATTGCTGAAAAAGAAATCTACCTAAAAGTTTGTCAGAGTCAGAAGTTTGTAAATCTGGAGGATTACTAATTAATTTGTCAAAATGGGTCAAAATAAAGTACTCATCAGGATAGTTAAACTAAGAAAAACATTTATAACCCAAACATGCTGCAACTGCCTTTAAAATGAACGCACTAAGGTATTTCTAGATTATTGCTAATCTGCTCACAAGTGCTCGATCATGAAAGATTACTCCAAATATCTCAGTACATATTTATAATGAATCGTTATATTGCAGACATCAGAGACCGCTGCAGACAACCAGAAAAAGAAGATGTTGATCATCATCACATTTATTTAGAAATGGCTAGACTTATTTTTATTTACTGCTGTTAGCTGTGCCACAACAGCAAATATACATAGAATGAAAACTCCATCTTTCCCTCCGTGGCTGGTCTCATCCTTCCAAGCTAGGGTCCTCTACCAGAGGTCTGGGAGCTTGAGGGTTCTGTAGTATCTTAGCTGTTCCTAGAACTGCTCTTCTCTGGACCGAGATGTCTGATGTTTTTCCTGGGATCTGCTTTAGCCACTCCTCCAGTCTGGGGGTTACTGTCCCGAGTGCCCCGATGACCACAGGCACCACCGATGTCTTCACTCTCCAGACTTTCTCAAGTTATTCTTTGAGGCCCTGGTTCTTCTCTAGTTTCTCGTGTTCCTGTTTCCTGATGTCCTCTGTTTGTCCACCAACACAATGCCTGGTTGGTTCAACATCACCATTTTGTCAGTGTGGATCTGGAAGTCCGACAGGAGCTTGGCTCTCTCGTTCTCTACCACCTTATGGGGTGTTTTCCGGTCCATACTCTGCACAGATGTACTACGCCAGCCACTTAGTTGTGGCGTTCCATGTATGCTTTCCCTGCCAGCATCTGACACACTGCAGTTATGTGGTGGGATGTCTCAGGGGCCTTTTCACATAGCCTACACCTTGGGTCTTGTCTGGTGTTGTAAATCTTGGCCTCTGTTGCTCTGGTGTTCCTGTGCAGCCATGATGAGTGCCTACATTATACATATATATATATATATATATATACATATATATATATATATATATATATATATATATATATATATATATATATATATATATTGTCACACCCCGTCCTGTCTCCCCTTATGGTTTAGTCATGTGTCTCTGTTAATTGCTCCCACCTACCTCTCGTTTTCCAATCACCCAAGTTCCCAACCCTCTTGTATTCAGTTCTTTGTCTCGTGTTGGATCATTGTTTCTATGTTGGCGTGTTCCCCATTAAAACCTTAATCGTTCCTGTGTGTCTGCTTGCCTGCTTCCCTCACCCACGTGTGGATCCTTACCTCCGCTTCATTCACCGGCGTGCGCTGACACACACACACACACACACACATATATATATATATATATATATATATATATATATATATATATATATATATATATATATATATATATATATATATATATACCCTAATTAGTCAAAAACTTGGTCATTTATCTTCTGCCATCAAGACAAACTTGAGGAATTTGGGTGTTGTTTTTGATCAATCAATGTCTCTCGATGGCCACTCAAAAACATTGGTCCGAAACAGTTTTTATCACTTAAGAAATATGTCCAAACTGCGAAGGTTGGTGTCAAAACATTAACTTGAAATGGTTATCCATGCCTTCATCCCCTCCCATCTAGATTACTCTAACACGCTCTTCACACGTTTTACCAAAAAAGCCCTTGACCTCCTTCAGTTGGTCCAGAACTGCAACGGCAGGAGAAGAGCTCACATCGCTCCTATTCTAATGTCTCTGAACTGGTTACCCGTTAACTTTAGAGTTCATTTTAGAATCCCGACTATAACTTTCAATGCTCTACATGGTCAAGCTCCTCCCAATATTACTGAACTGTTAAAGCCTTATGCTCCAACCCGAGCCCTCAGGTCCACACACCAGAACTTTCTAGAAGTTCCAAAGACCAGATATAAAAGTTGAGGTGATCGCTCCTTCCAGACTGTTGCACCTCAACTTTGGAATGATCTTCCTTTATCCTTACGCAGCATTGACAGTCTGGACACTTAAAAAACAGCTAAAGACCCTTTTATTTAAAGCTGCTTTTACCTAAATCTTTTGTTTTCTTATTTTTAACTCAAATTTGTAATGAATTTTTCATCTGTTTTATGATATTTCATAATTTTTTGACTTTGTTTTTCTGATTTAATCTATTTCTCTTTTGAGATCATTGTGATTTTATGACTTTGTTTTGATCTATGTGTAGCACTTTATGGTTCTATGTCTGTGATAAATGCTATATAAATAAAATGTACTTACTTACTTTACTATATCCTAATTTATTCACTGATTTGGGAATATGTAAACTTTTCAAAGTAAATTAATTTGTTAGCTCAAAAATTATTTATTTTAATAAATTACGAGGTAATTTCATTATTTTAAAATATGTTTTGAACAAACTGATCCTATCCAAGTAAACAAAGATACCTAGAAACACTCAGCCAAATGAATTCCATCACTAAGCTCTTATTTTTTCCAATAAATCCTAGAACCTGTTTCCCTTTATGTGCAAAACATGTCATAACTTAACATTTGACAACTCAAGACATAAAATAAAGCAGATTTGTCCTTATAATAACCCTCCGCGAGTGAAAACACAGACACACCTCCCCAGGATTTAGTTTAAAAACTTAAGACAGAATAGAACTGGTGTGTTTCACAGCAGATCCAAGCACAGCTCACTCAGGAAACCTGAATGTCTTCAGTGAGTCAAACAGTTAAAGTTGAGCCGCTGCTGCCATAAACCCGGTGGGAGAGCTTGGATTAATCTAGGCAATGTTAATGATGCAATTTATATGTGAGGGGACCGGTGTTTGGCAGGCTCTTTCCGTCTGAGCGGGCTGCGCAACCCAGCGAGCTCCCAACACCCCCCGCTAGATGGAGGGGGTGGAGTAGGAGGAGGATGTCAGAGCCCATGTGAAAAGAGAGCGCGAGCGAAGCACTGATAAGAGCCATTACTATTAGTGTCTGTCTGTCACCTGCTGTGCGTCATCCAGCCTTCTCTCTCTCCACATGCTCCCCCATCCCCATCGCTCCATCCCTATTCGTTTTCCTGAGGCACATCACTTCAAATTTGCACTCACCTACACATTTTTCCATCCTGTCAAAGACAGACTCCACTGGCTGGAAAACTGAGCCGAACTCTTAAAACTCCTGCTAGCTTTGTTTCAAAACAGTTATGAATTAGTGAAGGTGCGGGCATCTGACAGCATTTATTTAATAAACAAAAGAGAAATAGATGAAACCAAATGGCAGGAGCGGGACGACATACTCTACACAATTTTAATTTTCTCCAGGCCTACGCGAAGCCTAATTTGGTTTTTCATTTATTACTTGGCGCACTTCTGCAGCTCCTTAAACTTATGAACTCGGGAGAAATGAACAGTAATTGCAGGCTGTTCTTTATTTTCTTAAAACCTTTTTAACGAAAATATTTAAAGCTGTTTTTCTCAGTTGCTATGCAACACTTCAACCGCAAGAGTGGGAGCATGCTGAGAATGTGCCAAATAAATACTACTGCCACAGGCATTCTGTGGGGAAATATGAGAGAGGGGCATCACTCAGATTGATGAAAACATGGAGCGCTTGTGCAAAAATGCACAATCATTCTTTCATTCACCAGTCCCTTGACCCGTGTCAATAGATGACTAACAAAGGTTGGTTTAATGAACCACTGTTTACAGTCTGAACGGTTCCCAGATCTCTTGTTGCACCATTTGCTGCTTGTGAGTACAGTGACGTGACGTCCACAGCGTACCTAATGCCCTGCGAAAAACATATTTTCTACAGTGTGACATAAGAATGCCACCAGTTATGTAGACTCCCGTCTATTTCACAAGTCCTGTCAGATTTCACTCAGCGCTTGCCTGGAGCCTGGACAGCTGCACGAGAGACGAGGCAAAAGGCAAAGGGAACCAATGGTGCAAGGCTTTCTTCCCGAGTCTGGAACCAAGGACACATTATGCAAGATATCATATTGAATCCCCGCGCCAGGCTCTGAGGCTAGATGATACACATTTAGTGCGCCTGTCTCACGAGCCCTCAATGTTAATCAACGCTCTTTCCCACTGCATACTTATGAGTTACAATCCACTCCCCACGTCTTCCCTTTGGCAGCTCGAATTAAGCCGCAAATTTGATGGCAAATTAACTTCAACAGGGATGTTGATATGTCACCTTTACGGTGAGACGGCACCAATTCTTGCTGGGGCAACAAAAATATCCTTGCATCTAACAGGGAAATCAAATGAAACTAATTATTTCTGTACCAAGAAAACATTTGAGGATGCAGTGGGGGGGGGAAGGGCAACTGGATCTTAATGCCTTCTGATGACAAAACCTTACATAATCGCTCAGTCAACCTTTATCGGTGTGATCGTGGAGCTTGAGATTTAATGAATACTGGTATTAGCGGTGGCGTGCAGTCACAATACAGCTGAGGTGGGAGGAACACATGCTCCGACAGCGTGCGTACAAGTGTGTAAAAAGGGGGAGGGAGGTGGATGTGGAACCGACTGCGATCTCTGCACTTCATCACTGAGTAAATGGCACCACAGACATGAGCTGCGACTTCACAGCTGCCTCATGGCGGGTGACATTGAAGCCCACGCATGAACACATCGCTCATCAAAGCGAATGAGGCGTTCTTTGCTGCCCCACCAAGAAAAAAACAAAACAGTGGCAGCCCCCTTCTTTCATATTTGCACACCTGGAATGTTTAGAGTGAGTGGAGCTAGGAAGGAAAATAAAAACGGAAGAATTAAGAAAAAACATCCATTTGGTTTCACGGGTCTCTCAGGAGGAGCTTAACAGACTGTGACCTTTCCCTGCTTGGTAACGGGGAAGAAACAACAAGACCTTGGTGCCATAAAACAGCTCAGAGTGGATGCCAACCGTGGGTTTGCAATTAACCTGTCTTAAGACAAACAAGTGGGTTAAGCTTTACCAACAGGCAAACACTTGATTTCTGTGGCTTTGAGCTCAAAGGCCCACCAGGGTTCGGGTTTTAATCGGTCATTAGCGTCCTCATTTCACCACAGCTGTGCTGAAATCTATGCATGCACAAACTCGGTTAATTCAATCAAATTAAAAAAATGAAACTCAAGTAGTATCAAATGTCTCAAAAGCACCCCCCTCGGGTTTCGTTGCAGACAAAGAGCGTTTTGTCCTAAATGCTGATCATTAAGTCTGGGAGAAAAAGAAAAAAACAGAAAGTGACAGAAAAATTATAAATGCTCCTTTTTGGCGAGCATAAGCACATCCTCCTGAACGCCGAGTCGCAGAGCGTCAACACAAAAGCCCCACTCTTTCTCCTTAACTGTCCTCTCTTTTCCTCTAAGTGGTACCAGACGCAGGTATTTCTTCAAGTTGCCATTCTTTATTTATTTAACAAAATGAGCGGCAAAAGCCAAACATTAGGTCATGGAACATTTTCACCCAGAGAAATAAGTCACAGCCTTCGATGAGACATCAAAACCAGTTTGGAGCATTTTGCTGCAAAATATGAGCTGGTCAGGAACTTTCTCAAAGTCAAGTGGTGCTGTGGGATTATTTTTTTCTCCTGTTATTTAAATACAACTTTCAGCACATGCGTTTCCAATTAGGAGCTCAGAGCCAGCAACTGAAGTTGGGCCCCATTCACGCTTTCCACGACTGACCAAGTCTCAGGAAATGTTAAACAGGCATCATAACCAGGACAGAGACAGCAGATTTTTCACAAGCCCTTGCTCTCTAAACAATAATTAAGACATCACAGTGAAGTGATTATGCAGACGGCAAAAAAAAAAAAAAAAAAAAAATGCACAAAGTCTAAACAGAGAAAAGAGAACATAATTAATCATAACTTTTTTTGGTGAGACATTTACAGCTGAGGCACTTAGACGAAGCAATTTGTCCATTTGGTGAATGCCTACAATGGCTGCTTACGATGCAAAGAAACACAATACGTCAATGATGTTGATTTGTGGGGAGCCTAATGAGCACG
The DNA here is from genome assembly GCF_043380555.1 of Nothobranchius furzeri. Taxonomy (NCBI): domain Eukaryota; kingdom Metazoa; phylum Chordata; class Actinopteri; order Cyprinodontiformes; family Nothobranchiidae; genus Nothobranchius; species Nothobranchius furzeri. The sequence goes on along the minus strand of NC_091756.1, from coordinate 39,959,726 downwards.
AGCGGTTTACACGAAGCGGCCAGGGCAGGATCCACTTCTCTTACAGCAGCAATAACTCCCTATGAGCCTGTCTCTGCACAGACTTCAATCTCGGGGCCCTCAGGAGCTGTTGGAGGACTTTGATGTTCTGTCCAAATGAATTGACTGTGCTTCTTGATACAGCCCTCCAGTAAACCGACTCCCCCCACCAATTCTGCCACCTGTGATAAACACCACTCAGTAAATTCTGCATCACATCCTAAGAAAAGACGCTTTTTCCCACCATTCCGGTCTCTTCAAGTTTGCAAATAACTGAGATAATATATTTATAATTGTTGTTTTCCGCTCAGCCTTATCTGAGCAGAAGCTCTTTGATGTGTGAGGGGCTGGTTTTTGTTACCTTACAGCCCCTGCAACATCCAGTAAGTAAGCCTTTATGTTGGACGCCCCTTCAGGGTGTGGTGTTTGTTAGAGCCAGGGCACAGGCAGCAACCTCCAACCCACTTATACCATAGAAACCCTTTTTTATCCCTGCATACATGCTCGTGGGTTTACGGACATGATCCAAACAGATCTACGGTTTGGTCAGGAGCACTTGAGTGAAGCTAAGGAAGTACAAATTTGAGACCCCTACTTTGTCCCTTTGAGGACAAGAAAAACTGGGATTGACCCAGCTAACAGCTCCAATCAAAGGTGGGGACGGTGGTTAAAAGGAAGCAAAATTTAACCATCCAAGCTTCTTCTTAGTCAATTCTCATTTGACTAAATCCAGTTACCATCGATTCCGCTTCTACCTAGAGCCAAGGTGGAAATTTTCCTTGATAGTGTGCAAAACCTTGCATGAAGCGAAGGCGTTTAACCTATCACAGACGTCAGGGTTTCGGAGGGAAGTGTGAGTTCTACCAGCGAACACATTGATCCTCCCACACCTTGGGTTTTTCCCAGCGATTCCTGCGCAAAGCCTCTGAACACCTCTCTCCCTCCATGCAGCGGCGATGGCGAGCAAACCTGCCCTGGATCGAGCATCTCATTTAGTTGCCGGGGTCCCTTTGATGTGGATTCAGTGCTGTGGTGCATATCATTTGTGTTTGAAGGTTCAAGCTTCCACAATACAGCCGGGTTTGAAGTTTCACATATTGCAGGTGCTACAATGTGATAATCCGGGAGCCAGTTATGCATTAAACATTTTTTCCCCCTCCATAAAAGAACACCGTAAACTGAAAGTGAAATGCGGAAAAGTCAGCGCTTGAAGGTATATATTGACACAAACTGTTTCTGGGACTTCGGGGTGTGGGACGAAAACACTCTTGTTATCTCGAGCATTTCAGAATCAGCTCTACATCTTTACTCAGAAGGGGGTAAATATCCAAATAAACAGAGTAGAATAACATCTGACTAGGGCCCTCTATGCCGATATGAGACCAATTTAGTCAGCTGAACGCTTCTCTCAGGGCACAGAGGAGAAGAAGAGGCCATGACGGCTCCAGCTTCCAGCGAGGGGGCCAGCGATGAAAATCTCTTTAGCCATCTAATTTCACCAGGGAGCTGATTTGCAGCTTAGGGCAAATTTCTAACAGTGTCCTCTTAAATAAAATATGGAAAATCATCGTCAGCACTTATTTCATCAAACTGAATAAACGCATATGCCTTTATTGTAGCCATGTTTATAAGGAGAGATTAGGATGTAGCCTCCTGTTGAAATTTTTTGCATCTCTAAAGCTTGAAAAGAAGAAAATGGAGCTTTAACTGCATCCAGCACACTGAATTCAAAAAGAAAGGAGGAGCTGCTGCCCAGAGAATAAAACCCAGCTGACAGCTAATGTCTGTAAGAGACGGAGTTTTATGCAAGCGCTTATGATCTTGATAATTAAAGAGTGTTTGTATGGAGGTGCACAGCTACGCGTTTCTCTTTAAAGGATGTTTACTGTCTCTTAAGCACAGAGATGGTGACTGCCTCAGGGCCTGCCTACTTTCTTTTCCCCAGCTCGGCATCCATCTTTTGATAAATACACACAAACACACTCGTGAGTATATGTACAAAATCTACACACGTTCAAAAACACACACACAAGAAAGACTTGCTGCTTCCACAGACATCAGCCTCTCAATTAGCTTCTGCACTCATTTCCCCTCCTTGGAAGAGGATTATTTTTCAGCTGGATGCTTTTTCTTTGTTTATTGTGAACAGACCGAAGTCTTATCAGCCGCTAATCACCGCACGTCAAATTCAAAGACTCGCTGCAGTCACTTTAAAAAAGGGGGAAAAAAAGGAATTAGTAAATAATCTTCTAAAGTTCAGATTGTCAGTTTAGATTTGAACAATCGCCAGTTTTCCTTCAGATGCTCAAATCTGTCTAACAGCCAGAGAGGAGATCAGCGTTTGTTGGATATAATTTGTTGTGACATGTTAATTGCATCTACTTGTAATTCTCTCTAATTGATGCTTGATATGTCTCAGGAAATTAGGCCAACTAGATAACACTGTAGATGTTATTAATCCTCCCCGCCTTTCTCCTTTCCGCGGCAGGTCTGATGAATTCACAGCAGCTCGGACTGTAATGTGTCAATGTGCCGTGCAGCTTTGCTGTGTATTCCCAGAGCTGCCAGGCAGACAAATCTAAGGTTACAGGCGCACCACTGTATATTCACAACACATCCAGGCACACTGCAGTCAGCCAAAAAGACTAACCTGAGCAATTTTCACTGAGTTCTGGGTAGAACCACCGGCGTGGTACTCAACCTTGTTCCTCTTGGCAATTTCTTCAAATCTGAAATAAGGAGAAGTAGAAGAAATTTGACAGTTAAGCTGCAGTTTAAATCAAAACACATTTAACCTTCTAAAAGTATTTACATAAAGAAAGAGAACGATTCACACTAAGTCAATCTACTTTGTATATAAAGAGATTATAAACTATTAATATCTTCTGTGTGGTAGATTGAATTTGAAGAAGTTTCTATCAGATTGACAAGCTAACGGCTAGTACAGGCATGACCAAGATTAATGTGGACTGTTTGGTTTAAAACAGCTCCAAATGAAAGAAAATTACCAGTGATTTATTCTACTTTCTAAACATTTATACATTTAAATGGAGCATATACAATTTCACAGCACACACTAAAGTAAGGCGAGTACAAGTGGACAAACGAGGGCTCCAGCTCTTTGTGGTTCGGTAAATCTGCTGGTGAGTACAACTTTCTCTGAATGAGATGAAGCCCTCATTAACACACCTGTGCTTGCTGTACTCTTGCTTTTCAAAATACCCGACACCAGGGAGGGACCGGGACAGTAATTCAGTCTGGGAATTTGCAGCCGAGCATTCTGGCTGGGCAAGTTCCCAAACCTCTTAAGCGGCTAGCTCACGCCCGGCTGTATTAAACTTTGTTTTCCCTTTTTTTGATCACACTGGCCCACACACCCATAAGCCCACCTGGATAAGTCCCAGTACTCCCAATGACCAGTCCGCCTTTGCCTGACATGAAAGGAAGTAAACCAGGCTGCACTGGAATACTTTGCCTTTAGAGAAGAGGGAAGCAGCTACACCAAATATTTTTAAGATAAACTTAAAAACTTTTTTATTTGAACAAACATATGGTTAGGTTGTATAATTTCTAATTTATATCCTTCTTTTATAGATATAGTTTTAATCAGATAAGTGCGTATGTTTCACTGTTACCTTAGCTTAATTTTATGGCCGTGTATGGATGTCTGTGCAAATGCGTGAGTAAATGTTTGTGTGTGTGTGTGTGTGTGTGTGTGTGTGTGTGTGTGTGTGTGTGTGTGTGTGTGTGTGTGTGTGTGTGTGTGTGTGTGTGTGTGTGTGTGTGCATGTTTGAATGCATAGGTTTTAGTTGTATGTGTACATTTTATGTATGTATTCACCATTTGCTGTTAAAGTGTGTACATATTTTATAATTAATTGTTTTATTTAGTCTCTTTTACTGTTAAGCGGATTGAGTTGTTACCATGCAGGAAATGTGCTCTATAAATATTCATTCATTCATTCATTCATTTACTCACTGTACGTGCAAAAGTTAGCTTGTTCTGCTATGGATTTGATTTAAAAAATAACCATAAATATATGCATAAAAAGCCTTGTTTGAAACTAGTGGTATTTTGAGGATTTATGAATTAGCATGTGCTACTACGACATTATTCATATTGGAGTTGTTTTAAGAAGACAGCAATTCACTTGGTTTTTTACCTAGTTCAAACTAGTCATTAGCTTGCCAACCATGTCAGAATTCATCTTTACTTCTTCAAACTGAAGTCATTCAAACAAGTAATATATCAACTTTTCAGAACCATTCCACATGAGGCCACTTCAAACAATCTGAACATTCACTTTAATCTGCCTTATGGGCCAAAGTTAAACCACAGACATTAACAACACATCTATTAGAGATGCTGCTATAAATAAGCTTTGATTTCAGTTTTATTTTTTATTAAATAAAAAGTAAAACGTATGTTAAAAAATCTCTAATGGGTAACCCCCACGTATTACAACACTAGAACCCAATCCCAGGTGACATAAATGAAGATATAGATACACTATGAATTACAGTGCTAATACAGAGAAATCTGCAACTTTATATTTTATTGAACATCAACAAAAGCAGCATACTGTTTGTTTCTTCAAGGATTTGACCATTTAGAGATGTTAAGAAACAACAGCGGGTCAAGAAAAACAGGCGTTCCACTGGGGAATGGGGAGTTTTTAGACACAAAACAATTAAGTCTACAGAGAAATACTGAAAACAGTTCTGTCCTTTTTGTATCTTTGCTTCATGTCACCATTTCAAACAAAAATAGCTTTGATGGTTCTAGTGGCGGCTCGCCCACAGGGGGCAGTAGGGCGCTGACCCACCAGTCTCACAGGAAGAAGATAGGGATCACAAAATGTTTTTTTTTAAAACAGGAAAATTAAACTAAATGTAATTTTACTTGGCCAATAAATCTGAATTCTGAATCTGAAACAATCGATACGTTATAAAGACTGTAAGTGATGTGTATAATCTTCATTAAAGCGTAGTTTAAAAGTGTTCTCTCACACTTTTACCAAATCAAGTCGTCTTGTGACATATTTTCTGTTCCATTTAAGGCGCTGTAATCTTTATCACGGACCCACACTTTAATTGGCACACGCGTGCTGGATCCCTCTTCCAATAAAAAGAATAGGAGCGTCTTTGGGCGCTGAGGTTTGTGATCGAAACATGCGTAGAAAACCGGCTGGGTGGAGTCTGAGCACAGATCGGGATGTTCACATGAAACCAGAAGATCTCCACAGTTCACCGTTCTTTTCATTTTTATGACCTTTTTTTAAACTCAATGTTCTTTGTTCGTTGTAAAGTAGCCGAGTACAACTTGTTGAGTTTATTTTATTATGGAGAACCAGAAAACAATGGAATGTGGCATCAGAAATTTGTAAACACTCTCCAGCAGGTAAAAACAGCCCAAAGCAGTCAGGAGTCAGCTCAGTGTGACGCTGGGACATGGGGTTACATGAACTGAGTGGATTTTTTTTATCATAAGATTTTTATGACCATAAACCAGCAAAGGTAACACTGAATTTACACTTTGACTTCATGATTTTAGATTTCTTTTGCTTTTCATTTAACAGCTTATTGTCACTGGGTGTTGTTGAGGTAGAAAACACTGATTCTATCCTTTAGATGAGCCTCTTCCTGTTAAGTGCGTGTGCAGTTTGCATATTTTGGTGAATATTAAGCATGTTTTTGGAACAACTTTGTTGCTGAAAGTGCTCGTGGACCTGGTACCAGGTTCGTCAGGTTCAAGTTGTGTGATGCATAAGGATGGTAATAATGCATCGCCTAGTGGTGGTATGTGGTTAGCGCATCTGAAAACGGATTTGTAAAAATGCGGCCCACCAAAAAAATAAAATTCACTATCCGCCACTGGATGGTTCTTAGCCACGTGATGCAAAGCCACTCTGAATTCTCTGTGTTGTTCACACAATAAGCCTCCCAGCGGGCTGGCTGCACAAACTTGTCCACCCTGGTAAGGTAACTGACCCAACAACAGTCCAGACGATATAGCATTTTAGGACATGCTGGCCTTTATCTGCTTTATAATACATGATGTCCATTTGGAAATATTTGCACAAAGAAAAAAATGTTATTCCTATACCATTCCATGTTATTTGTCGAGTACTTTTAACACAGCATTACGGCTGACCAAAGCGCTGCACATTAAAAACAAACAAGCTAAACGATCACATAGAAATTAAGTACAGTAAGAAAAATGAATAAAACCCAAACAGGCAATTAGAAGCATAAAATACACAAATGTAAAATTAGCAATCAAGATGGAATGACTGGATGAATGAATTTTATATAGCTTTAAACGGGCCATACTCCTACAGTGGTGTCTGTGTGTCTTAATCAGAGTGAAAGAAGTAAAAATGGCCGAATGTAATCTCAACGAATGTATTTAAAAGACATTTCCTAATTTTTGACTTGCCAAACTCCAAAGTGTTGCGCAATAGTGTTTTATTGTAAATAATGTCAAAAGACAGCACTAATCTGTATGCAAAGTGAATCATGACTGAACATGTGTGTATGTGTATGTGCTTGTGTGCATGCGTGTGTGTGTGTGTGTGTGTGTGTGTGTGTGTGTGTGTGTGTGTGTGTGCGTGCGTGCGTGCGTGCGTGCGTGCGTGCGTGCGTGCTTGCGTGTGTGTGTGTGTGTGTGTGTGTGTGTGTGTGTGTGTGAGTGCGTGCATGTGTGTGTGCGTGCGGGTGTGTGTGCGTGTGGGTGTGTGTGTTTTAGAAAATCCAATACTTAAGCCCAACTTGGTTTAACTCGGCATGGCTGAATGTTGAGCTGGTGTGAAAGTAACCTTTGCTGGTTCAAAGAAAGTCTACGTATCATGTCTCAAGGCAAAGAGTCTTTCCAGGGCAGAGTGTTCCTAATAAAAAACTTTCCATGCAAGTGGAAAATATGCTAAGCACGGGGGGTGGGGGGCCTTCCTGAGACACCTGTTTTGACTCCTTGACAAAAGAAGAATTTCTGCACTGTGGGTGTTTATAACATGAAGGCAACCGAGGGACTCCAGACTCATTTCAAATAGATACACAGCTTCAGAGGATTTGAGCTTTTCCCCCCTCTCACTAGAGGTATTTGCTCCACCTTTCAGAGCAGCCAGCGTGAGGCCCTGGTCTCGGAAGCCCTGAAAAATCCCATCCGAAAAGGAGCAGCTGCCTGAAGACCTTTACACCCTCAAACATCATGTGATCCCACAGCAGTGACACCGTAAACGGCCCCTGTGGCCATTTAGGGGATAGAAAATCCCTCTGCATCTACTGCAGCCCTGAGCGCGCTCGGTGACCAGAGGGAGTGGAGGAAAAAAAAAACTTGTTTTGAACAAAATGTCCTCTGCTTTTTAAAACCTGCCACTGCTGCTCAAAGGAAGAGTAATTTCAACTATGCCGTGCATTCCACTACAGTACGATCTGACATCAGGCTGCCTGTGGCTGTGACGCTCTGATGGAAGTTTTTCAATTTCATACCTTCCTGATGGTGGCGATCATTTGTTTAGCTTGAATCAAATTATATTCCAATTAGGTGAATTAGGCTACTGAACACAATATTTGCATTCAGAGAATATGAGCACCTTCCCTGAAAGGTAATGCCACCACATCTCCTCAGCTTTATGCGTTCTTCATATGGTTGGGTCCCATCACACAAGTTCACACTGTTGTTTACATTCCAGAGGCCAGGGCCCTCACCATTGCTTCCCATCAAGGGAAATACGAGAGCTTCCAAAGTACTGAGAGTGATTTTTGCTCCAAATGACTCATGAGTCCCTCTTTAACCCCCTCCTTTAAAGAAGAAACAAGCCAAGTAGATTATTTACATGAGGCAATATTTCAAGATTTGCTTCTCAAAGTCTCTTCCACGGAGGCCAAGGCGAGCCCATTTACCGAATCCCTCTTCATTCGCCTTTGATGTTAGCCTATCTCGATAAGACCGGATGAGTGCCCTAAAATCCCTGTCGAGTGATTTCACAGGAAGAACAAGTCTCGGTTAATCAATGGGAAGATTGGATCTGGATCCTCCGGAGTGGTCCGCCTGAAAGTCCTCCCGAGTGTTTGAGTGCACACCAGGGTAATTCATCGTTAATGATCACCGCGGCACCCACTCTCCTACGCGCCGTTCCTTCTTATTTAATTGCCTCGTTCACGTTTTAAACAGCTTACAAATCACAAGGATGGGCAGGGAAACATGATCAAACGGCCACAATCGCTAATCAGTGGAGGGCAGGGGGAAAGGAGAGTGGGCTGGGGCTTCTTTTGCTGCTCTCCTTGGGGGATTAGGAAGGTGGTGGGTTGTATAGGAACAGTAAATTATCTCTGCCTCAACTATAGCAGGCAGGTACATTTAAACAGGCAGATCCATCTTCTCTCTATCTGACAGAGGCAGAGAGGGAGCAGAGCAGCTAAAAGGCTCTGGTAATCCCAGTTTCAACACGAGCATCTGGAGTGGAGACAAGTTCCACCATTGATTAGATTCCCCAATCAGTCCGTGCATCCTACCCCAGCCTTCCTTGGTAGTCTGGAGGCAGAGCAAGACCTGATGCACAGTAATTGTTTCCATAGGTTGGTCTGAGAGGGGGAAAAAACAGCTCGGAGACATGATGAAAGGGAAATGGAAAGGGTGACAAATATTGTTGTTTTTCTTTCCCCCCCAATTAAATTGTTTGTCAAACCCTTCACAAAGGGTTACGCAGTTTATCTGTTTAAAATCAATACGCTCGTCTCAGTGTGAAAGCTTGTCCCGACACAAGACAGGCCCATTAATTATTCTGTTCTGTGTGCTATCACTGAGCTGCTCAAGGTTGAGTCTTATCTTTTCTTATTTCAAATCAATAATTATCTTCCACCATGCCTCAGAAAAAGAGATGTGCTTTTTATTCAACGCCTGTAGAGTTCCTCCCTCCCTCCCTCCCTCTCCCTCTCCCTTGCTCTCTAGCAACCGGTGAGGAACGCAGAAATGAATAGGGCATTCTCTCTTATCACCAGAACATTAGGGCAGGATGGGAATGGATGGTGGAGAACGAGGCGCGTTAAAGTACGCAACGCAAACGAGTCACGATTCAAACATCGCTCCCCATCTTCTAATAGACTCCAGTGAGGGGTTAATGTTGATAAGCACAAAAGCATTAGGATATTGTTCAGGCATCTCGTTCCATTTTGGCAGTTTCAGCAGAGAAAATCCACCTTGAGTACCACTGGCGGAAAAAAATAAACGACACAAAACAAGCCATGCTGTTGCTAGCTGCAATAGAGACTAGATGCACAATTAATGACTGCACAATTACATGGCCATAATGGGTGAGTAATTGCATTAGAATGCAGAAACAACTAATGTGCATCCCTTTAATAATCAGCCGGTCCAGCAGCAGCAACAGCCCATTTGTTGGCGTTAGCTGAGAACTGCTGTTTGTTAATTAGGCTGCACTCAAGGATTTTTTGGGGGGGGGGGGGGGTGAAATCTGGTCATGGAGGATGAGTTCATATTATTCCCTCTAAAATGTCACAGGTTTTTTTGGCTTGGCGCTGCAGAGGGGTGGCGTTGTTTGTCACACAGCACTCTGTGTATGTGGGAGTGTGTGTAGGTTTCAGGATATGAAAGAGGGGAAAGAGTGACACGTTGAGGGAGAGGGAGTGGGAACAGGGAGCATGTCAGGAAGGATGGGGCTTCTGGTGCTCTCTTGTGGATTGAGATTTGAAGCCGAAGCACAAAGCCTTTGAGACGTCCTCCTTATCTCGGAGGTTGATACCAGGATCTGGGTGATTCAGAGCGCTCCGTGTGAATAATTCCACCAACACCCCCTGCTGTGGGGACCATATGGCCCAGTGTGAACTTTAAACACATGGGGAGTGTTGCTGCTCACCAGTCAAGCCTCCCGTCTCTACCCCCGCACAAGCAAGCTGTAAAGAAATGATCAGCACAGATGATATATCAGCTACCCCACAAGTATAGGAGTCGCTGCCATCAGTGGTGGTGGGGGGATCAAAGATGACTAGAAATGACCCTAAGCATGCTTTTCTGAACTGAACATGCTATACTTACTGGCTCAGACGCCCCCATTTTAATTATAAAACACTCATTTAAAGGGGGAGTTGGAGGGAGAGGGTGCAAAAGGGGAGAGGGAGGGATGTAGATTATGTTTGTTACAGCCTCTTTGACTTGTGACGCTTCCTTCTGGCACCACCTGCTGGCAGCTGCCATCACCCCAATAACCAGGCACCTGCAGCTCCAGTGAGGATGAGCCTTTAATTATGATTGCATCAGCCATCTTTCATGATGCAGAATGCACCACGAGGGGGAAAAAATGAAAAGAATAACCCAGCAGCGCAATACAATCATCGCTGTTTAAAACAGGACGTGGTGATGTCCTGCATTTTGTGCGTGTGTGTGTGTGTGTGTGTGTGTGTGTGTGTGTGTTTTATAATTAAAAAGGTCTAGATACACGTTTCTTACAGCTGAGTACAGCTCTGTGAGCATGTCAGATTTATGCAAGTGCCCCAAATCGTCAGATTCGTGCTTATCAATAAAACATTAAGAGCGGTAGGGCTGGCAGCTGAGCATGTTTCTGATGTCTCAATTACCAGCTGAGAGCCATTAATCTCTGCTTTCTTGTTGGCTCAGAGGTCAGCTGATAGATGGAGGCTCGCGACCTTTGTCCTGAGTATCAGCGGATGATCACCACACACGCACACACACACACACACACTCACACACACACACCTCCTTAAACCCAAGCAGCCAGTAGAGTTAAGTACTGTCGTACAGGACTCAGCCTTAGCAACAGACAACAGACCTGGGAAATAAAAGGTGGTGGTGGTTGTGGAGGGTGGGGGCTGCTGTAATGTGTCAACACACTCAGTCAAGCATGAGTGGATCCAGTGAAGTGGCACCATGGCAGGCACATGCAGCATCCACATGGCACACACACACATGCACACGCACACAGGCACAGCACAAGGTGGAGTGTTTTTCCTCGTGACACACCAGGATAGCTCCACTGGGGGCTTCTAGCACTCTTGATTCGCTTCGTTATTTATTAAAACATAAAAAATAAAGAAAGAGGGGTAGAGTCAAGTGTGTTTACAGAACAGAATCTGACACACACACACACACACAAACACACACACACACACACACACACACACACACACACAGCCAGCCTGCAGCCAGTGTTTAGCATGTACTCAGTGAGAGAGCCCTTTGTTGTTTCCTTCCCAGTAAGCAGATTGAACTGCACAGCAGCAGCAGGGGTGTGTAAGATGTACACAGAAAGCAGGGTGTGTGAGTGGAGAGGCACCTCCGCCACTGATCTCCTGTGTCGTGTGATGATGTGTGTGTGTGTGTGATGTGTGTCTCAATCCAGTGCTGATCCCCCTGAGTCAGCCCTGTCAGTGATATGAGCCCCCCCCCCCCCCCCCCCCCCCCATCCATCCGGAATGCTAATAACAGCCAGCCACAAATGCTGCGGCGCTGAATTATTCATGCAGCAGAGGGTCACACGGCATAATGAGGAGTTTACTCTCATTCTGGATGTGATTGTGACGCTGCTAATCTGCATTTAGCACAGAGAAACAGAGAAAAAGAGGGGGTTTACAAAGAGGGAGGAGGGGAGAAGATGCTGATGAACTTAATTGCTGTGAGCAAACAACCTCTGAAAAGAGTCATGCCATCATCCAGAGATGAGAAAGTAAACAATTAATTATCATTGGACAGAGGGAGTCATAAAACAAATGTTTGAACACCACTAATATTCAGAAGCCAGATGCACCCCCCACCCGCACCCCCAGTGAGGTGAAAATACAATCACTGTAACAATGACTCACTAATTTGACACACTAACAATTATTAGCTCTAATAGGACACGGTTAACAATCCCAGGAGGGTTCGGGTGCATGGTATGTTATGAAATTCTGCTCCATCAGAACAGCATATGATAAACAGTTATCCTGAGAAAAAAAGTATTTTCACTCGCATTATGATCTCCATCCGAAAGACACTGCCCTGCCTTACATCGTGTTTACATGTTTGCTCCTCAAGGGTGCAAACAGCAGGCTGCTGAGGCCCCCTGCTGGACACATGAGGTATGACCCCTCTTTGAACAGCAACTATTAGAGCCAATATTGACAAGGATACTATGTAACTTTTTTATACTTGTAAATCTTTTTCTTGAGCCAGTATGTGCTAAAATAATGATGCTTTACAGGGTTAATGAAAAGTCACACGGACTCCCAATGCTCCCTGGGTCCAGAATTCTGCACTTGCAACTTTAGAGCGGCGGGCACATCCTGTTGGACTTAGTAAAATGAAGCTGAGTTGCAGTCTGCTTCCAGCACATTTCCTGCATGTTTTAGATCATGAACACAATTGATTTGTTTGATTTTGTGACGAATCAGTCCTGTAGACACTTAAGGCTAAGAAGATGATTCAGCTTTCAGATTAAGGTATTAAATAGACAAACGCACAGCAAGGAAAAAAGTTTTACTTTGCTTTTACTAATGGACACTAGGGGGTGCTAAAAGCAAGCTAAAACTGCCTAGTAACCCTTTATAACACTTGCAACAGGAGCTACTGTGGCGAGTCAATAAATGATCAGGATTTCTTAGAATTAACTGAGAATTAATCACCGTCCTCAACTGCACCTTTATTACATGCATCACACATCATGTCATAGTTTTAACCTGAGATCATTTTAAATGAAGTTATAATTGTGCCCATTCTTGTCCTCATGCCCCATTACTTTCTGCTAGTTTGTTTACACAGTGTTTTATTAAATGTGGTAAAATCAAGTGAATGTTTTAAGTATTTCTTGCATAAATGTTTTTTTTTGTTCAATGTGCAGCCTTTTATTCCTTATTCTTCTTTGCTCCTGTTGTTGCTGCTGTGACGATATTCACCGACTATTCTATTCTGTGTTTGCAATATGTGGTGGAGGGGAATCTAAAGCACTATCACAAAAATGTGTAGCTTGTAATTTATAAACTGAATGAATTATGGCTGTTTTTAAGGTCATTTGATAGCAGCAACGGTGACAAAAAACTTCCAATTACAGCAGAAAATCTGATCATATATTTTCCTGTAAGACGTGAAATTTAGGCAGGCAGAGGAAGTCAGCGACTCTGGTTAGCTGGTTTCCGCTCTTACCACAAGTTCAAAACACACAAGGTCAACTCTGAAAAACCATCATCGGCTGAAAACAATCCTTTCAACTGCCCAACCCTAACCACACTGGAAATATCATCCGAATAAAAGCTGAACAGCCAGTTACAGCAGCACGACTCACCAGACTATAAATCATGGATGGAAGACAGCTTACAAGCAGCAACAACGTTCATGTAAAGTTTTTCTAACTAATTACTGACTTCACCTGAACACTATGAGTTTGATTAATGTTTAAAAATGGTTTGAGATTTTTCTAAACAATATTTGTTACGGATTTTCTGCATTTCTTCATCGTATTTTTTTAAAATTCCTATTTTTGTCCAGTAAATAAAAAAAGAAACCAAAAGTTTCACTATTTTTACTGAGGAAAAAGAAAAGGAGAAGAACAGAACGTTCTCCAAACGATTAATCAGTTATCAAAGAACCAAGACTACAACGCTGTGGTGACACACACACACACACACACACACACACACACACACACACACACACACACACACACACACACACACACACACACACACACACACACACACACACACACCAGCTCCCCAGCCAGTCCTAACAGCGATGTAGCTGGCTTCTACTGTACAGCAGGCAGTTTCTCAGCACCAACAGGATTATATGGGCTCTGCTGTGACTAGATAATTGAATTCAGGAAAGGCCACAGTGCACCGCATCCAATGATCTCTCTCCCACCAGGGTGATGGGAGGGGAAAAAGATCAACCGTGTTACTCTAGATTAAGTAAAGCAACAAACGTGTTAGTTGACTGGAGCTGTAAGCCCATTGAGAGCCTTTTTCCTAATGAACTTATTTGATACAATAACATTCCCAGCCTTCCTTCCTCAGACCTGTCTCTTACTGAGAACTTGTTCACACCTTAAACTGGGCCCCTCTTTGTTTGATTCACAAAGCATCTGCAAAATAATGCATGTTTCATGAAATTTAAAGGGATAGGTGTGATGGTGAGCATGCTTCTGTACAGCAGATGATGTGCATTCAATGTATTGTAATGGGAATTAAGCAGCAGAGAGGCATGGTAATCTCACCCTGACCTCGTGCAGAATGTAGAAAGAAAGCGTGTCTGTGGGGCTAAAGATAACACTGCAGCCTTTGTGCTAGAGAGAACAACAGTGCTGATGTTGCTGCTTTGTGCCACCGCTGCTGCCCAAGGTCACATGTGTCCTTTTGCGGGGTTACAAGACCTGACATGGTAACCTTTTGTAGGGTTTATTTTTACTGTAAATGGAGGATTCTGTAGCTTTATTGTTTACATAATTATTATTGCTCTGTGGTTTTCTAGCACTGCTAAACCCAAAGTTATCCAACTTTCTGTTAAAGATGTTGAACACTCATTCCATCAATACATTTACAGTGGTCTCTAGTAGGAAATAATGCCTTTAAAGTTATTCTCGGGGGGGGGGGGAAGCCCAGATGCGCGTGAATGAGTCAGCCGGAGGAGAAAGTAGCTTCAGGCAGCAGGTTTTTGGGTCTTATTTTCTGATACTTTGGCATCTCACCTCTGATTGGCTGATAGCATCGCAACTTGCAACGCTGATGTTTTATCTCCACAAATAACACAAGCCTGGAGGAGTTCTGCAGTGAGATGGAGTTGCTAATGCTAACGGCTAGCATCTATGCACTGAGACACCCTCTGCTGACTCCTGGATGCTAAACCAACAACAGCCTTCCCCATCACGAGTCACGATGGGTGAGCCCATGAATGTTAAGTGACAGTAAGACGTAGATCTGTCAGCATTTTCTAATCTTAATTTCACTGTCTATTTTCAATCAGAATCTAATGCAGGAGATAGGTGTAGGAGACTATTTTCATGTTCCACTTCCATGAAAAACTCAAAGCGACCGATTATAATCAGAAATAATCATTGAAAAATGTTTTTTTAGTGATCCACACTTTAAAACAATGTTATGGGAAGGGACCCAAGTCACATCAATACAGCTAAATGTTACCGCTATTTACTTCTGCAAATAACTATCTAATTCAATGTGAATAACCATGTAATATGAAACGAAGCATGATGCAAAGGTTTATAAAACACTATGAATCTTTAGAGAATGGAGTTGTTTTAAGATGGCAGCAACACTTTTGATCTTAGTCTTGCACTGACTAGCTGTTAGCTCGTCACTCTGGAGTGTTAAAGGTGCATGAAGTAGGAATGATATCCTGTGGTCAAATTTGGATACTGCAGTCCATATATCAAAACACAATTTAATGTAACCTTCATTCCAACTTGATTGAGACGTTAGACTTTGTTGTGATTCTTTCACTGTAAAGTTATTACTTACTGCATTTTTGAACAATTTCTCCAAAGCTGAAATTTCCACAGAATTCTTTAAAATAGTTCTTTATATATAGAGATAATAGTTTTTCTCTCATATTTGATGTCTCTTATTTTCAAAAGCCCACAGCCACAATCAAAGTAGTTTGGTTTACGTATAAAGACGGTATTTAAAGGGGCATTATGGAAGTTTGACAGCCAAAACATGTATAGAAATAATAAATTTCTTCTTCATTCTCCTACAATGCCCTGGTCCTGTAGAATGAGCCCTGGCATTTTTACTGTGATTGCCTGTTTTACTCTAAAATCACAGAAAAAGAGAGCTGCTCCGGTCGAGCAGGCTGCTTCATGCGTGTTCACGCTCAGGCATAGCCCGTAGCATTTGCTATCAGTAGCTTTAGCAGCAGAGAGGGAGGTAGAGCCAACTCAGCGACTTTGTCGCTGTTCCTAACGCCTAGTGACGAACCTAGCTACATTTCTGAGGACCCTTAGCTACTTTCTTCTAGTTATTTCCTGCAACTTAGTAACAAAATAGCCATTTTCGCTCCGAACCTTTCTTTGAACGTTGTTTCAGCTGTCATCTAGGATATAAATGTTACAGATACAAATTACATCACTGGTGCTTCAGCTCACCTGGTTAGACGTCGGACTTCCGTACAGAAGACCCGTGTTTGATTCTGAATGTGAACCTAGTTTACTTAGAGTTTCTTTTTTACATTAATGGTACATTTTTTTACAGTAAGATGCCCAAATTTTTATTTGAGACTCGCCGAACGGGCATTGAATTCACAGATAAAAAAGATGTGGGTTCAACTTTCCTTTTGGAACTATTTTTCAAGCAAGGGAAGGGAATGATCTGAGCATGCAGGAGGACTGACCCATCTTAAACCTTTGTCGGCTGTGCTGAAGAGAAAGGTACAGAACCAAATTATTTAATTAATTAGCTGCGCGTTCTCCTGTCCTCTGTCCTCCGGGCCACACACACACACACACACACACACACACAAACACACACACACGGGACTGTCTCAGCTGTTATTTTCGTTAAGGAGTGTGCACGTACAGCATGCGCGCCTCGTGCACAAGCCTCCTATTGAAGCTGCCGTTATGCTTTTGGCCTGAGGGGGCAATCGCGAGCATAAAAATTCAAAACTCCGTAAAGTCCCTTTAAATTCAGGAAGCAAAATGGCGGCGCAAAGGGAACGGTAATATCTGTTTTAAAATGTGAG